>NC_050520.1:26920062-27047565 GCF_002922805.2 Oryzias melastigma
GCTGAAAATTAAGTGACACAATATTGGGGGAAAAAACAGTGGAGCAGCAACAGAAATGTCTGTAAATGTGTTAGCTTGTAGTCCGTGTGAATATGGAATGAGGATCAATGTGACATTGAACTCATTAACTTTTAATGAAAATGTGTCAAATTTAAGCTGTTTTAAAATTTATAGAATAAAAATTGAATTCTTTGTTGAGCAATAAATCAATATTAATTGGGTGTAATAAAACTCATCTTGAGAACTTTCTTTATTTGGGTTCACATTGCTCTACTTGTTCCACGTTTTTCAAGACATAATATTCATTGTACCATTATTCAAAGTAAATCAATCCTAAAACAAATCTGTTATTCAATTTGGCCTTTAAGGTATTTTATTTTATTTTATTTTATTATTTTTGGTTTTAAAGCAACAGTCGACAAACACAAACTATTTTTCCTTTTTAAAATTTTTATTAAGTTTTAGGTTGTAGGAATTACTGTCTTAGTATGAAATGTCTGTTAAACTTAATACCAAAGGTAATTTCATTGTTCCACTAACACACAAAATATTTTATCTGAAGACAAATTGATAAAAAAGTAAAGATAAACTTAATTTTGCTTTGAGACTAAATAGTTAAGTTATCCTCTCAGTGTCGCTGTTGCAGTTTTCAACAGCTAAATGCTGGCTACCTATTATTAATCCATATGATAGTTTTCCCCAAATATCTTTTTTTTTCTTTCACTACAACTTAATTTGGTCTTGAGAGGGTAAAAATATTGTTTTATAGAAATGCCCAGTCATTTTAAATATATAGAAAAATAAAATATGGATTTTTTTTTCTTTTAGAAATTGATGGATTTAATGCAAAAACAAACATTTTGTTTTATTATAATAAAAATGAAAAAAATGAAAAAAACTTAAAGGTAAAGAAAAACAATACTGGAAAAGTTTATTAAAATAGAAAAAAAGATAAGCTAAATAATTTAATGTAAAACAAAACTTTTAAAAATGTATTCTATTTATAGAAAATCCTCATTTAAAGTTTATAGAAGAAGAAATAATATTTATTTTCCAACCCAAGGACACTGTATACAACAAAATAAAACAACAATCAGATAAAAACACAAAGAAAAATGTGTTAATTAAATCAACCGAACACTGAAAATGAAACTGCTCATTTAAACAGGAGGGGCTGGTTTTGAAAAGTGTCTGGGGGAACTGAATGCTCCGCCCCCAACGTGATGAGTTGAACTGAGGAAACTTAGTTGAATGGAAGAGGATCTAAAGAGGAAAATTTCAGTCGTTTTAATGGAAAATGTTACCAACGGGAAGGAGGCAATAAAGAGAAAAAGCGCCAGGAGAGACCCCTGAGGTACACCACATGTAACAGGGGACTGCTGAGATCTTAATAAGTGGAGATGATTCAACCTGAAAGGTATGAATTAAAGCAGTTTAGGGAGGCATCAGTGAAGAGAGTCGTAGAGAGTTGGAGCAGGATTGCATAGATTATGTCAGAAGTAGAACTTGGGTTTAGGAAGATGAAGACGATACATAAACCAGAGTCAGCTGTTGCGACGAGGCATTTGGTTTATTTTTAACGGAGCAGATTCAGTAGTATAGAAAGGACAAAAACCAGACAGGAAAGGTTCAGAGAAGCTTTCATTAGTTAGTTGAGAATCAAAGACGAATTAGGACTTACAACCTGAGTGTCTGGAAAAAGAAGATGGTTTCTAAGATCTGAAAAGATTTAAAGATGACCCTGATGTATAGAGGATTTTCATCTAAAATGTTTTAACAGCTACAATAATTAAAAATATTGATATTTTTATCCAGCAGGGACATCCTGAGCATATGTCTGGCAATTAAATAAATCTGCCTCATCAATATTTACTTGGCTTTTGAGAAATTGCCAATGTAATTTAAGGTTAAATTGAAATTGAGAAGAAAAACTGAAAAAAATACAAGTCAAATTATAAAGTATTATGTATGAGCTCAACTTAAACCCATCCAACTTTGCGACAACAGGCTGGTGAGAAATGAATTCATTAGACATTTAAGACTGGATAGAATAAATGTACCAGGCCATGTGATGATTTTTTTTATTTGTTTTTTTTTTTTCGTGCTGAACTTCAGTGCTGCAAAATGGAAATTCCGACAGTGAGGGATGAATAAAGAGTTTTGCTATTTTTTTATTTTATCACTTAATATTTCAACTAAGTTAAGAATGTAACGTATTATACTTCCGTTATAGATGATAAAAACAGAAAAGCATAAATATTGTGAAGGGCTCCAGTGGTTGTTAAAAAAAAGAAAAGGTCACTGCCTAAGAACTAAGAACTACACAGGAGTTAGGAGTTCAGAAGCAGCATGCTACCACAGAAATAATCACAACAGTATTTTTAATGGTGAAGAAATCTATGACATACTTTTCAAAAAGACACTTTTATAATGCCACATTTGTTGAAATTTAAGGAGAGGATTCACGTGGCTAACGAGATTGTTTTTAAACAAAAGGTTAATTCATTCAAATGGCGAGTGAAGTGTCAGAAAAGCACTTATGGCACACCAAGTCACACAAGTCCATTACTGTTTTCACCTTTGATAAATTATGTTTTGTGTTTTCAATGAAAGTTGCATTGTGGGAATAGTAGGGCTGAAAGAAAATTCATTCAAAGAGGCACTCTGACAGACCATCTCTCAAGGTACTTTTACTTCACAAGCCATATTCACAGACTGTGTTTTTCCTTTTGTCACTCAAGTTAATTTTATTTGGGGGGGAAGGGATGGAGGTGCCGGCAAAAATGACACATGTAAATGTATCATGAAGGACCCAGACTAACAGATCTGTCTTTGAAAGAACAGCTAAGAGGTTTTTTTTAGGTTCAGGGGGAGGTGAGATAGGTCCCTTACCAAGAATATTTTAGGTATGTAGGAGCATTTCAAGTCAAAGCATGACAGACATAGTTTCATGAAATAATAACAAATATTTGATAATTAATATGTTCTTGAAACAGATGATTCACAGAGAAAGTTGTGAACCTGCTGGAAAACAGATTGAACAAAAGAGGGATTTGCAAAACTGATTTTTTTATGGATAGAAGTAGCTGCCATTAAATTAATTAGAGTGGTTAAAACACTGCCAGTAAACAACTCTCTTCAGATTTTAATTAATGAAAAACGTGTAAACTTTACAGAAGCCAATTAGGGAACAGGTAAATAAGGGATGATCCTTGTAAAAAAAAAAATACTAGAGTAGAATAGAATATTTTACATCATCTGTGAAATACGTGAGATGTGTTAAATAAAAATAAAATAAATAATATTACTAAAATGGCTTTAACTTGTAAGTTTCGTTTGATCAAAATTTTTGCTTGAACTTTGGGACCATTGCATTTTTGATCTTAGACCACTAGAGGGCGACCAAGTCTAATAAAACACTTGTGTTTTTAAATGAACGAAGAACAAGAAAAAAAACTAAGCAAAATATATATCAAAAAGTAAAAGTATATTAATCTTGAATATCTCATTCTGGTTTCAGAACAAATATTATAAAATGTAGTTTAATCTATTTTTTAACATTTTGCCTACTTTTTTCTAAGTCCTGGCGTAATGACGCAATTTTCACGCGACAAACGGAGGGCGGTTTGAAAGGAACGAAGCGGCTTCTGTCAACAATCGCTATTAAACTGATGTTATGTGGTCAGACCATAATTTCTAGACTGTCATCGTCGCGTAATAGTTTCCCAGCTAGCAAAGAATAAACCCGGACGGGTTTGCTGGCGTTAGCGACTTCCTGACATTTCTCCGCTACTTGCTAGCTAGCTGCTGTCTGTCCGGCGAAGATGCATCCGTGAATGTATCTTAATATTAAATGATTCAAATCTGGTTAAGATGGCTAGCGTACATGAAAGTCTGTATTTTAACCCGATGATGACGAACGGAGTGGTGCACGCTAACGTGTTTGGCATCAAGGACTGGGTGACTCCGTATAAGATCTCTGTCTTGGCGCTGCTGTACGAGATGACCGCTGCAAAGATCAGCCTGCTGGAAAGGAGGCGTCTTAATAAACTCATCCTTCCTCTTCAGCAGGTCTGTTTGTTTTACCTTCTCACACATTGGCCAGAGCTTTACTGCAGCTTGTGTTTAGCTTGTTTGGTTGCTGATCTGTTCTCGTCTCTGCAGGGTCCGGATCTGTCTCTCGGGCAGTTTCTGAAGACAGTAGAGGAGTGCTGTCCACAGACTGCGTATGCAATCAAACTCAGGTCTGCTTCTTCTGACTGATCCACCCTGACTGCCTTTGAACGTTCATTTATCAAGAAAGGGACAAATTAATGATGATTTTTTTTTTTAAATGTAAATGTGACATATTTTAGGCAGTGCATGTTGTTTAAGAAATAAAAACATATTTTAATTGGGGAAAAACTACACATAAAAATATAAAATAGTGGTAATAGACAAAATACAAATAGAAATACAGTATAAAACTAAACAAAACATAATAATTTAAAATCAATGTATGTTCTGACTCCTGTTCATATGTGATTACAGATTCGACCATTTATCCTCTAGCCACATTCAAGCTTGCCAAATATTCAATATCCTATAATAAGCTGTTTCAAAATGTGTCAGCTGATCTCTGTTTACGTTCAACGTAAATCCTGATATTTTTTTTTTTAGTTTTGGCATCACAGTCATCACAGCTGCATTGATGCTTTGCAAAATGCCAAAATTTTAAAAAGGTTTTGTGAGCAGGAGTCTGTGCCACATTAAATTAGGAGTAGCAATAGTGCAGAAATATCTGATCAGAAGATTACAAGTTTGGCTCCCGCCCTGCCTGCTGGTGTGTCAAAGTGTCCCTATAGGTAGGACACTGAACTCCACTTTGCTCCTCGTGGTTTTAGGTTGGAGCCAGTGTTCAGCAGTAGTGGTGGGTGAAAAAAATAGATTTATAGATGCATCAGTTATGATCCATAAATGATTCTGAATCATTTTATGACTTTTAAATGATCAACAATCAAAACGTGTACATGATTGAAAGTAAAAGTAACAGGCAGAAACATGGCAGACTCTCCAGATCTCATCATCCGACCGACCCCGACTCCGCTTAAAGCGACCGCTTGGAAGCATTTTTACTTTCATAGTGTCGAGGGTCAATTGGATAAAAGTCATGTGGTGTGTAAGTTATGTCACACCAAAATTAAATATGTAGGGAACACAACAAATTTGCTAAATTCCAATGTGCAGCTAGCTAGACACTATTTATTTAGTTTGGCGTGAGTCAAGGAGCATTTTATTAAAGTTGGTCTAATGATAAAACACATTATCTTATTTAAGGTTGTTGAGTTCAGTTCAAAAAATTTTAAGTTCTCAATAAAAGTTAAACAAGTATACTGATCTTGTCTTTACTTAAAAATGCACTTTGGTAGAGAAAATACATAATATTGTTCTAGTGTCTTGTATTAAAGAGAAACATTTCTGAAAAAAATACAGATCTGGGATGCATTGATAATTGTTTCATCATTGAATTGTTGCCTCCTGAATCGTAATTGAATTGAATTGTGAGGGGCCTCCCCTCTATTTAGCAGCTGAGTCAACATCAGTGTGCCATTTTTTTACCTGATTAAATTTCGTAATCACTCTTTGAATTTTGGGGAAATAGTGGAAATTCATTACAGTAAATGATTCCCTATTTTTCATATCTGATTTCTTTTACCAACACTATTAGTTGCATTTTGTGATACATTTAGTAAATATTTCCCACTCTCTAATCCAGTCTAAAGTTAAAACTATTTCCTATTTGTATTGCTCATGTTTTGAATTTTAGTCAAACCATTTCTTCTGAATCAACTATAAATTGTTTGTTTGGTTTTCGATGCTTTTTTTCTTTTTCTTCTTTTTGCTTGTATGTTGTTTTAACTTTAATGCTGAAGAGCTTTTGTTGACTTAAGAGTGGTTTCATGTAGCTCTTGTACAAAGACTTAGCATATATCAGATAGTTTGTTGGTAGTTTGATCTAAAAACTCAAAAATCAAAGGGTTTTCTTGTTTTCAGTGCATCATCAAATGATGTTAAATACACAGAGATGAAAAGCACCCCACTGCTTTCCGTAGGAGAGACATTGGTTTTGTCCAGGCAGCTCTTTATATCAGAAAAGCTCATCCTTCTCAATAAAACCTTTGAATTTCTTGCTTTAATGAATAAGATGTGACATTTTTTGTTTTTTTTAAGATTTATAAAAAAATATCTCTCCAAAGGCTCCATGAAATGGCAGAGGGCGAGCTGAAAGACATGGAGTACTTCTTTTCCACCCTTCCAACCCCGTTCACTGCCTTTGATTCTGAAGCGTACAAAACCAGTGTTGTTGGTGAGTTTCCCACCTCACACGGCAGCTCCCCTGATTGCAGATTCTGAGTGGAGATAACGCTGTGGCTCTCTGGCACCACAGGTCTGTTCATGAGGCACATGCTGCTGGCCTACAACAAGCTGTCTTTCAGTCAAGTTTACAAGCTGTACAAGTCCCTGCAGGAGTACTACCACAGTCACTACAGCAAACCCTCAGAGGGTCCGGTGAGTTTGTCGGTGCTGGCGGCAGACGACTCTGACATGGACCTCACCAGCACTGAGGACACAGTAGGGGACAGGATGGAGAGCAAGGAGCTGGACACGCCACTGCATCTGTCAGAACTTCGGTTAGTAACGCTTTCGTATTGAAATGACTGATTCTTGCATAAAGGATTACAGAGGATTTTTATGTCCGTTTTATTCTAGAATTGACAACACTCCGAGCAAAGGGCCCCTGTCTCAAAAACAAGCAGAGTATTTTCTTGCACGGCAGGTGAGCACGCACTTAGAAACGTTTAGCTTAAAAGACGTGTTGTGCTAAAGATTTCTGTGATTTCTGCAGGCATATCTCATGAAGAACGATGAGAACAAAGCCTTGAAGCCGGCTGAGCTGCAGGAAGAGCTCAACAACATGCTCAAGTTTAACCCGGATTTTGCCGAAGCTGTGAGTCTCGTCTGCTGACCCTTCGTCTTCGTTAACAGCCCCGTCAAAGGGACTGATTTACATCCTTTGGTCTTCCTCTCTGTCCGCAGCACTACCTGAATTACCTGAACAGCATGAGAGTCCAGGACATTTTCCTCTCCACCCACAGTCTTTTACACTATTTCGACCGCCTCATTTTGTCTGGAAACGACGGGAAGAGCAACGGCGATGAAGGTTACGGGCGGAGCCTTCGCTACGCTGCTCTGAACCTGGCGAGTCTCCACTGCCGCTTCGGCCACTAGTGAGTAAACGTGTGCACAGGTCACCTTTGAAGAGAGAATGGTTTCTCACAGGAATGCCCTTCGTTTCAGTCAGCAGGCTGATCTGGCTCTGCAAGAGGCCATCCGCATCGCCCAGGAGTCCAACGACCACGTCTGCCTGCAGCACTGTCTGGTAAAGCCAGGCAAAAACACTGACATCTGCCATGTTACACTCACACAGATCAGGACGAGCAATCAGCTACAGCGTACAGCAAGCAGAAGAGACGCTTTCCTGTGTAAAAATAGAGGAATACAGAACTGAAATGCAGTTTAGAAAAGGGACTTTGCTGCATGTTTCTCATTTCCTCCTTTGTGAGTGTGTTAGTTTGGAGAGATAAGTGACAGTGAGAGAAATGTGAGAGAAAGAATAAAGTGTGGACAAGCACGGGCATCCGCAGACAGTCCATTTCTAACTCGGCACAGCACTGTGACTGAGATAAAAAGGTTTAACCAGAATGGTCTAACAGAAGTTTTCTGCGTCAGAGCTGGGTCTACACGCTGGAGCAGATGAAGGGATTCGACAGCACCGTTCTGACCGAGGATTCCGTGAAAATGGCTGCACATTTCTGTCTGCCGGTGAGTGAAACATCAGCCCACAGATAAGAATGTCTACATTAAGAATATCTATTAAAGTGCTATGTGGCAAGTTGTAAAATTAATGAGAGATCTGAAAAAAGCCTTAGTACCATGAGCGAGCTACATCTGCAAATGTTGTGTAATCGATGATAAACTCACATCTGAGTTTGTATACGTTTGTCTCTTAATTCCACTTCATGCATCTTTGGTTTGGAAAAGTTTGCCATGAGTAGACTTCAGCTGCTGTGCTCATATCATATGAAGAGATATATGAAAGGAAGATCTGTTTAAGTGGGTCTCTTGTGAATATTGAGCTGAAATCACTGGTCTGACCAAAGACAACAACATGTGGAAGCACTTTTCTGATTAACAAAACAATAAGAAAAGTGTTCTATCTGCCTGAAAAAATAAAGTCCATCCTTGTAAAGTTGCATCCTCACCAAAACAACAGAGAAAAGTAGCACAAATGACAAAAAAGCAGTTTAATACAGTCATGACTGCAACAATTGCCCATTAAAATCCAAAAATGCTAAAATTACGAATTAGAATCTGTGTATGAAAATAATGAATCATCTTATAGATCACAAATAAATGTTCCCTATAAAAAATAATAATTTAAATTAAAGGCATAACTGTATAATAAGTTCTGACTCTGTTCTTCGTTTTTCTTCTTTTAATTTATCTGTTCTTACGTAGATTGAGTTACTAGAAAACTGACTTCCTGAAAATAGAAGTAAAGAGCGTACTGGACCTGCACCTTTTTAACTCCTTGTTGCCTATTGATGCAAATTTATCTTAGCATCTACTTGAAACCAAATACACTAGTACTTTTTTTCATAACTGGAAATAATTTCATCCGTCAGGGCGTATCACCTGATCCACCTGAATCCAGAGCTCAAGTCCCACCTCCACCCATTATATTTAAATGCAACAACTGTTAAATTATATTTCAAACTATCAGTAAATAATTTGTTTACTGCATTTTTATGTTAGATTCTGTATTACATTGTATTTCCAATGGTCACAGCTCCCAGTTGCTGCTTCTGATTTAGTTTATACAAACATATGAATAAACAGTACTCGTTGAAAAATTTGACATAATGTGTCCTTTCTGTTGAAAAGAGCTCAATAGGAAGGTCAGAGGTAGGCACCATCATCCATTAAAAATATCATCCAAATAAAGTTTACCATTCTGGAGATTGAAATCCAATATTAGATTTGGGCTTTGTAACAACATCTGGGTAAAAAAAAAAAAAAACATGTATATATACGTATTTATATAATGGCTCATAATTTTTTAAACATTTGTTTGTTTTTTCCCCTTTTGTTAATCTTTTTTTATTCTTTTGCTGTTTTGTGTTGCAGTACTTGGCTTCTCTGGGCATTCAGTCTTTGGTCCAGCAGGGGGCGACACAGGGTAAGACTGCACACAAGCTGATGGACGCTCTGAAGGACACGGACATCCTGCACTGGAAGCACAGTCTGTCGGAGCTGATCGAGATCAGCCTCGCCCAGACCACGTCCATATGGAGGATGTACGGGAAGAGGTCAGTCCCGTCGCAGTTCCACCCCAGCACACACGCGTCAGCTCGGCTCACTGTTGACAGCTCGCTCAAACACACGCTCCCCCCGACTCGCATTAGGTCAAACCAGTGCAACGAGTGTCTTACGCGTGGATAAGTGTTTCCGACAGCTGAATCTCTTCTGCACGCTTAGGTCTTTGCACAGAAAAGTAAGTGAAAACGTGGCGTCTTGTGTCCTCTGCAGCACCATGGCTCTGCAGCAGGCCCAGCTGCTTCTCAACATGAGCAGTCTGGAGCCAGTCAACTTCGGGGTCCAGCAGAACAACACAGAGGCCTTCGCCGTTGCTCTCTGCCACCTGGCCGAGCTGCACGCTGAGCAGGTAACACACTCGACTCCCCTTCCCCCTCGCCACCAACCACCTGCTGGGCAGCTTCATTATCCTCCCAGTGCTGCATCACGTCTGCTTTCTGACTCACGAGGGGGTTTGTTGCAGGGTCTGTATGGGGCGGTTTCAGAGATTTTACAGCATCTGAAGGAACAGTTTCCTCCTCACACACAACACGCAAAGGTGAGTTCTCCTGTTTGGTGTTAAACACGTGAAAGGGGCCAAATATTTAACATAAAAAATGATGTGAACGCTCTTTAAATAGGTTCATTTTCTATCATGATTAACGTTTAACCTCCAAGAACTGTTAAGCTCCTGCTCTGCCTTTACTCTAGTCTGTGTCCTTGAGCAGCACACTGAATCTAAGGTGTATCAATCAAAATAAAATGAATGGTGAATTGGTTCTTAAAAGTTTTGTAAACAGGAAGCTTCTTATACAGATCAACATTGTTTGCTCTGATCTCCTGTTCAGCTTTGGATGCTTTGTGATCTGAAGATCCAGTTTGACAGACACATGAACAAAGGAAAGTATCTCTTGGCAGAGCCGCTGGTGGCAGCGATTTCCGCCTTAAACAAAACCGAAGGCCTCTACAGGTAACTGGAGGGTGCCACAGGCAGTATGGCTTCTGACGCGTCAGTTCCCTCTGATCTGATGGTAATGCTGTGTTTTCAGAAAAGCACAAGTTCTGAAGGCTCTGAACCGCAGCACAGAGGCGCACAACATCCTACAGCAGCTGCAGGTTCACTGTGAGAAGACCAAATGCACGGAAATCATCATCAGGTAGCTTTTTTTCCGCATGCATTCTTACAGAAACTTGCTTCTATCAACTCAGAACTATTTCTTCTTTGATTTTTTTTCTATGTATCCTCATAATTTCTTGGCTCACCTAGGGCAATGCTGTCCACGGCCGAGCTTCACTGGGAGTCATCTGGCTTCTCCACAGCCCTTCCTCTCGTCCTGCAGGCCTTGGCTCTGGCCAGAGAGCACCACCTGCAGGCCCTGGCCTCAGAAACCATCCTTCATCTGGCCTTCACGCAGGTGTCAGCCAGCAGGAACAGCGACTGCATTCAAGCGCTGGAACGCGTCCAGTTTAGTTCATGCTGGGCGGTGTTGCAGGTGTTGATAGAGAAATGAGAAGGAGCACAGCATGTTTGGGCTGAAGTTTCTGCCGTATTCTCCTTTCGCAGCTGATGCTGGGAGTCCCTGAGCAGGCGCTCTGCGTTCTCCACGAAGCCATGGAGCCCATTCTGGCGCACGGAGCCGTCCTGGACAAAGGCCGCGCCATGTTGCTGGCAGCTCGCTGTCAGATGGCTGTAGCTGGGTTCAAGCCAAATGGACAAGGTCAACCAGGTAACCTCTCGCTTGTATCCTGCCAGCTAAACAGGTTCCTTTCCTATTAAATCCCGCTGCTTTTTGTGTCCTGGCAGATCTGCATTTGATACGCTTGGCCGTCGTCTCCCTGAACGAGGCTGCGGCCTGTTTCTCTAAGCTGAACTGTAAGCAGCGGCTGCGGGATGTCCACTACCTGCAGGCTCAGCTGCACCGCTCCCTTGGACAGACCTTGCAGAGCAACAAAAGCTCCATGCTGTTCCGGCTGCTGGACCAGGAGCTGCAGTCACCAGCTCCGCCAGTCTCCATGCGTCTCTGATGACACTCCATTACCACAATAAGACCTGTCATGCTGCAATGCACCACTAGGTGGTGTAAAGATCCCACTCTGATTTTCTCTGTGCCTAAAATGGTTTGTTGATATATGTTTTTGTAGCTGAATATAACTAATGTTTTAAAGCTTCTTCCAAGGTTCATCAACTTAGTCTGACAGGAATTCTGTGCAGAAAAGTTGAAATTTGCCTCACCTGTGGTAATTCACCCTCTGCCTTTTGATGAATGAGGGTAATATCACAGTTAGCTGCAAGATTAATGTGTTTCAGTGGTCTGGATGATGCATATATTGCCCAAAAGATGCTAATAAAGCTGTAAGCCAGAGATGGAAAATAAAAATCGGTGTTGCCTCGATGAAGAAACACAGTGGAAAGTGAATTCCCCTTGATGTTTTCAGCTACAGATGTTGGCTTTGGAGTGTTTTGTCTAAAATTCTATCTTCATACCTTTAAAAAATAAACGTTTTCTCATCTTGTCTTATTTTTAATCAGTATTTGATTCATTACAATCACATCAGTTACACCTGTTCAAGCGTGAGTCCAACTAAATGTCAAATGATCCAACGAAGTGGCAGCATGGTGCATGACATGGGCGAAATGACCTGGAATTCAAGCCGAGCACCAGCATGGGGAAGAGCAGTGATCAAGAGACCTGAAAAAAGCGGCACGAATGTTGGTGCCGGACCAGCTGGGCTTTTGTTGCTTGGCTGAAAAGAGTCAGTCTGGTCTGATGAGTCTTGATTTTCCCTGCAGCTTTCAGACGGCAAGCTCACAGTCTGGTGTAAACATGGAGGCTTGCAGTCTTCCAGCCTCGTATCAACAAGCAGGACACGTTCCAAGTTCTGCAAATCACCATTTTTCTCTGTTCTGGTGTCAATGTGAACTTCAGTGGGTCATCTTGACCGTGTCTAAATGCGTCTAGCTGCTGTCTGACCATGAGACAGCCTCTGTTACTCTGATGCTCTAGTGAAGCTAATATCCCAGAGGGCTGCACAAAGGGAATTCGTCCTTTCTGTTACATTTAGTTAGCATTATCAGAAGTCATGGTTGGGCGTTTCAGTATCAGAAGAACTAAATTTGTTTACCATGTCAGTGGCAGAGAGAAAGGTGATGACCTTCACAAGAAAGAGTTTGAGGATATGGCAATGATCGAGTTTTCATGGGTTCAAAATAAAGCAAATTTTCACCTTTGAAAAAATTCTAAAGAATTTAAAAAGTCAGGTTAGGCTATTTTAATGCAAAAAGTAGATCTTTAAAAACATTCAGTTAATTATAAATCAAATTATACACACAAAACAATAAAAATAATTTATTATCTATTTATTTCTGTGTCTTGGTTTAAATAAAAGCACAAACACAATCTTTGTTCTCTACATGATGTAGCATTAAAGTGCTTTTATGCACAAAATGATACATTGATTGAGTCAATAATTGTAGGCACCGTAGTGTTGTGGCTTTAGGGAAATCTTTGTCGTGACTCAAATGTGACATTTCATTTCAGAGAAACTGTCTGCTTGTGTCATCAGACCTTTAGAATCCTACTTTCCTTCAGCTTATTCTTGTAAACCTCGAATGTTATCAATAAAGATAAAAACAATGAAGCCAATGTTTGTTTTATACTTTACTCTGCTACCAGAGGGGAAAAGCTTGGTCTTTTTTGCAATCTATTGATTGGTTTGACCATGTCGGGTGTTTTTTGAGATAAAACACAGCGGTGCTGTGCTGAATGTCCAAGATTAAAGGCTGTTTGCCCCTTTTGTTGGACGTTTATTACTTGAGCGTCTCTCAGCTGCGGTCCTTGGACTTCATTATCCTGCATGTTTTGTATTTCCTGCCTAAACACCTGATTCAGCTCATCAACAAGCTCTGCGCTTTTTTAAAGCTGCTGTTTTTGACAGCAGAAAACCTGTAGGATGATGGTTGAAACATTTATAATTAAATTATTTTTTTAAGAAAAATAAGCATAGTCTTATATTTAACTTTTTTCTATTGGAGTTACACTGAACTGTTGCACAAAACTCAGGCAAAATTTAGTCTAAAGCTCACCTGGGGTCTCTAACTTGTTGCATGTAAAACTACAAGCAAAAATTAGATTTTACGTCAACTAGTCCTGCACAAAATAACACAATTTCTTTAATAAACGATATTTTTTTCCAAATGTTTAATAACAAGCATGACATCAAACATGAGAACAATGCATGTTTAGAAAAATATATCTGCAAATGCATTTTTCGGAGTACACCTTACATTCACTTGACCTCTACTCCATATTAAACATTAAAAATGGAAAGTTAAGCCGTGGAATCCTAAAAGAAAACACACAGACTGTCTGTTTAAAAAAGGTAAACAACCTAAAAATGTTCATATTTTGAATATTAGACGTACCTGCTTTCTTTTCCTGCTTTTTATTGGTGGCTTATCTGACATGAAAACAAACTTTTCTTTTCTAAACACAGTTTCAAAGAAATAACTAGTTTTCCTCACAAAATATCATGGACAACAACCCCAGATTCTCTAGATCCATGTTTAAATACCTGAATTGTGGCATATTTAATCCAATTTCAGAACTGTCTGACATTAATTTCTTAAAATTCCTAAACTGGATATGTTTTTGATAAAGATGGTTTCTTGTTCAGTCTTTCTTCTGAGTGATGATGCAAAAGTCAATGTGCAACCTTTTGCTTTAACTTAAAACTACGGTACTGAAAAAAAAGGGGGGAAATTAACTTATCCAGTTTGGGCAAATAAGCACTGAAATATGGGGAATTCCATGCTTGGGCACCAGAAAAAGTGTTGTCCGTATCTCCGTTTTTGAAAGATAGCTGGAGTCTTCAGCGTCGATTCCTTTGAACCGCGTTTCTGTCTGAATGTCTTTGAGGAATCACAAAGGAGCATGAAGGGCAGTTCAGTATCCAGCTGGGTAGCCTCCTTTCCTGGGGTCAGACTCTGCACATAAACGCTCTCCCTGCCTTACCACAGCCTGGACCACGGAGTCTGGAGTCCCCAGCAGCTGGGTCACATGGTTTTTCTGGACCAGTCCATCCAGAACACTCTGGAGAGGATTTACAAAGGCAGAAGCAAACAAAAAACCTTTTAGTTTTCTGCACATGACTATGGCTGAAGATGGTGATTATGAAATGTTAGAAATATCTTAAAAAGTACTATTTATTAAGAATCTCACAAGTCCGATGACCAGTTGGGCTGGGCGATACTGAGTATTTGGATATCGATCCAATACCAGTCAATATCGCAGATATCAATACCATATTGATGTTTTTCATAAATCACCATCACAAATTAAGTTATTTCCGTTATTAGTTATGTCCCCTTAGCCTATGTAGTACCCACCTTTTCAAAGCCCTGCTCGACCACAGTCATGTTTGGGTTCAGCTGGTTGTGAACTCGTGGTTCCATCACAGCTTTCTTCAGGTCATAGTTGAAGAACAGCGAGTTCAGGATGACCTGTTTTTGTTCCAAAACACTGAGCTTAACTTTCATCCTCTAATGTGTGGGGAAAGATGTTAGTGAGTGAGTGAGTACGACATACTAAGGCAGTAGCTGTGGTGATTTTTGTGCCCCCTGAGGCTCCTACGACCATCTTCACTCTGTTTTCTTTATCAAATATGATGGTGGGACACATGGATGAGAGCGGCCTTTTTCCTGGAAAAGGGAAGTCATTTCCGCTCGGTGAGTTTAATTCACAGTCCTGTCTTGAAGTTCAGTGACCTCATAAAGAGTATTAAAAGTCAAATGTAGCATTTTGTAATAGGAGAAAGTGTAGATAACCTGGTTGGATGAAGTTGTTGGGTGACGGTGGGATTCCAAATCCATTGGTCATGTACGGGGAGCTAAAATCATCCATTTCATCGTTGAAAATGATCCCAGTAGATCGAGACATGACTTTAGACCCAAAGCTGTGGAGGTCAAATAAAACATTTTGGAATCATTGTTCAATAAATCAAAACATTTACAAAAATTGAGATCTGAAGTCTTACTATAGATTAATGGTGCTGGTGGCTGCAACGGCGCTCCCATCCTCAGCTATGACAGACAGATGTGCCGTGCCATGGTTTTCTGGGACAAAATAGTCAGGCTCATAGTAGGTGTCTGGATGGGTGGTGTCATCTGTAATTTTATTCCTTATGCCATCAGCAAAGTAGTCTGAGGTCATGTTATGGATCAGCTGAAGTACAGTTAAGAAAAAAAAGGAAAGGCATGAGCATCATTATTTATTTAAAGGGGATAATTAAAGTCATTTTAGAGAGACGGTTTACTCCCATACTGCCCTAGAGAGCGCTGGAGTTGTTTAGTTCATTAGGGCTGCACATTTCCCATCAAGCTCCAGAGATAATGAGGGAGCAAAAAACATGAGCTCTCACATCGGTAATGTTGAGATATCTTGGATCCCCCAGTCTGCTCCTCTTGGCATAAGCAAATCGAAAAGCTTCTACAATCCGATGGTACGTCAGAGTCTTTTTCTCTGCTGTGGAGACACTAGTGTCTGAGAAATTGTACCCTATCAAAACAAAACAAACAAAATAAAAAACATTTGTGTTCACTTAAAAAGTTCAGAGATCAAGCAAATATTTGCTGACGGACATTTAAATCAAGCTTATCAGTTCAAAATTTGAATTTTTTTTTTACATATTAAGGCAAAACAAAAAGGCTTGCAAACACAAAAAAATAAAATACCTTCAAATCTTATATGACTAAATACGTTTGTCTAAAATTTGACGCAATCTGCAAAAGACGAGGCCTCAAATTAGTCAGCACAGGGAGAAATTGTTTAAACATTTTGATTTGATGTTGTTGATTCAGCAATAGGGGCAGATAATATAAGTTTTCTTCTTTCTGCTCCTTTTCCCATTTATTGACTGTTTTGCATTTATATACTATTAATTTTATGTTATGTATTATTTATAAATAAAAATAAAATCGGCTGAAACAGCAAAAAAAATACTTTTAAAGATATATAGACTAGAAAACCACACAGCCATTTAAGTTACTTAATATCAGGTCAGTAACACGATGAGCAATAAAATAACTCCCAACAGAAGACGGGAAGTAAAAATAAGCACAGGCACTCCCAACTTTGAAATTGGGAGTTAAAATATATTGAAATATGCAATAGGGGTGTGTATTGATAACTGTCTGGTGATGTATGAAACGCATCCTGATCCGATGTGATTCGATACGTATCCCTATGTTTTCCAAGACCGTACCAGACAAAATTTCACTTTTTTTAAGATTAGGACTTCCAAAAAAATTTTATCTTAATATTAACACACTTTTCATATAAATAAAATGATTAAATTAATTGTATTAATGACCAGAACATCTAGCACTGCTCCTTTATCTCATGTAAAAGTTGCTTTGAACCTTTTTACCTGCTGTAAACGGTGCCTCATTTCGGTGCTAAGTTTCATTAAGGTCTATTTGTCTTTGGACATGTCAATCACTTCTACTCTGTTCAGTACTTTGATGTTCTAGCCAATCCTTCAGCCTTTCCTGCAATAGTGGACAGATCTTGCCTTAGTGACTGATACCATTTTCAGCAGATAGCTCTTCCTTGGTTTTTGGGTTGTTTTTTGTTATTAAAAACTTGTTTTTTTGGAACTGCCAGCCGTCCTGCCCACCAAAGCCTGACAGTTTCATTGGAAAGCCAAAGACTGAACTACACGTTTGCTTTTAAATAAATAATTTAACATCATCTTGGCAGCATTTTAAGTATCCCAAAAGGAAGTATCACAATATTTTACTGAATCCATATTTTCTCACATCCCTACTATGCAAGCTGTCATGGACCACTTAAGGTGGATAACATTCTTACTCAGAGAATCTGGAGACATCTCTGGTGCAGAAGGGACAAAGCTGAAGACCCTTTTGAGGGTCTCTGTGGCCTTGGGCCCTAAAATAACACAGCATCACTAAACTTGATTGTGTCATGGACATTACAAAATCACTTCATGAAATCACTTTCAACTACATCCACTGGTCATCTGAAGATGCTAAATGTAGGATTGTAAGTAAATAAATGTAAGTAAAATAAGATTAATCTGAATCATGCATGTAGAGTTTTTTATTAATTTTATTTTTTACTTTTTTTTTTTTTAAAAAAAGGCAGTTTAACTTTCAAGTTTCTAATTTAGAAAGTAATTCAAACCAAAAATTGATTAGAGATTCTTATTCCAAGTTCTATTTTTTTGCTCTGCTGTTGTTGTTTTGAAGCACTGATCTTTCTCTGCCTCTATGATGGAGGGATGGATGTGAATTTAATTTGGCATCAGAGGAGTTGTCTGCTTTCAGAGCAGTGGGGGGGTATCATTCCTGGGATGACCCGGGGAAGCCTGACACGCTCTCTCTTGCATGGCTGCACACACTCGGCCAGGCCGCTCACCGTCCACTATGTTGAGTATGAGCGCCAGCACGGGCCCGCTGGAGGGGGCGTCCGGGATGTGGATGGTGTATTCCCCAATGTTCAGCTTAAGAGGGTTCTCATTCAGCACCGGCTGGTACTCCAGCAAGTCATCGAGGGTTATAATGCCACCTGGAACACGATCAGAGCTGTCATGATTCAAGTAGACTGGGGAGTAAAAATAACCACATGCTGCTATTTATAGCTCTCCCTCCAGCCTGTCTTTGTTGAGTTCTTTGAAGTGTTACCAGCATAAACTAATTTGTCTATATTTATGACGGGAGACGGAACAACACCTGCTGCCTGGATGTCCTCGACGATGCTCCTCGCCATTGTCCCATTATAAAACACATCAGGGCCTTCTTCTGCTATTCTCTGATATGTGTCAGCGAGCTTTGGGAACCTAACGATGTCATTCTCCTTCAAGATGTTGTTTTCAGAGTCACAAAACACCTCACTGAGAACAGACGAGAGAAAAACAAGAAAGAATCTTTGAATCGGAACATAGAAAATCAAACAGCATATGAAATGGATTCAGAAGCGTCTCACTTGGTTCACACTTAATAGCATTATCATAATAGTTTTTGGGCTCCGTCAGGCAAAATGATAGTGTGAAAGCTTAAATGTTTTTTTATTTTAGTTTTCCTCCAAAAGAACAAATAAAAAGGCAAAGTTAAAGCTTATACTACTAATTATTTTTCTTTAAAATTTTTAGCTCAATGTTGACTTCAGAGAATTAAAAGCTTTTTTATTATCTTATAAAAAAAATAAAACTTCCCTTGTAGTGCATCTTTCTCAGATCATGAAATTACTTAAATCGAGGAGCTTTCTGGGTTTCAAATTTATTAAATTAAGCTTACATTAAAAAAAAACTATTGTAGGAGTTATTTAATCTCAAGATTCCATTCTTGTGGAAATTATTATCCTCTTAAAGACAAGAGGAACTATCTGTCTGTGAAAACTTTGAAAGATTTCTACAGATTGTGCTAAAATCTGCTTTATTTTTTACATGAGCCAAGCAGCACGATCTGTAGAAAAACAGTCCAGATGATAAACTGATCTGCCTTCTGAACGCATCTATCACTCTGTGACAGAAATTGCTCCATAATAAAAGAAACAAATCACATGGTACATCCTTAGACAGCAGAAAAGCTTTCTAAATGACTAAAAAAATGTGCAAAAACACATAAATATACGAACACAACGAACATGTGCCACAACTTCAACAGGGCTGATAAGAAAAGCCATTATTTACAAGGTGATTTTATATCTCCTGGTCCTTCGAAGGTTTACACATCTTTGCTCGAAGAAATTCACTGTCGTGTAAAACTTTTTATCTCTTTCTGCTTTGTTGTTTTATTCAAGCTTATCTGAGCATCTGCTGTTTCATTGTGCCAAAGAGAGTGGCTGTAATGAAAGATTGGAAGGTCATCTGATTGCTGATGCCTCTGACATCTTTCTGTTCTCGACTCCTTGCTTTATATTCTCTGAAACCATAGAGATCCAGTCCCAGAGTGGAGATAAGAGAAGCAAGTATATGTTTTATCACTAATTTAGCTCACTTTAAAACTTAAAAAAATAGGTTACCTCATCTTGAGAGGAAGTTTTAATAGTCAATTTGTTTGATCAAAGGTCCCTGACATGAGAGAGCTTAAGGTGATGCTTTACAATCAAAGAGCAGCTTAAAATCAGACATACCACATGTTGGCATTCCTTTGAATGGAATCTTTGCTCTTAAAGAGGGCATGAGCCAAGGCTTTTCCTATGGGAAAACCATCGCGGGCCAAAGCGATGCTGGGCTCAAACAACTCTTTCCATGGAAGTCTTCCATGTCTTTTGTGTGCCATCTCATAACCCCGGATCTCCCCTGGAATGGCTATAGACAATCCACCTGTCATGCAGAAAAGAACATTTTATAGTAAAACGGTACAATGTCACAATGTTAAGTTCAGATGGAAACTATTTGTTTACTGTATAGCCTTTTAATCAAAGGTTTAGAGTATATTCAGTTTGATTTAACAACACTTTTATCAAAGATGTTGAAAAAAAATGACTTTGAACAATTTCTGCACTATTTCATCTAAAAGCCCACAACAAACAGTTCAGGTAACCCATTTTACAGGAATTGTTATGGTCATATTTTGGCAGCTACTGCACATCACCAGAGTCTCTGTTAACCTTTATTAAAGAAATCCTCTGACAGCTGTTTCTACCTGTGCGAGAAAGCTTTGTGTTGTTCCCAAACATGTCTTCGGTGGCATTCATAGGTGCTGTTTCCCTTGCATCAATTGTTTCCACTTTCCCTGCAAGAAAATAAAGGTTAATGAAACCATTTTAATTTGATGTGATGCAATATTTTTCTCACCTGTGGAAGCGTTGTAGATGACAAAGAAAAGCCCTCCTCCGATGCCCATGCTGTGGGCGTTCAAAAGACCAACACACAGTAAAGCAGCAATAGAGGCATCCACAGCTGAGCCGTTTTTCTTCAAAATGTCCCTAAGTGTACGAGAAAACACTTATCAGTCAAAAAAAAACATGCAAGTAGATCCAAAAATGTCTCAAATGTCCCTTTACCTCCCAACTTCTGAACACTTTCCAGCATCAGCTGCCACTGCCGCCTTTGAGTAGAAGTGGTCTGAAGAGGGAGGCGCGTTTTTCTTTCCAAAAGCCATGAATACCCCCAGGAAGAGACTCACTGCAGCCACTAGAAGGACCACCACGCCAGCAATCAGGGACTTCCCAACCATGTTTCTGTTCGGGAACATCAACACACTGCTGAATCAGTCCATTATCATCATTAAAAATGACAACCACATAATTCTACAAGTTGTGTTCCTGCTGATCTGTAAAGAAGCGTCACTCACCTTTGGTGTTTTGCTTTTCACAGATTGATGAAAATATTTAGAGGAAAAGGGAAGAAAGCTGATCTGTAAGCTGACTGCAAGGTTGTGAACAGGAATGGTGAAGTATGACTAGCTTAAGTCTGAGGATGCACGTTTTGTCATCTCTATTTTTAAGGAAACATGCATGTGTCATCGGGAGGCCCTGATAGTTAGTGGTTTTTGGACAATACTCGTGCTCCTAATCTATAACCACCTGCTCTACCTGTTTGTTTTGGTTTCAGTTGTAAATAATAAAATAGGAGGGTAAAACTGTTGAATAAAAAAGCTTCATTTTTTATTTAAGATGTAAACATAACATTAAAAACTCTTTTAAATGTTAGGTACATCTGAAATTGTTTTTTAGATGAAGATCTTTAACAGCTTAGCATCTATTTTGCTAGCACTGTGAGCCTCCCTTTCATGATGACTTTGAGATGAATCTCTTGAGTTTGTCTCTATGGTCCTTTAAAGCCTTTCGTTTCGCTTTGATATCAATCTGTCAGCCTTGCCAAAGTGAAAATGTGAGCGGTCTGTTTACAGATGCAGGCCGCATTCAGCTCTGACTGGGGGCCACGTGTGATTGGCTCAGCTGGCAGCATCGCTGTGCTCAGTAACCGTGTCAAAGTCTGTCTGGATTATTCTGCAGGCATCCTCAGACAGTTTGAGACGCCTGAGACTTCACAGAGGAGCAGAGGTCCAAGATGGCAGCACTTACCTTCTTGCTGCCATTCTGCTCTCCTGCTGCTGTGCCACACTGATAGAGGGTTCTGCTGTGTTGCTCAGTGCAACTGCAACGATTGTAAATCTAATCAATGCTATAACGGTATAGATCTTCCAGGTTCACAGCTGCCTCAGAGATGGAGTTTATTCATTGCTGTGAGCGGATGTATAGCAGAGGGGGACAATTACATTTCTGCTGGTTGCAGGTCACAAATGCCTTCCATCAGAATTTATTTGCATTGCTATCACTCACCTGAGGTTGTTTTTTTCCCTAAGTGTCAGCTAGAGCTTGGTCCTATATTAGTCCCACGGCTAAAGGCTTAGAAGTTCAATTTTCCTTGATTGTTTTTGCACAGTGAATTGGGTGGCTTGTTCATGCTTGCATGTACGGCAGCACATTAAAGGCCACACTCACACAGCAGCAGGAGAAGGGCAGTCTGCAGAATCACAAACAGCTGAGAGATGACTGCATGGAAAGAGGGTGATGTCACGTGTTGTTATGGGCAGCTGCATGTCTTTTAATGACAGGGGCTTCAGAGATGTGATGTGCTCCAGTTAGAAGCTGGTGACACACCTTCTATCAGACAAATGTGACTGATATTTATGATCTAAAAAGACAACTTCGTGTTTCTGAGACAGTTTGATCAGAAAATGTGTCTTTTTAAGTAAAAGCACATCAGAAGCAACAGGAAAGTAGTCAGTGGTAGACATAGGAATCTTCTAAGGATCTGTGAGCGTCCAAGATGTCTACACCTGATTTGTCTTTGTCAGGGTCATCTTTGCCTGTTTGATTTTTGTGTCTTTTTGTTTATTTTATTATTATTGGTATTGATTATTTTTTGCTGATGCAGTATTTCTGGGAAAGGCTGTTTTTACAGAGTAATACTTTTGTGAACAGATGTCACCTCTTTACTGCTCATCTCTTTATGACAACTTCTCCTATCAACAGTTGGAGCTCAGTCTGAGGGATTACACAGAAAATCCTTCAATGCAATATGTTGGCTTTGAAAAGAATATTAATAAAGTAAAGATAATTTGGCTTTATGGCAATAATCTGGGATAAACACGTGCAAATTCTAATGGAATAAATTGGATGGAACTAAATCTGATTTTGCTTGGTTTGATGTTTTATTCTATTATTTGTGTAAATAGATTTAGCAAACACAAATTTAGTGGTTGTTGCTTCTCAAAAAACATTTTGAAATCATTTTTCTTTTTGTAAACAACAACCTAAAATGATAGGAAAAAATAATCACACAGTCGTTTTAATCTTCCAAGTCAAAACCTTATTTGTCCTGAACTGACCCACATATGAGAAGTAACTGGACTGACTGAATTTGAGCGACCTGATAGTTTTAGATAAAAACTGATGTTCGCTCCACTGCACATTTGCTCTTTATGCCTGTAGGAAAACAAAGATTTTATTGGTGAGCCTGAACTGACAGCAGATGTGAACACGATTATTTGCATCTGCGCGGCTTTGTGACGAACGCGCGACCTGGATGTACCCTGCCCCCGGGACAGAACCTAACTCCAGATAAATCAGGGCCAGGTCAATCATTCCATCCTGACTGAGTCTGTCCAGATCCTGCCCATTTTGAGGTCAAAACTCTTTGGTTTGACTAGAATCAGTCACGTTTTCCACTTGCAGAAATCAATTGCTTCATCAGTATTGCCTCAAGAGCCAAACATCTGACAAGACAAATTAGTTTCATGGGGATGAAACATTAAATAGAGGGCAAGGGGCATCTGTAATCACATCTTGGAGGAGGGAAAAAAAGAGCAGCGGGGATAATCTACAGAGAGCAAGCACAACCAGGGGAAATAACTGTTTGCCTGCAGATTATGTGGCATGCACTAAGCAAGGGCAAGCCTGAATCCCACCACGGAATAAGGTCAAATTAGGATCAAAGTCCTTTAACCCACGAGGACTGGATCCACAAATAGAACAGGTGTGGAGATGCTGAGGTAACAGATGTGTGCTGGATCCAGCGTGGCTCCCCCTCAGCGCCCCCCAAACCAGACATTCAAAAACTGGGACATGCTTGTCAAAGAATGATGGGTGACAGATGCAAACAGGATATGACAGCTTATTTAGGAGCGATCTGTTTAAAGAATTGCCAAAAAGAGGTTCATGTTCACTTAGACCCAGTGGGGGGAGATGCACTTTTAAGCAGCTGGAGATGAGACCAACTTTGCACCCCTGAAGGGGGAGTCAAAGCCTCCCGAGAAGACAAAAATCTGAACAGTAGAAAGTTGGGATGTAAGAAAGTATCACTTCAGTGAAATATCGTGATACTTTGGCGATATTTGTATAGGTTAAAAAAGTGACAAGATGATGAATCATTAATTATTTAAGAGAAAACACACAGTTTATTTTTGTTTTCCACTTAAACTCCCAACCGCAAGCTGGTAGCACGCCACACTGGGCCTCTTTGAGCAGCCCTACATCACATCAAAACAGCAAGATCTTGCAAGAACCACCTTGTGATAGATATGAACTCATGAGGCTTGCGGTTGTTGTTACATGTTAGACATGTTCAACTCAGTTTTAACTAATAGTGAGCACTGAACTGAAAATCTGAGTCATGTTGGTATCGGTCCAGAATAAAATGTGGATTTTGGTGCTTCATGACTCATATAAGAACAACTGAGGTCATGCAGACTGTGCACAGAGTTTCCGTTAAAATGCTGAAGGCAAAGCTAACAAAAGTACTGCTGTACTTCACAGCAAAATATTCTGATTCAGTGACCTGATGGATCATAATACTCTGAAAAAAGACAGATGTTGTGGTGATGACAGGTGACATGTGTTTACTTCCACATGTGTAAAAAAAAGTGCAGACTGTGAAGAAAATATAGCATTTTAGCCACATTCAAGAACTCTTTTTCACCCTGTCACACTGCTTCATCACACTTATATGTTTCTGGAAAACACTTGCTCAAGCACAGTTTTAAAAGCACAGTTTTTTCAACATCATAATCTTTAAAAAAAAAGGAAAAGTCAAATATTGTCTCTGTAACTGTCTTTGCATATATCGGGATACGTATCGTATCTTGAAACATGTATCGTAATACATTTCATATCGCTAGACTCTTGCCAATACACAAACAGTGACTGTATATAGGGAACTGGACTGAGCAAGTGAGCCATCCCCAATAGAAAATGACTTTCTTCCAGTTCCAAACAAATGAAGTCAATCCAGTTGCCATATTTCCGTGATATGTCAGTCACGTCACCATGTTGGAACAAGAAGGTCTCAGTGAGCCGTGATTGGTCCATGTCGGTCTTCGTCTACATATCTATGGCAACCACTGTCTCCAATCAGTAGTGAGCATGTTAGAAGGCCACACCCCTTTCACTGAAATCATATTCAGGAAAATGTGTCAGTCAAATGCTTTGACACCACCTACTTTCACTGAGACATCTGATTGGTCAGTTTATAACTTAAATAATAGCAAAAATATTGTGGAAAAATAGGATTGGCAAGAACATGTTAAAAAGATAAAAAGATGTAGCGGAGAAATCATTATTTTTTTTATGGCAAATATAATAACTAAGTAATAGTTGTTTATTTTGAGGTCTGTAGAATTTCAGCTTTTTTTGTGACCAGCGGGACTTCCTGTTTGGAACAACAGGGAGGAGTCACTCAGTCCAGTTCTCTACATACAGTCAATGCACACACTACTAGTAGAAAGTAGAGGAAATGTGTGCGTAAACAGTCCAGTTTGTGCCTTTATATGATTTTCTATTGCATGAAATATTATATTGCATTTCCTGACTCCCTTTATTCTGCAGTGGGGAGTCACTGGTGGGGGACTGTGAAACCCAGAGAGGCGGGTGGGTCTGGAGGCACTCGGTGCTGTGATTGGTCGGACGCTCCACGTTGCACAAACCCAAACAGCAGCGTAAAGCAGGGAGGATGAGGCAGCCGGATCGCCTTCATCATCCCCCAAGCCTGGCACACGTATTCCACGGACGGAGAGATGCAACGTGTGCACGGGTGCACGAGAGAGGACAAATGAATGTGGGATGATCCTCTGCGCGTCTCTCCAGCGCAGACACCACGGCGCTGTTCTCCCCGCAGGAGGAGCATCCTGACAGGAAGCACGGAGGCGCGTGTCCTTTTGTTAATGTTGTTTTAGCAGCACCACTGACACCACCTGCATCCGCGCGGCGACAACAACAACAGTCTAGCATGGGTTCCAGACTGAGCAGGCAGAACAGCCTGGACAACGAAAATTTCTCCAAGAAGCGACGCAAGCTTCTGCGCGGCGCCGGAGAGGGCGACAGGGGCAGCCGGGGCGGCGGGGACTTTCTGTTTGCCCTGATGCTGAAATCCGACAAACTGCCGGGGATGCTGCGGAGGACGAACCACAGCCCCTACATGAGGCGCGTGGCGTGGATCAAGGAGATCCAGAAGCTGCTGCGGGAGCGCAGGATGGAGCAGGCGACCGACGTGCTCAGATTGCTGAGAAAGGTAAGGTCAGCAGCGAGGATGAACGTGCACTTCCACAAGTGCCGCTTTGCAGGTGGAGGACACGAGTCAAGGAGGTTTGTTTGTCTCCTGCAAACATGTCATCCTCTGGCCTTTGACCTGGTGGGCCCTTGGACTCACCAGGTGACTCCAAAAGTATAGTTGAGCCATTTCCTCTTTGAGTGGGAGCACTGGGTGACCCCAAAAGTATGGTTTGACCTCTTGAGCCATTTCCTCTTTGTGTGGAAAGTAGGCCAGTCTAAGAGAGCTGTGTGCCCACTCTGCTTCCCAGCATGTGACTCACAGCCACGTTCACTCTGCTGTGTGTAAACGTGCACAGTGTTGACATTGGATCCAAAAGGATAGCTTGCTCTCTAAATGCGGAGGACTGCACACTGTGTCACTGCATTACCCCAAATTTCACTGACTCTAATGTGATCTGGATATTTCCGCACGCACATGTACATAAATAGAGTCTCCTCCAAGCCCCCAGCATCTGCCTTTGTTTTTCCCCTCTCCAGCCCCCTCCCTCCTTAGGCTGTTCTCCTGCTCCCACATGAACCCCTTCCCTTTTTTTCCCTCTCTTTCAGCATCAACAATGTAAGCCCTGGGGTTCAGTTTTTTTCCATGTGAAATGAGATACTACTCCACACTGTTTTTCACTCTTGCTTAAGATGAAAAAAGAAAATCAGGCCTCTGTCGGTGTTTTCAGTGACTTATTTTGTTGTTGGCTATAAGCTGTACCAACCATCTCCCTTATTGAAAATGCAATGCCTGAAGCAAAGTTATGTGAGTCCATCTGGTTTTTTAATTAATTTACTAAGGAAATCCAAACTAAAGTTACTTTTATCTCTGGGTTTTTCTTAATATAGAAAAACAACCTAATTTCCCCACTTATTTGACTCACTATTCCAGTATTTATGTTCTTTGATTTACTGTAACTTTTCAACTGTTAACACAATTAACGTGATTCCCGGAGATTCTGAAGGATGAAAGCGGCTCGTATGTTAAAGATTTTATATTTAAACGTCACTGGCGATGCCTCAGGTTTTTAAAGGTTAAAGACCCACTCTAGTGAGAATTGTTTTTGGTATTTTTGGCATGTTCTTGTGACATTTTTCTTATGATGGATGACGTTTATAAAGGAAATTAAGCATTTTTGTGGCATTTTTGGCATTTCTTTATTCAAAAGAAAGAATGCTGTTGGACAAAGCTTCTAGGTGACGTTGACCTTATAAACCAGAAACCACAAGCTCCCTGCTCCGCTCTCCGATGCATCCACTTGCAGACAAATAGATCTTTGTTTCAAGCTGGCATCTGGCTCAAAACTTTACAACTCAATAGCTCCAATAGTGCTCAATTTTTGATGCACCGCTAATATTACGTTGGGGTTGTGGGGCTGTAAGCTAGTGGAAGAGACTGTATGCAGATGGATGATGGGAAGTAGGAGGAGGCAGTGAAAAGATGAACTACTGCTGACCTGCAGAAACTATCTCCTAGAAAACAATAGTTTTTCAAATTGTATTTTATTTTTTTCAATTTTGTCTAAAACTGAGAGTGCTTTTACAATACATCAAAAGATGTAAACCTTACATACATGTTAATGTATGACAATTTTTGAAATGTACTTTCATAATTAGTACACAATCCTAATATTCCTACTGCACCAACATTGCCATATTTGCACTCTCCGTTTTTTTCTAAAATGCATATGTACTTGTTTTCTACTTTTACATTGCTATTTATTGCATTTAATTAAGTCCAGCTTTCTTTGGCAGCATCACAACAGAACATAGACATTCTAGACGTGACCTAGAGCATGCTATATCCAATTACACCGAGTGAACAATGTTGGGTTCTAATTAGCGGCTTGTTTTGAAAGCCTTGTTCTCACCTGTCGGTGTCTATAACATTAAAATGGGAGAGAATAGGTGCCTGCATTCAAGGTGTAACAGCCTCCACAGACATCCCTTTTTGTGCAGCCTGTCCCTCAGGGAGAGCCCTCTCAGCTGTCGAGCAATCTAATGATAATTACTCTAAAGTCATGATACAGGAGAGTGGAGCCAGCGTAATCAACACGAGGTGATAAACTGTTACGTAAGACTCCATGACAGTCACATCCCAGGGAACATGGGCTTCATCTCCCTGTGTGAGCTCTACTTTGACTAAGCGAGCCCCACTTTGTTGTATCTTGCAGTGCAAGCAGGTAGATGTCTGAGATAATGTTCTGTGAATTTTCAAGGCATTTCTTTGACACCTAATTGCTGTGTAGCACAGGGCTCTGCTCCAGATCAGAACTCTTCTCCAGATGTTGGAAGGAAGCCCTTGTTTCATGTCACGCTCGCAAATGACAATTGATCGTGTCTGAACACAGACGAGGGATATTTTTAAAATCTTTGCACATCAGACGGGCAGAAGCTGCTTCTCCCACGGTTTGGGTTCAGTCTGTGTTTACTGTTGAACTCGTTAGGAAGGGAGCTGGTGATGTGGTGCTGCCAGCCTCCCACTCAACGTGTCTATAATAATCAATGCTGAACTATTTTGAAGAAAAACAAAGAATGTGGATGTGTGTCTGTGCCGTGGGAGCACATCGTATGGAGCATCTCAGAGGCTTTCTTCTCTCATTAAAGTTGCATAGACTGCACAAGAGCTTACCTCATTAGGAATTTGAAGGTGGACATGTTGATAAATGCAAATTGCAGGGCTCGGTACTCTCAGCTATGCAACTGACTACTGTTTGTTTCAGAAACTATATGTCTTGTCGTGAGGTATTTTCGCTGTAAATCTTTTTGGATTTTGTCATGTTTTTTATGTAAACTGACTTGAAAGATGTTCAAAACTAAGATTTTCTTAGAGTTTTTAACCCAAATGACCATAAAGTACACTCAAATCACATTTTGATCTATTGTTAAAGCATTGCCAGTGGTCTTTTAGTGCAATTTTTGTCAGAATCCAAAACCTTTGTCATTTTCTAGGTCAAAGTTTGTGTAGCATGATAGGAAATAATCAGAAATTTTCCTTTGAGTTGTGGTGGCGTGGAAGTCAGCCTCCACTGATATCCCATCTCGTCTTTGATTACACTCTCTCCCACTAGCTTACAGCCTCTCACAACGAGAACTATCCGAGTTCTCCACCTGGACTGTTTTGAGAAGTGCTGGCTCAGACGAGAAGAATGAACACGTTAATGGTCGGATCTACTGGTCTGGAAGTGGATGCGTCAGAATGGAGCGGGGAGACTTTGCCCCGCCAATTTCAGTTGCTGCATCACAATCGAGAACTTTTTCAAATGGCATTTTTAATCTGCTCCCGATTCACCACGATTTGAATAAAGAAATTCTCCGGAATGCAAATTGAAGCTTTTTTTTATTTTTTCTTATATGACCTGCGTCATGAGAAAAATGACGCAAAACATGTTTAAAACATAATTTTAATTGGAGTGGGTCTTTAAATCAATTCAGTTTAATTCATACTAGTTCAAGTTTGTGGGAATTTAATTTGTTCAGTCCTCTTGAAATTAGTAATTTTCTTTCAAACTATCATGTTTTATTTTAGTTCAACCTAGTTCATTATTAGGTCATTATTGAGGTCATCCGAATGTTGGAAGAATGTACATAAAGAGCATCAACCTAAACAGAAAAAAATACTTTTGTAATGAAAATAATTCAGGGAATCTGCAATTGCATTGTTGTTTTATTTACTCTTCCTAAATAACAGCCTGTTTAAAAGTATCAATTTTAAACATATATGGTAAGAGAAAGATGACAGCTTCTTAGGTTTGGAAATCAATGTTTTGTGATTGGATCAGAAGAACAATCTTCAGTTCACAAGAGAAAGATTTGGGTGTTTTTGTGTAAACAGTAAATGTGCTGTGGTGAGTTGGAAAATGCAGTGTGACACTTGCTTTTTATGCCCTGCCATCCTCCGTGACTCCCCCTAGATCTCCCTGTCCAACTGTAGATGAAAGCCTCCTTTTAATGAATATTTGAAGCAAACCGCTCCTTTTATCTTCCCATTTGGAGTTATAGTACCCTTATTCACCTGGTACCTAAGGCATGCTGGCCCTTACTTCTATATTTATTTGCTTCCTTTTCAGGCTTAATATCATGAACATTTTTTTTTACAGATTTGTTTTCACTTCCTTGTCTTTTTATGCTTTGGTAGGATCTGGGATTGGAAGGCACATCACTGAATGACATCCTGTACAAAAACGCTGCCTTCCTGAACCTCGTGGACCCGATCTCACATGAACTTCTGCTCAGTTTAGCTCGAGAGATGCAGTGTCCGAAGAAGGTCAGTTAAGACAAAAAATATCTACAGAAAAAAAGCTAAAAAAGCTGCTTCTTCTTTGATCTGTTTAAAACGTGTTTAGTTTGAGATCTAGTACAGATTGCAGACAAACTATTCATAAAAAATAGAGGGAATAGTTTATATCTCTAAAGCATAAACGAGAATGTGCCTAAACCTTATATGGGGCTGTTTGTAAAAAAAAAAGTAACGACCGAGCTTCTCCAACATGGTTAATAAAGTGATTTAGCTGTGTCTACCCATGACTCCGTTGAATCTCACCTCCTCTGGCTGCTTCCTGCCCTCCATTTCTCCACCACCCATTATGCACTCTGCATGTGATTAGATTTTCTTGCTCCAACAAGGAAACGAAATTGAGTTTTGCTCAAGACCAGCTCTGGGTTTCAGCAGCACAATGAGACCATGATTATTGTTCATATAAAACACATTAAAGGCTGATATGTTTGAGATTATAAAAGAAAATGCACATTTAAAATAAAAATACTGGTGTAAAATAAGCAACAATGAAAATGTGTTCACATTTAAAACTGCTGCTTCATTGTGTCTGTGCTATGACTCATAATGAACACTCTCTGTTCTCTTCTTTAGGACACAGACATTATAAAGTCTGCTGATAAGATTTGTAGACAGTTGATCTACCACCTGACCCCTCATTCAAAGTGGCTGAGGCAGAGCATGTCCAGACGGAAATCCCAGGCCTGGTAAGCCCTTCTCTCCAGATATCCACTCTGTTATAACTCTGCAGCACAGAACAACAGAGAGCAGCGCTCGGCTCCCTGACAAGCAGGAAAGATTTTCATCTTTGTAGCTGACATTGAAATGGGACAGAGCTGGCCGGAGGCGTGCCTGACAAGAACGGCATGGCAGCCACAACTGTGAATAAATTTCTAAAGACTGCCAGTGTGATTCTCACTTTTAATTTACTTTTACATAACATCTAGTTTTACACTTTTTTTTTTATAAATTAAAGAACAAAATAGTTTAATTGTATAAGATATTCTTGCAGTTTATGTGGGAACAAAAAGGTTTTCTGCATCATTTTTTTCTGTCAAACTGGTTATTTTACCATTGAATAGATGCTGAAAACTGCACACTTCTCTGGAAATAAATATGAGTGAGTTGCGCTATCAGCACAAAAGAAGAGACTGAAACATTGGGATCTGTCCAGATTAGACACTGAGCTGCCGATCTGCACAAAGCGTGCTTTGTTATGCTTATAGATAGTTAATTAAGCACGGAGCAGAAAGGATCTATCAGGCACACAGCACTCTGAAGGTGCATTAGATTAAAAAAATGGAAGACTTTACATACTTTGTGTATTGCTGGCTAAAATACAAGTGAAGAAGGAGGCTCTGTTGCCGGCTGAGACAGCATAAATCATTAACATAAATTCACTCAGAACAGAATATTAATACAAACGATGCTGTGAGGTCTGACGAGTTCCTTTGTGCTTGTGAACAAATGCCTGTCAAGGCTGGAGAGAGACGAGACGAGACCATTCGGGGCTGACAAGCGGGGAGTTGTCTTCAAGTCATCTTAAAGTTTCCTTTCCAACTTTATGTTTGGACATATTAAAGTCAAGAAAGGCTCAGATCACATCATTTAAAGTGTCTTGAACATTGATACTAATACAAATAATTCCATTAGTATAGAAAAATAAACAATATTTTAATCTAATATAATATGGCAAGCATAACAATGGCATAAATTTCATTTTAAAAAATCTTTATTTGTGTTAATTGCTAAGCTAACATTCCAAAAGACGCAGTTTTATAACTGTTATCCAGTTTGCTCTAGCTTAAGTGACTTTTTTCATTCAAAAATAAATGGATGATATCAAAACCTTTTTAAAAATTCTTCAAAAAGTACACAGCAATCATTTACAAAGGCACAGGAAACAGTTAGCATAGTACTTCAGGCTGAACACCATTTTTAACCTAATTATACCCAATTTTAATCTGTACAAACTTGTAAATGATGTCGTTTTAAAATATATATATTTCTGAATTTGCTTTAATGTTTCAATCTATCAGCAATTAAGTTGCAGATTTATGTTTAGGGTATCGATTTGGACAATATACTCTAATGTGGAGAATTGCCTCTTCTTGCTGTTGTTCTGTAGTTTTTCTTTTCTTTGTTACCCAGGCTTCCTAAATTCTGTTAGCTGTCATCACTTCTGTAAAAACCTTCCACTTCTGGAAGTTCAGTGTTCTCTAAAATCCATTTTATTAGTACCATCATTGTCCGGCATTGGCTATGCACTCAGATTCTTCTAAAACACTTTTTCAAAATGTGGGGGTGCTGGAGCCTATCCCTGCTACTGTTGGGCAAAAGCTACAGGGTGCACTGTGGACAGGTCTCCAGTCTATTCCAGGGCCAAAATGCCACACTGATCCAAAATTAGAACTCCGTCCATTCTACTAATATTATTCGGATTTAGATGTTTAACTTTTTAAAGTATTATTGGCTTTATTGGTTTGACACTGAGCCTGGTGGAAACCATGAGTCAGAAATGCTCTTGCTTACTTTGTAAAGTTCAATGCTGACCCTATGAGTAGAATTGTCTCCTAATTTTCTGACGATTGTCTCTGTTCTATTAACCTCTTAAGTCCACTTTCTTTTTGTCCTCAAACAATCTGAAGCAAATATAGTTTCTTCTTTGTCTCCTATTGATTCAGTTGGAAAGATTAATCATGTTTAATCAGAGGAAAACTGAAATTGTTGTTTACTATACACAAGAGACTAATACATTCAATAAAAAAGAGGTTAGGAAAATATCAACTCTTGTAAATGTGGGTGTCCGTGCACCAAACTTTAAAGCACCTGATGCAATCTGCTTTGCAGATTTTTTATTTCAACTTAGTTTCTCTGTAAGACTTCTGTATTGTTGTGTATGAATAAGGTTGAAGGAGGTGGTGAAATTACTTTAAACAGGATGCCTCAAAACACTGCTTTTTACCTCTATAGAATATGACAATTTTGTCAGATGTTACTGTGAGGGAAAACTGCAATGATGATAATTATTAAAAAAAATAAAAATAATCAAATTAACCACAGTTTGACTGATTTTTAAAATGATTTTTAGATCAAAGGTGTTTTTTGTTTTTTTTTCTTGGTTGCATAAGTAAACTTGGCTGCTCATCAAGTCAGCACCACCCATTAAAAAATCAGCACATCAATTTTTAAACAAAAAGAAAAAAAAAGAACACCTCAGAGCATCACAAGTGACAGGTACTGCATTGGATGTCACTGTAAGTAATCAAGCACCAGGGGATGCTTTAATTTACTCTGACACCACAGCAGCATCGCGGGCCATTTCAGGAACAGCCCAAGTTAAATGCACGACGTCCTCATGGGTGGGCGGAGATGGGCACAGGCAAATGGAACTGACTGAGAACACAGGGCCAAAGGAGAGCGTAAATAATGTATGCTTTCTCCTCAGAAATGTGAAGCAACTGTTGCTTCTGGGATGGATCCCTTCTGTGCAGACTCTACTTGTAATATTTCCTGAAGGAGTCTTAAAGAGATTCAGAGGCTTGCAACAAAATAGACAGATGGCAGACCTGCACTAAATACTGCATACTCCCATGGAGGGAGGAAAAAAGGCACATCTAGACCCAGAACAGTAGAACTAGAACATCAATCTGTACCAACTATTATCCTCAATTTAAATTTACTTCAGAAAATCTGACTAATAATAACAATTACTAAAGAAGTTGAATATGTAACTCACTGTACATGAGATATTATATGGATCATTTGATTATTGATTTCTTTAATTTGTTGTTCCTGTCTCAGTTTATAGCTCAATTTACCTTTAAATTGGAGAAATGTCCCACGCTTACAAAAGATGTTCCTATCCAACTCGTAAACAGAAGCACATCTGTGTGTTTTGCATGACCCACTGAACCACTGAAGGAGGATAAAATCCCTAAAGGCGAGAGCTGACGAGGCGTTACACGGTCACCGCTTCTGACTATTTTTGTCTAAGTGGGGTAAAGTGTCTAACATTTTCAAACGTCACCAAGACCAAAAGACAACAGAATTTTAATGTTGTTTTAGGGTAATTTCCCCAGTACTACAGTTAAACGTTTTGATGTTATCCTGAGTGCTTTTTACATTGTAAACCATAAAAGCCTTGTAGAAAAATATTCCCACTAAAATGTTTCGTTTTCTCAAAACAGAATTGGGCATTACGATGAACAATACCACTTTTGTCTCATCTGTCCTGTTGTGGGAGTCGATATTTATCCAGATGCAAACTTCTGTCCTGATTTCATTAAAGGATGTTTTTTTCAGACATGCATATTCAAGTTTTACATTTTGTTCTTCTCTTACATTTTAAGATTTATAAATTCTCAGATCTAGCTGTTGTTTACTGTTTTTGATTCTTCTGAACAGTCTTATCTGAGGACATATTCTGGAAAAACCAGGGAAAACGTACAACTTTATTAAGGGCTTTCTGACTGGAGATACGTTCCACACTGTTGGATCCAGGAAAGAGTTTATGGTCCTTCGCAAATAAATATAATAGCAGCTCTCCCTTCTTCAATGATCTTCTTTTTTTATGTCGGTGAGAAAAGTATTAAACTGATTATCTTCATTGGTCTCATAGAAACTCTTAGGGGAATGTAAGATTCTCTTGTTTTGCTAAGAAAAAACGTTTCTAAAAGTTAGCTTCTGGTGCTGTATTTGTGTAAGAATAGGATCTGCAACAATCAGATAAATGAAGTTAAAATATAAATACTGTCACAGGACTGGAGTGTAACACTTTGTACATATTTGTATACATTTCTAGACAATTTATCAAAAAGGTTTCTGTTATTTTTCGTGTTCAAAGCGTCACTGAAGTAACTTTTCTTTGCATGTTTCCCAACAGTCTGAAGACGACCCTACAGAAGAAACTGTCCAGTGACACTGTGGACTTGTCCGGAATCCCTCTGTCCACTCGTGATGTCCGTCAAGTTGCATTTTACCTCCAAAACAACAGAGACAGTGTGATGGCTGTGGACATCAGCTTTACTGACCTCCAGGATGAGAGCTTGAGGCTGCTGCTGCCGCTTCTGGCCTCGCTGCCCAAACTCAGCACTCTGGCTCTTAACGGCAACCGCCTCACGCTGGGTATTCTCAAAGACCTGACGGAGATGCTCAAAGACCCCCAGAAGTTCACCAGCTTGGCATGGATTGACCTGGGCAACAACGTGGACATTTTCACCATGCCTCAACCGCTTCTGGTCGCTCTACGCCGGCGCTGCAGCCTGAAGAGCAGCCTCCCAACCATCTATGAGTACACGGAGGGTCAGCCCTACTGCTACCACCTGGAGACCTCTATTGAGGAGCCCAGCCACTACGAGGAGGAGGAGGAAGAGGACGATGAGCTGGAGAACAAATTTGAGTTGGAGCCTTGGGGATTAGGAGAAAAACAGCTCTCCAAAGACTTCACCTTCCACTACTGTGAGAGGTGATGGAGTGTTTTGTTCTGTGGGCTTTTCCGGCTGTTTCACAGCACTCTCTTACGCCCTTCACCTTTACGACCTCACACCACGAGCCCAGTCACCCTTTGAGGCACGAGGAAGACCAGTGCCCACATTGTAAACTTCTCGTCCTGACACAGCTACCAAGCTACTCCTAACCATCTCTGAGTAACCCACCCAAGATTGCTGCGACGGCCAGGACGGCGAACTTACTGTGTTGGTGCTCTTGGGAACAAGATGTGGTTTCATTGGAGGGTGGGCTGGAAGAGTTAAAGAACAAGCGTTCCCTCCCTCTGTTTCTCCCCCTCTGTTGCTCTTTCTCCGTGACGGTGGCAGCCGAGGAGCCAGTCTCAAGCGGATGTGATTTAGTCGGTCAGTTGAATCAGCGGCATCCCCGCGGCAGCTGAAGTGGGACTCGTGTCGGTGTGGAAACAGTGTTCCTGGGTTCTCGAGCAGAGCTGAGGCTGTCCCTGGCAGGCAGGGCCTAGCTCTGCATTGTGTGTTCTCTGTTAATCTCTCAACAAAAGCTATGACACAAGTTCAACAGACTATACAGCCGACAACCCATCACGTGACACCTAGAAAACTGCTAGGTCGACTTTTTGCCTTTTCCCCCCCTTTCCAAATGTCCACTTGTGAATGCCCCCGCAGCCCCTTGTGTCGATGTAAACGAGGACACAAAAAAATAGCCTCTGCCGTGTTTCCATTGGCTATTTTTGTGAACTTTGGTGAACAAAGCAATCTTAGAAGAAAACAGGTAGGACTCAACAATGGAAAGCTGTCGGTGTTTTTGTACTGGCCTGAGAGCCTGATATCCACCTTTGTAATTACTGAGCTGCTCCAACCGCCACAGTGTTTCAGTGCATTTGTGACACAACAGACAGATGTTAATCTGGGCTGCTGAGCTGTGCCCAAAACCCTACTGCCGTTTGTCTCCACATGTTTGTCGACCTTTCCATGTGTTGTTGCAGTGGTCCTGACACACATCTGTGAGCGTTGGCTTTCAGTTATAGTCCGTCTGCAGTAGCAAAACACTCCAAAGCACTTTAAGGCACTATTTTGTTCAAAATATTTAAATGGCTGAGATTTGCAAAAGCAGACATTGAAAGTATACCTCCTGGAGGTGACACGGTGACCTCAAGACTGCTAAATGTTAGAAGGAATGTGGACATTACCTAATATATAATAAATGTTTATTGCATTTTACATGTTTGTAAAAGTCCAATCGCTGCTGTAATTGTGTTATTGTTGTGTGTTTTGTCTCTCGTCTCCGTAATTGTAATGAGTTTAATTACTATGAAATCCAGCAACCCCCCCCCCTTCTTCATGTAAGCCTGAGCGGTAGACAAAGAGGACATGACTGATGAGATTACACAGTAAACCAGTTGGTTGATGAATGTTGCTCCCGTGTAGAGAGAGCACCATTTATGTGGAATGTGTTTGATGAATGTCTTCTTGAACTCTGCGCTCAAGTCCACTTTTGTGTGTCAGTGTTGAACTTTTTCCCTGTGTGTATTTGTCTCAATGCCAAACTTACGACTGCCAATAAAAGGACTGACCCAAACTAAGAGGTGCTGTTTGGTGTTATTTCAGTTTTGACAAAAAAAGCCATCTGATCTGTTGAAATATCAGTGTTATCAGGAAAAGCTGCAGCTTCACACAGACACAAATGCTGGATTTATTTGCACAGATTGTCTGCAAAAAATAGCCATCAAATGAACTCAGCTCAGACCGTGCTGTTCTGGATTGGTAGTTGGAATGCTGCGGTTGTTTATGAGCCACCGGTGGATCATCTGTGCTGCTGTGTGCTGTCAGAGAAAAGCCTGAGCTGCCGTCGCTTTGCCAGGGAAGGGCAGAGTGGTCACAAGAGGCCCTGCCCTCCATCCTCTCCTGGCAACCTTTTGCTCATGCTGGCAGACATGGTAATGTGGCATTTGCAACAGGTGCTTCCCAGAAGGTCGGGGCACAGTGTGACTGTCACACCCCCTGTGGTCAAAATACCACGTGCCAGGGCAATGCAGCCCACCTCAGAAACACCAGAACGTCAACTCCTGACCTTTTCCTTTCTCAACTCATTTAATCTGGCACATCGCCGGTAAAATATCAATTTGCTCTACGTCGCTGTTGGAATTGACAGCGGTCTAAAAGCAGGCGTGAATAAATTCTTAGAATATGATTTAGATTTATTTGTACGGGTTCAATGGCGCACCGGTCTTCAGATTAAGTCCCTGCCTGCAAAGTAATTTACAATAAAAATTTAGTTTTTGTCACTAAAATAAAAAAAATATCTAAATAAGTGCTTAGGTATTTTGAAATAAAATATTTTTACAGCATCTTTTCTTTCCTCTGTGGATGCATCAAGTTGGCCAGCATCACTCCTTCATATCTCTGCACTACTACTTCTGTCAAAGGTGTCTTTCTAAAATGTTTCTACAACTGCAGTCTAAATCTCATTCAAGGTTGTTGGCAGCATTTCTACAAATGAAGATTTCACCAATTTCTCCCTTTAGATGACTACACTGAGTGTCCCAATGTGGCTTGCCTAGAGTTTTGCTGCTTCATAAATTAGCCAAATTGAAATAAAAACATTAAAGGATCTGATCAAAATGTTTTAACTGTTAGATGCTACTGCACGAGAGTTTTTTTTCAAAGTGTATAAATGAAAATAAAAGTCAGGTATGGGTGTGCATTGGTGATTATGCAACAAATCCTCATTCAGTGGAGCCTGCTACTAACTGATTTTGCAAATACAGCATTTGACTTGCGCACTGTTCCCTCTAGGCTGCGCACGTGCGTAATTGCGCACTGCTCCCACGCTCGTTGCGCACAGCAGATCTGTACTGCGCACAGCATACAATTTATTCTGAACTTTAAATAAAATTATCATATAAGACATATATTCTTTGTCACTTTCAACAGAGGTTGACATGCGATCAAAAAAGGATGCTGATGAAGACAAGTGTCCAGGCTACAATAAGTTCAGATGAAAGGCAGTGTTTGCTTTCTGTCTTCAATTTGGCCGCACGCGCAGTGAACGCTCCAAAACACCAGGGGAAGGGGTTGATGGACTTTTTTTCCAGAGCGTGTTTCGCGCACAACAACATGACAAACGCGTGAGCTCTGGTGCTCAATTGAACAACGAGCTTTTACCTGAGAGCAGGGGAGGGGTCGTTCCCAAAGTCCTATTCCTTCTCTTAGTTCCGATCTCATTTAAGCACATCCAACTATTAGTTTTTCCTCCATGTCATTTCACATCGCAGCAGCGAGTATGGGGGTGCGCGCGCAACTTACAACGCACTGGAGTAGTGTAGTTGATGAAAAGTTGATGCAAGCGCGAGCACACCAGAATTCCTGGCCTCTCTGACACCCAGACAGCTGAGCGCACGTTCATAAACCCGCGCAGCTGGTGAGTAAGCACCTTGCAGAGGACAGGTAGACCTAGTCAGGTAAACTTTAAGTCCCAAAACAGCAGACTTGCTCTTACTTTTGTTTCATCTGCCAATAATTTTCGTTTGTGGATGATAATTTATAAAATAACTTTTAAGACATAATTTAGGAGTAGTATAAGTTTAATTAAAAATGGTGCATGATTTAAAGTGAAAAAGTCATCTCTAAAATATGCATGTGTTACACTTCTTCTGATCCACGCACAGACTCATGGCTTCACTTCAGAGCAGAAGTATTAATACACACTTTGTTAACATCTAGATAAGATTAATGTGGGGCTAATGCTCTTTTTTCCAGAATAACACTATCGTCTGCACTCCTTTTAACCAGGACCAGAAAGAAGGAGCACATCACTCCAATTCTGAAATCTTTGCTCTCAGTCAGCTTTAGGGCTTATATTAAGGTTCTTTTATTTGTTTATTAAAGCTTAAATGGAATTGAACCTTCATTTTATCAGATTTAAGTTCATGATCCTCCCGAGTCCTTCAGGTTCTCAGGTGTGGGTCTGCAGGTGGTCCCAAAAGTCAGAACTAACTCTATTATTCATTAGTTATGAAAAGCACTTTAAGATGCTTTATAGCTGGAAAAGGGCTTAAAAAGGAAATTGAATTTGAATTTATTCCCAGACATCAGGAGCAGGACCCACTTCCTGATTTTCTTTCTTTTTTTTTCATTTTTTCTTTTCATTGTTATTGTTGCAAATCACTTACACTAAACCCAATTTGATGAAAATTAGTTAATTAAGTTCCTTTTTTTAATAAGCTACATGACTTGTTACGATCTGAGATTTCAGACAGTTCAAATACAGATGTGACTACAGAGTGAACTGTACTGCTCACTCTGGTCAAAGGAACACTCAGTGAGTTTTTTTTGTTTGCTCAGACACACAAAAAATTAGAGGGAACATTGCAAGCTGTAAGTATTTTTCCAGAAGTCTTGGTCTCAATAACCAGCTGCCTCTCCATCTTTTATGGCATCAAACGCACTAAAAAACTAAGCCGTCCTTATTCTCCATGGAATTGACTATTTGCATATTTTATATTTGCTGACTATTTGCATATTTGCAGTTTTATCTGTAACATTGCATCCAATACCGACACTTTAAGAGCCTTGATCAAATACTGAGGGGCACAGAACATTTGGAAGGAAAAAAATTAAGCTGTGGTTTGAAGTATTGCCAACAACCAATAATAACCTTTGAGAAAAGCAGCTTCAAACTTTACTGTAATTTTAGAAACCACATGAACAGGGGCATCAGTGGCCTCTTTTAAACTCTCTTTTGACCACAGTTGGTTGATCAGCACCTGAAAAATAATATATATTTCTGTCATAATCTCCCAGAAAGCAAATGTGTAGTATTGGAATACATTAAAGACAAAGAAAAGAGAGTTATTTTACGGAGGGTCACTGTGGGCAGCAAATAATAATGGCACTTAGTGTGATTGCAACGGCACACGCTGACGCTACCCCAGTCGTGACCATACTCCCACCAGATGCTCCAATCACAAGAGTCTTTGATTGGGACTTAAGCACAGCGGGGGACATGGAGAAGTCTGGGGGGGGGGCCTCCTGTGAACATATTAAAGACTTGACTGACAGGCCAGATGACTCAGGCTCAGAAAGTAATCATTACAAATGCAATAAATAGAAAAGTTGTGGAATGAGGAGGTGAAGACATGGAGGAGTGCACATTCATTCTTGACATCCATAGTTTAACTGAATGCTTTTTTTATATCTTTTATTTGTATTGTGTTTCTTCTGAATAAGACAGAAGAAAGAATCAAAATCTCTGCAACACATATACGCATATGCTACACATGTTAACATCCATCATTCTAACACACCTTCACCACCTGTTCTTTATAGGCTATGTGTGCATGTGAGTTTATTATAACGATAGAATATAGAAAAAGTTTAAGAACATGGAGTGCTCTGCTGCCACAGAGTCAAAGAGCAGGAGAAGCCAGGACCTCCAACAGGCCAATTTCACTCCAGTCCCCAATAAAGCAGAAAGTAAATGAATGGTGGTCTATTTTAAAACCATGAAGCCACAGAAACAGCCCCATGGGACATTAAGCACTGGGGATAGTATTGGGCAAACACAGTTAATCTATGATCACCATGGTTTTAAAATTTCCCAATGACTTAAACATTTAGCTACAGAAAATTGTCCCATGTAACAGTGTATTAAAACAATGTCGAGCAGTTTTATAATGGTTGCAAATGCAAAAATTAATTTTGTGACCAAAAAAAATGATTTTTATAGCACTGAGGGGATTTTACAATAAAGCAAATCTTTAACGTTTTCATTTGCATCTTAGAATGTTTAGTTATTAAAACTAAACGTTTTGTCTGTGGTTTAGGAATATTAAAAACAAAGACTTTTGCTCGTGTCTTAGTGGCACAAATGTTGCTTCAAACTTGGTGACTTTTTTCCATCATTTATTTTCTTCCACTCATCTGGAACCAGGTCACAGGGGAAGCCTTTTCCTCCAGCTCCAACGGAGGAATCCTGAGGCGTTTCCAGGCCAGCTAAGAGACGTAGTCTCTCCAGGGTTTTCCTGAGGTCCCTGCCCAGAGGGGCGTTGCTACAACACCTCCACAGCAAAGTGTCCAAGAGGCATCCGGACCAGATGCATGAGCCACCTCAGCTGGCTTCTCTCTATGCATAGGAACAGCAGCTGCTTGTATCCGGGACCTTGTTCTCTTAGTCATGACCCAGAGCTCACGACAATATGTGGGTATTGGAATAAAGATTGACATGTAAATTGAGAGCTTCTCTATCTGACTCAGTTCCCTCTTCTCCCTCATCTGGCACAATAACAGGGAACACGGCACCAATTTCCCTGTCGATCTCATGCTCTGATCTTCCCTAACTTGTGAACAAGAAGCTAAGATTATTAAGCTACTCTATCTGGAACAAGAGCTCTCCTCCCAACAAAGAGGGAACCATGACCTCAGACTTGGCCATTTTACACCCAGCTGCAAGGTGCTCCAACACACACTGAAGATCCTGGCTTTGATTAAGCTAACAGGACAACACCATCTGCAAAAGCAGAGATGGAATCTTGAAATCCCCATACCAGGCCCCTCCGGGCCGTGGTGCACCTAAAAATTCTGTCAATAAAGGTTATGAACAGAACCGGAGGTTGAGGGCAGCTATGCAGACCAAGCTCCTGATTAAGTGTCATGACAAAGATTAAGGAAATTACAAAGAAAGAGGGCCAAATGAGCATTTATCTGAACACAGATATTTTTCTTTAGCTGATCAAGTTTCAGTTTACAGCCAAGCATGACAGCCAAGTTTGATGGGTGAAGAAATGTTAAAATAGCACATTTGTAACCTTCAGAGCCCTGGACATCGCATTAAAATTATAATAATAATTTGTGCCCACAAATTAAAATGTGTGCTAAAACTAGAACATTGTGACCACAATTTAGTATTCCATGGCCACAAATTAGCATTTTTATTAGCATTTTGTTGGCCAAAAATAGTGTTTTGTACACCTATATTAGCATTTTGATGCCACAAATTTGTCGTTGGAATTAATAATAATGAAATACTAATTTGTGTCAGCAAAATGATAATAAAATGATAATTAGTGACTAGAAAATACCTTATTGTGTAAACAAATTACCATTTTGTGTGCACAAATTAGTAGTAGGAATTAATGATACTAAAATACTAATTTGTGCACACAAAATTCAATTTAAATACAAATTTGTGGCCATGAAATGCTAATTTCTGTGCACACAAAACAATAAATTGTGTTGACAAAATGCCAATTTGTGGCCACAAACTAATAATTCGAGGGAATAATTTCTCTTTTTATTTTTACGTCAGGTCCAAGGCTCTCTAGCAACCCGAAGAAGGAAAGATACTGTGGGCATGGAGTAAAAGAGTCTTTTAAAAAGACTTATATCCTGGTGATCAATCATTCCAGGTGTTGTGTTTCAGAATCTATTTGGTTCCTCCCATGGCGCCCTGCAAAGAAATATCAAGGATTACACAAAAACCACTACGAGGCAGTAAGGAGACCCAACTCTGGGCTGTCAACCCCCCCTCTCACAGAAAGGCAAGGTTTCTATCCTTCAATGTGAGAAATGTTCTTCTGACCTTCATTGTGTCTCTCACTCTTCCACCATCCCTCTTCTGAGCAAATGTCCTTTTTTCCTGCCACACATGTTATTAGTTCAAGTTCTTTTATTTATTTATGTATTTTTACAATTTCAAGATTTTTCAATTGTGTTTGATATTTATTAAATTATATGTATTAGTAACTTTCAAATTTTCTGTGAAGACTTCACTTAAGAGTAAAAGATTTTGTTTCCCTCGGGAAACATTTCCCTCTTCTAGGCTGATTTTCTTTTAAAAAATGTATTAGTTATGGAAATACTTTATTGATTTGTATTAATTTACATTGAAAAAGCGCAAGTATGGCCAGTAAAAAATTATTATCTCACTATTGACATGCCAGTTTCAAAAGTAGTTCATTTATTAATACATATAAATTCTTTAAAGTCAATTTGTTGATTTACTTTGTGATTTTCTATCTGTCACTGTTCAAACGAACTTACCATTTGGACAACAGACTGTCAGTTTCTTTTTAAGGATCCAAACCCACAAAATCAGCAAAGGACCAAAACTTACATCCTCCATTCAAAATTACATGCATGTCAAAACAAATCAGTGTGGATTTTTTAAGGGTGAAGAAGGGTTTGCAACTCTGACACCTTGTTGGTCGGGAAAATTAGGATTGAGTGGGTCCAAGTCTAAAAATATGCAGATTTCTGTTTTACCACATTTTGATGCAAATTTCAAATGTGAGTGATACATTTTGAAGCCAAATGTCATTTAATCTGTTTTTCTTTTTCTGTTTTTCTTGGATGTCTTAAAACCAAATGATGTAACAAATATGAAACATTCCAGATCTCCAACATAAGGAGAATACAATACTCTGAAACTGTCTATTAACTCTATATTGCTCTGTAAAGGGAAAAAAATGGTCTGGTTTCTGACATCTTAATGGGATGAGATGAGCGTTCCTGAGCATTATAGAAGTCTGCAGCTCAGGGGACAATGGAATAAAACATCATCTTCTTGAACTGCACACTTAAGTAAACTCTATAACAAAAAAAAGCAATTTATTGAATGTGTAAGATAAGTATTGGTGTCTTTGTTAATTTTTTATTTTACTTATTTTCTTACCGCGACCCCGAAAGGGAAGAAGCGGTCAAGAAAATGGATGGATGGACTTATTTTCTTAATTCTTCTGTTCTTTTCCACTTTTAAGGAGCAGGATTTGACATTCCAGGCAAAAAAGCCAACACTGCCCTCATCTGACACTTTGAAGGAACTCCAGAACGTGTGAAAGACTTCCGATTTTTTCTCAGGATTCCGGAGTTACCTCACTTCCACCATGACTGATCGCTTTGACTGTCAATATTGGCGTAACAACCACACTTTTAAAACCAAATGAAGAATATTTGTTATACCTAGTGAAGGACTTGGGTTTCTCTCTCCTAAACAAGAACATTTGGTTTTACATTTGTAGTTTGTGAAATCATTGTGAAGACGTCCACTATCCTTTCTTTGATTTATGTTGTAAATAATTGATGTTGTCTGTCAGCAGGATAGGAAAAATGGCAACACGGATTGGACAAAGGCGTGTCATTTATGTACCATCTTCACCTATAAAATTATGACTAAGTTTCACTATCAGAGTACCAGTAAGTTTCACACCAAGAGGCTATTAATAATCGACATCCCTCCTGAAGATGTTTTCCTCCCTTTGGTCCACTTGCAACCTTCATCTCTTCCAGAAAAACTTCCGGTTTCCTTGACGTCTCGTTTGTAGGGGAAGCCTCTGCAGAGCGGTTCAACCAAAGGAAAAGCCTGCAGACATTTTAGCTAATATGAAGGTGAAGGATGACAACCCGGAATGCTTCTGCTCCATCTGTGATGCCAGCTTCAACAATCTGCTCATGGCCCAGCAGTGGGCAGAAAGCATTAAAAAACAAAGGACCAGGGTAAAATTGATGGACTTACATCCACAATTGGCCTGGGCTCTCGCTCAGTCCCTGGACTTTCTACCATTCTGGAGTTGTTCGTGGTGAGAAGTGAAGGGCTGGGGTGGGCTTACTTGTGAGACCCTGGCTCAACCGTCAAGTTTTTGAGTTATTGTCAGTGGACAAGAAGGTTGTGGGTTGTGTGTGGGTCCTTGCACCTTTGGATGAGTGACATAAAACTTTTATTTTTGTTACCTTATGTGAGTAAAAAAGCAGAATTCAAATATTTCCATTTCCTGTAACTATGGGCATATTTACATTTGAACATTACTTTTTTCACTGACAAAAATTGATACACGTTTTATTTGCAACCATATCATAAATAACAAAACAGTTCTCACTGCTACAAAAAGCAAGAATGCCTGATATTAGATGGAACTAACTTCATCAAATATTATTTATGGACCTGGATTATCAGAATCACCTACACAGAAAGATGGAGATGAGTGGATTCTCTCAGTGTCTGGCAAGATATCACATTTGAAGTAACAAAATGAGTGTACATAGTGTTAAATATCTTTTAAAAATGCACAAAAGGGTAAAACAGTCCAAAAACTTTCTGTTGACATTATCAATGTAAGTTCAGTTAGTCAAACCATTTTGATCTGCTTCTTTCTGTTTCTTTGTTTTTACTCCTCCAAAAGTCTTTCAATGACAATCATCATATTTGAACTCAGTAACCATCTGGCTCTCCTTTTTTTCTGGCATCAGACACCGCAAAGATGCAGCCGTCCTCTTTCTCCACAGCGTTAACCACGTTATAAAATTTTTGGGCCGTTGCATGGTTGTGTCCAAGGGCTTTAAGAGCCTCAATCACACCCTGAGGAGCAAAAAGAAGAACATAATTCAGCTGGAGAAAAGGCATTATATTATTTTTTTTAAATCAAATAATGCCTTTAACCTTATCAAAATCAGGTTCAAACTTCACTGCATTTTTAGAGTCCACAAACACAATAGCTGTATTAATGGCGTCCTCAAGGCTTTTTCCTAACCATAGATGGTTAATGAGAGCCTGGAAAACAAAAACATTTGTTTTTATATAAAAAAAAAGTTATGGTTGGAATATGATTAATCTAAATGACATATAAAAAAGACAGCTTTGCTATGAGAATTGTAAGTTTAAACTCTTTTCTGCATTTACTGTAGACACATACCGATGCCATTCCAGTGGTAATCATACTCCCGCCAGATCCTCCAATCACAAGCATCTTTGATTTAGACTTCATCACCACAGGAGACATGGAGGAGGGGGGGCGCTCCCCTGTGAATAGAACCTTTAGTTGTGACTATGTTAAAAAATCAGTAATAAGAAGAGTTTAAATGTTGAAAGGCTGCCTCTGTTATATTTCAGATTGACAGTGAGCTTAAAAACAAGGGTTTGTTATAATCAAGTATCTAGCGGCATTCTGCTTTTTCTAATAGAAGCTAATGCAAAACAAAAAATCAAGATGCTGATGAGATTACCAGGTAAGATGCTGTCCGCTCTTCCGCAAAAGTCTTTCAACTCATTATTCAGGATGATGCCTGTTCTTGGAGACACAACTCTGGACCCAAAACTTTAAGGAGAAAATGCAAAAACAATTGTTTAAACATGAAGTCATTTCTCACAGATCTAAGTTCACTGTTATAAAAAGGCTTTTTATTAGGAAAGTCTTTAACATTTAAAAACATAATATTTTAGCCATCTCTAATATTTTCACTAATATATCAACTATTTATTTGTTTCCTTTGTTATTTATTTGTATTTTGTATTCTTACTGAATGCAGTTAATATAAAACATTGAGATCTAAACAGTGAAGCAGAACTTTCGGGTCACTGACATTGTGTTTATGGTGCTGGTGACAGCAACAGCAGATCCGTCTTCATGCAGCACCGACACATGCGTGGTACCAATGCTGTCCAGATGTGGAGTAACGTTGTAGTACTGGAGGTCATGTGTCGTGTTGTCGGTGATCAAGCTTCGTATGTAGTTGGCAAAGCCCTCCTCTGTGAATTGTTTTGCCCGCTGGAAAAAATACAGAAAAATTGCAAAAATTCAGACACAAACAAGAGAATTTCAAGACCAGCTCCCTTCAAAATTGTGTTTTTGGTGTTTTTGACATGTTCTTGAGGCATTTTTCTGATGTCAGAGGACACATGTTGATGAAATTAAGCTCAAAATCACATTTGAGTAGTTGTTTATTTGAATTGTTGTCCACAAGTCAGAAACAAATTTCTAATGAACTACTGCCGCTATGTAAAAACAATCGCCTAGAAATAACCCAGCTTTTTTTATTTTAGTTTAAAACGGCGTAATTGTAATTAAAAGAGCATTGATTCACATATTTTAGACAGTTTCCTATCCAATATCTTGATAAAGGATCAAATAAAAAAATACCAAATGACAGCAAAACCATTGAAATATTTTTAATTGAGTGATATAACCATTCATTTAATTACAGCTTAAAATAAAAATGTACATTTAACTTAAAACATATGGAAAAAAAGTTAGAAGTATCATAGAAAACATGTTCATAGGCTGACAATTTCAGTAAAACATTCAAACCTCCCTTTCCTGCTCTCTTTTTTTAATTTTAAAATCATTAACAGTGTTTTTTTAGCTATGATTATGCAGTTTGAAGCCAAAATCATAAAGCCTGTGTCGTCTTTTAAGACATTTTCTGCACCAAAGCGGGAGGTCATCAGAACTTCTCATCTGGGTTGTGGGTAGAACGGTTGGTGAGGAAATTAGCTCGGCTAATTTTTCATCAGGCATTTGTTTACACTCTCTTCCGCTAGCTTATAGCACCTAAAAATCCCAAGCTAACATTAGAGTAGCAAAAAATAAAAAATAAAACAGGCAATTAATATCAAAGCTATCCAGCAGCACAGTATATAGCCAGATGGCTGCTCAGATGAGGAAATGTGGAAGAATTTGTGTATTGCAGCAGAGAAGAGAGACTTTGTCTTCCTATGGTTTTTGAGCTTTTTCAAACCAAAGGTTTTCATTTAATAAATGAATAAAGAAATATTCAATTTTAATCTTAAATTATTTTATATGTGTCCTCCAACAAGAGAAAAATAACACAAGAACATGTTAAACACCATTTTCATCTGAGTGGGTCTTTAAACAGTTATAGAATCATAATCAACATTTATAATGTTATATCTGTAACAGATTGATACGACTGATCAAAGACCCTAACCACACACCTGAAAAAATAAGCCAAATCAAAATAAATGCCTTAAAAGTTTAAAACCAATTTTAAGCATTGTACAGCGAGAATCTAAACTGTTAGGGTAACTATTAGTTTAAAACATTTGTAAAGCTAAAGTAACAAATAAAACTGGAAAGTTTACAATCTTTGGATTTGTCACAGCAAATCATCCTTTTCCATATAACTATTCTCTTCAACAACCTCCCCATTAACACTAAATACACTCATGTTCTTATCGCAAAACCCATAAAACCCTTTTCAGCTATGTTATACAACATAGAAGTATTTATTTTTCTTTATAAAGTAGAGATCAGAAGTGTAGGGAAATAAGATCACAAAGAATCCAGTCTGTCTAAAGTATGATGTAAAGTTGTGTTTTGCCATTATCTGTACATAGGTTGGGTCTGCTTATGTTAAACAGAGCTGTTTGCAAACTTTTAAGTCAATACATTTTTTTTTTTATTTTCTCCAGAAAAAAACAAGAACTCCTATTCATAAAATGATGAAAATATACATTACTTGCTTTACTAGCAGGTACATCAGGATATCAACTATTTCACCCATTAAAATATACAATAAGTCTAAAAGTAACCAATCTACCTTGAATACAAAATCATGTTCTTTGCGGCTTAAAAATTAATTTAAAAAGTATAATAAATAAAGAGTTTTGCAGTGCTGATGATAGAAATGCACAAATGTGACAAAAGACTTTGCATTAGTTATGATGCAATGTGTTGTTTTTTTATCTCATAATTATAATACAGGTCTGCCAAGAATGAAATGGGACACCGCTTAGAAGATCACAAGAGGCAGACAGGTTTAAGGCACGCAATAAATTACACCAAAACACCAGACACCACAAGGGGCAACAAAACGCAAATCACAATAATCAGGCTGGGATGATACCTTAAAAAAATAAGACCAAAATAAGCAAACAAAGAAAAAGGAAACTTCAGTGTGCTCCTACAGAATGCCCTTCTGCTTTAAGCAAGTCTTTATGTGGACTAGACCAAAAAAGAAAAACACATAACCCAACAAACTAAGCAAAACAAGCAAGTTTCAGAGAAACCAAACCAATGTGTTGTCAAAACCCAACAGACAATCTGTAAATCCTCAGCAAACAACTTTTATAAAATCTGTTGGGACCCATAACCCTTCACTAGTCCAACAAACTGAATCAACACAGAGACCTTCACCATCAGTCAAAGGAATCTGGCATCTGCAGAACACCCAACCAGATTCCCATTCATGTTCCTGAGCTATGGAGAGCAACAGCTCCCTGTGGTGCCTTCCTTTACAAAAGGTCAAAATGTCCTCATTTTGATTCTAGAGCATTGACAGACAGCTGATGTTTCCATAAAAACAGGACTGAACACATTAAGACTGCACATAAGTTAATAAGATAAAATAAAATAAAAGTTCTTAATAAAATAGTATGCTGTGAGAGAAATGTGTGCAAATAGCTACAGGTAATCATTGAAACTGAAATTTGAGGTAATAAAGTCTCACAAAAATATCACTTCTCATTTTAAAAATAACTTTAGCATACTTTAGCAGAGTTTAGCAGAACTAACCTTTTCTGAGGTGAACCTTGGATCTCGTATGTATTTCTTCAGTCCATTTGCAAATTTAAAGGATTCAATGTAGCGATGATAAAACAGCGTCTTTTCTTTCCCAGTCAGAGTGTCTGGATTTAACTTATATCCTGCAAACAAACACAAATAGGAGCATGAATACTTGAAAATACTGATCAGTTTAAGCTATTTTTCAAATGAATCTTAACAATTTTGCTTCATATGAGACAGCAGCTCTTCCACTATGGACCTCTCATGATGTTGAGGATGAGGGTGAGGAGGCTTCCCCCTGCAGGCGGAGGGGGGAAGTACATCTGATACTCCCCCATAGGCACATTCCAGGCGTCAGTCAAAGTAGCTCTGTATGATGCCAGGTCCTCCAGATCGAGGGTTCCTCCTGAGGAAGAACAATGTCACAAATGTCTCCTCCGCATATTCAAACTAATTCCAGTTTTTGATGAAAACACACTGATCATACCTGCAGCCTTCACATCCTGGACTAAATCTTCAGCTATTTTTCCATTATAAAAGACATCTGCTCCTTGCTTTGCAATCATCTCCAAAGTGTCAGCCAGTTTCTCAAACTTCACAATATCTCCAGTTTTAAGCAAGTTATCATTGGTGTCTGTAAATAATTTTCTTTAAAGCAGAAATGAAATAAAAATTAACAAAATTTTACTGCAATTTTTGCTTTCTTTTTTTGAACAATCTTGCTATATTTGATCCATACCTTAAAGACTGGGTTTCATTTGTATTTGGGATTCGCTCAATATATGGTTGTAGGATTTCAGAGATGGGAATTCCCTGTCTTGCCAGTTTGATGGTGGGCTGAAAGAGATCAGCCCAGCGCAACTTTCCGTACAGCTTGTGAGCCATTTCAAACCCACGAATTTCTCCTGGAACTCCGATCCATTTTAAATCTAAATGAATGGAAAAATGGACAAAGTTCTTTATTAGTTTATGACACTCAATTCACTTCTTTTAGAAACCTCCTTTAGTCTCATAAATAAGGTAGGGTTTTCTAAACATTGACCATAATACGTAATCCAGATATCAGTACATGGAAAGAAACCATTCGTCAACACACATGCAAAGATAATATAAGATCCAACCAAAATAGTTTGAGTACATTCAACAGTATGGATAATTTGCATGATTTGCATTGCATAAAATTCAACTTGGTTTATGTTTAACTTTTTTTTTTTAACGCATAAAATTTAGTCTAAACATAGATGTAGCTCTGGGGTGTCAAACATACGACCCTATCTGGCCCTCTCGAGGGTTCAATCCAGCCCAGTCATGAAGAGAAAAACATTTAAGGATATTGGGAAAAAGGCAAGTTTCTAAGCAATTCCTGTGGCGAGTTATGGTTCTTTAACTCCTTAATGCCTGATGTCACAAACATGTGACAAACTACTTCTGCTCTGAAATGACCTAAAAGCAAAAACATAAGGGATTATTTTTTCATGGCTAGAAATAAAATCAGGCATTAAGGGGTTAAAGAAATGACCGCAATGTGCAATTCTGCCACTAGGAAACACAAGACTGGCATAAAAAGAGATGAAGAAATAAACGCAATAAACAATGTAATAATAAGAGATTAGGCTACTAGGTTGTTTGAGGCATTTTTTTTTCAACTGAGAAAAAAACAAAACAAAAACAAAGCTACAGATGACAATTTGACCGACCATGGGTTATTTTGCTGTGATGTTACTGGTCCGGCCCAGTTGAGATCAAACAAAATGAGACACCCCTGGTGCAGATGTTTGCAAATGAAAACACCAATATGATTAGGTGGGATACTTTTAATATTTTACTCATGCTGAAGAAAAATAAAATTGCTATTATTCCAAAAAATAACAGTGATTACTGAGTTAGCAAGAATTTAACTTTAGTTATTACGTTTATGTTCTGATGCTTTTATTATAGTAAAATAAACTTTCATGGTTTCTGCACTGCTGTTTAATTTTGGAGTCATTTTATAGCACCTTAACTAACATTACACAACAATTGTTAGCTGCTGTCTAGAGGAGGAAGTGATGAACATATATACTGTATATATGCACATCCTTCACACTGTAAAGGTATTTTATTGGATCATAAGCCAACAAAGTCCTGTTTATGCTCAGGTTAACAGTAGAAGTAAATAGAGAAAAGGATGATGACTCACCAAAATAAACTTAAGTTACATCAACAGAAACTTTAATTGTATTACTTGTTTGCTTGCATTGCCTAAAATGTTTCATTGGAGTGCAATGATGCTGGAGCATAAAAGGAAGTGATTTGGACCTTTTGTCAAAAAATGACATTGTTTTCCATTCATATTTAATATAGAAATAATTCAGTCTACGATTGTTGACTTTTTTGTAACAATAACATCAATTCATATTGTGAATAGTAAAAGGTTTTTTTGGGGTTCTATGGGTTTCGGTCAGTGAGAAAAAGGCTTTTCTCACTTCAGTCTTGAAACTTGCAGCTCATCTTCTGGACAACAGAGATGATTCTTCATTCACCATGTGAGGTCAGGGCTTACTTTGGCATCCAGAATTTAGGTGTCAGTATTTCAAGGTAATGAACCTCACGGCAGGACACATTATAACTGCCAGTTTTTTAATGGTAAGACATTCAACTTATTTTTTCGAGTGCTATATCTGTACATCTGCAGACTGTGAATTGACACAACAGAAAACAGGAAAGACAGACTTGGACAGACTCGTTTACAGGAAACATGCAAGCCAGACTACCTGTCATGCTCTTCTCAGGACAGGACTCCAGCAAGTCAGATTTTACTTTTTTAGGCGCTTCCTCTCTGGAGTTGAGAATTTTGACAACACCTTTAAAGATGTCAAATATTATTGGTCAGAACTTCATCTTCATGTGTGTCAGGTATCAGACATTAAAGAGAGAAAATGAAGTAAAAACAGAAAAAAATGTGAGAGTTTCTTCTACCAGAGCTGTCCATCACTGTGAAGATGGATCCCCCTCCGATCCCCGCACTGTGCGGATTCGCCAAAAAAGTGCACAGCAGCGCAGCAATAGCGGCATCTACCGCAGAGCCCCCCTTTTCAAGTATGCCCCTGAAAAAATCACGCAAGACAAAACTGTCACTCATTGCTACAATTACACTTTAGAAAGTTGTCTCCGGATACTTAGATTCAACTTAACAGCTTTGCGTAATAGCCTGAATGGCGCGCGCGTGCGTTTTATCCGAACATATGGATGAGAGTGCGCTTACCTTCCAATTTCTGAGCATATCTTTGAGTCTGTGGCCACTGCCGCTTTAGAGAAAGTTCCATTTGGACACCTGCGCTTCGCAAACACAGCAATACACACAATGATGGATATAAAGCTGATCAGAATCAGCGCGCAGCAGAGATAAACCTTTGCTTTCGACCGCGCCATGGCTGCAGCTGAACGGAATGCGTTTCCTAAGCGCCCAGACTTCCGTGCACAGCGCTACTGCAAGAGAGGAGTGCGTCAGGACGGGACAGGACCCAACACTACAGGCGATGGGATCTGCCTTCATGCACTTTTTTATGATAAACCTTTCTGGATAAACTAGATATGAGCTTGAAATGTGATGGTTTACAAAACAAAGGAAGCCTGTAAAAAACCAAAGGTGTTGTAGCCCAGAGGTCTTGGAGAAGTGGAAGACCCAGAGAAACGGGTTTTTGCATCACGCCTTATTTGTACAAACTGACAATAATTTAAAAATGGTAATCTTTTCTGTCAGTGAAAGTGGAGAGTTTTTTTTTTTTTTGTTTTTTTACAATCAAATAAATCTCTACTGTAATCTCCACATTAAAGGTGGGATTACTGAACAGTATTTCAATGCCAATCACGTTGGTAACTCTGTTTTGTGGTTAAAAGGTGCTTCTAACCTTTCACTGAGTGTTCCTGGCATTTAACTTGTCACTCTTTTCTCAGTTCCATACAGACTGAAGTGTTGAAGAACATTTCCTCCTAAAAAAAAACCTCAGCTCTCCTAAGTCTATGGAACAAACAACAGCAAAAGTTAAACCAACAAACTAAAAAAAAAAAATCAGATTATTCAAGCAGAAACATCTTTTCAGACAAAAATTGTCAGCAAATCTATCAAACTATATCATGACTCAGCAGTCAACATAAAGAGATGGTTTGAGAACACGATAACCAGATGAGCAACCAAATAAAGGCAGAAGATGCCCAAGTGTTCACTGCTGAAGCTTGACTATAGAGAGAACACAAAATATGACCTGCAACCTACACAGCTGTCAAAGAGACACAACCCAGACTCCACAAGGAAGCCTTTAAAGGAAGAGCTGCAGGACATCAGTGTCACGCACTGTGTGGTACCGACCGGATTGGAGGAATACTTGGAGCACAAATGCAATCTGAAATACGATGATTAGCAATCAAAGATTTTGTAAAACATTCATCACATTTTTTAGGTTTTAGTTTTATGCTCAGACTAGTTCCTGGTTCAAGTATGTACACGGTGGGTCATAAAAATAGATTTAATGCCCATAAAACTATGAGAAAATCAACCTGTAAATGTCCTCCTCTCTTTTCTCAAGTGATGATAGAGATGTTTATGTGGCAGACAGAAAACGAGTTGGGCCTACGGTTAAATATTTGTTGATGGAATGCTGAAGAAGCTCACAGATGTGTGGATAAGCATTTGTCACCTGACCTGAAATGGAAGAGGGACGATTCGTCAAAAAACAAGATTACTTCCTAAAGTGTAACTAACTGACTGAAAGAGGCGTGAAGTTAATAACTGAAATAAGCGTTGAGGTAAAAGGTGAGATGTCTGTTAGCCTCGTGTCTGCAGGCTTCAAATTAGTGCCATGGTTTTGGCACCAGTTCAAGTAATTAAAGTTTATTAGAAACTCTTCCTGTTCTGTCACTTTCTGTTTACCTGTGATCAGTTTCTGTCTGTTAACCTGTCCCAGGATTTGGTGACAGACTGAGGTCTGCTACTTTAACCACCAGCTAATGCCTGAGAAGGATTTCTTACTAAAGTGCCTTTCTCTGGAATAATCCTCTGGATTGTTGATTTAGTAATAGCTTTGTGGAATGGATCTAATCTACATGACCTGATTATTCTGTTCAGGGCAAAGTGAAAGAGACGAGGGGAGTGGCTTTAACGCCAAGACAACAAAAGTTGTTTTTCTTAGTGTTAGTTCCTCCAATGCTGCCAGTGTTCTAGTGTTTAACTGTCTGCTGCAGGTTTCACTTCTAGCAAAGTGACCCACCTTGTTTACCTGCAGTCACTTCTACTAGAAGCCCAGCACAACTACCACTATTTGAACTTTCACCAAAAAGAGCTTTCAAATGAAATATGATCAAACTTACATGAAACCAGAAAAGGTTAGGAAGTGATGTTTTAGACTTTAAGAATTCTCCAGGTTTTCCAGCAAGAGTCCAGGTGACAGATAATGTCACAGAATATCTTAAGACCTGGCGTTCACATGCGTGGACATCAAGTTTTGGGTTGTATTACCACAGTGGTTAAATCTGCTTCACTGGGGCTTCTGTGTGTTTGTGAAGGATTAGCTCAAATGGGTCTTAAAAGTTTATTTTGCCCCAAAGAAACAAACAAAAAAGTGTTCACTCCCCTTTTTTTAAATGTGTGTTTGTGACTCTGACTCGTCACACTTTTCTTTTTTAGTTGATTTTAGGTTAAGTTTAACTTTGAGTTATTTTAAAGTTTTATATGTCTCAGTCTAGGTCTCCCAGTGCCGGTCCCCAGCCCAAATAAAATACAGGGCTGTGTCAGGAAGGGCATCCGGTGAAAACTGCCAAACAACTGGTGAAAAATCAGTGAAAGCTGATTCGCTGGCAACCCCTGACAGGTTATGCTGAAAGGTGAACAGAACTTTGTCACAACGAATAAAATGATTATAGAAAACTAGATTTTTCCAAAACCTGGGTCAACAGACTTTTTATACAAAAAAAAAGATGATCCTGCTACGTCTGGGGGTCTTCCCTGCCACTGCTACTTTTCCTTCCACTGGGGGGTTTGGCTTATTGTGTTTTTACTCTAAATATTGTGTATCATCATTGTTTACCTTAAACATTCCCACACCTGAGCACAGGTGCCTGCTCGCTCTTCCACAAACGAGATATTTGTATATGTGCAGGAAGGATAAATGCTTGACATCTATCTGCATGTATGCAAATCCCCTCTGTGTGGGAATGAGTCTCTATTAGCAGTATGTACTTATGGGTCTGGTCTGCATAGACAAATGTGTCCGATAGGAAGGCTTGTTGAGTTTGAGTGTGTGGATGAGTGAGTCTGTGGACTGAACCAGCCTTTTTAGTAAACATGCATCTGTGAAAGTGATACTAACAAAACTTGTTGGGGCCTGTTTTTTTGCTTGTGACCCTCCCTTCTTTTATGCATTTCTCTAATCATCCTCCAACCACTTCACCACACTTTCCCTTCTTCTAAATGAGATAAGAAAACAATAATAATAATATTTGCATCTATCATGTCATTTCTGCCATCTGGGCACATCAAATCCGATTACTTTTGTTGGTTTTTAAAATTACCGTATTTTCAGGAGCAAAAGTCGCACTGGAGTCACAAGAGTAAAAAATGTCTAATCAAGAAGAATAAAACCATATATAAGTCGCTCTGGAGCATAAATTACACTTATGGGAGAAAAGTCTGATGTTTCAGAACAAATCCACCAAACTAAGTGTAACTAAAAAATAAATGAATACAATAATACTAATCTTTTGATCTGTGGTAGCTGTGTGAGCTGTGGTAGAGAGGTCAACCTCTGACAGGAAGGTGGAAGGTTTGGTTCCTGCCCTACCTGCCTATGTGTCAGTGTGATCCTCTGTTAGACACTGAGCCCCACTCTGGTGGTCAGGTTGGCATCTTGTATGGTAAATCTGCCACCATCAATGTGTGAATGTGTGGACTGGTGAACGGGACTTTAAAAAAACTTTCGGCCTTAACCAATATATAAAAGCACTATGCAAGCATATAAAAATACCTTTTAGGAATTTAAATCATGGTGCAGCAAAATATATTAATGGACATCTACTTCAAGGAATGCAAAGGCTAAAAAAAACATTTCTAAAGATCAAGAAGAGTTTGAAAAATATGCACATAGAAAAAAATATACTTTGAATAACAAAACATTACAAATTTGACTGTATGAATTTAAAAACAGCTTGATGTATTTGAAATTCTGACTAAATATGGAAAGTGCAGCAGGATTAGAATGTTTTTTTAAAAAATGTAAAACTATTTAAAAAATTGTCATTGTGACACCCGAGGGCACAAAAAACAGCTTGAAGACACACTGAGCTGTTCAGACATATTAATTGTGTTTATTTTATTTTTTCTATGCTTGCTTGTTTTTATTTTTTATTTTTTTCTTCATCCTCTCAGCGCTCGCTTGTTTATGTTGTACTGTGTCAGCTACAGAACTCAGATGGGGATGAATTGATAATCATTGCTCCTGCAGACTCTTCAAACCAACTATTGTAGTCCTTTAAAAGAAAGCCCTTGAGACCTCCTCTGGCCTGGTGCCCTAACCTCCTATCTGCTGTGCCAGTTGGCAAACAGCACTTTGCTTTTGTTAAATTGATTTACTTTTGACTTAGAAGTGAAGATGGTCAATCATCTACTGATGTAAATCCACCTCAGAAGCTTTTGTGAAGAGAATGTGCGTCATTTGCTTTGATGATGAAACTTTTACAGTGTGATCATATTGAGGAATAAGACTTAATAGCAGCTCTTAAATAATTTCTTTGAGATTTCTTCTGCGTTTTCTTTGACCAGGCTTCAAACATTTATCTGTCCCAGAATCACAGAGGAGAATAGCCCAGAAATCATGCATTATCAGCAGTTCTGAAACATTTAAGATGACCATAACAACTTTTCATGCAGCTCCTTATGGACTTCTTTTGATCACAAACTTTAGAAAGACATTGCCAAAAAGGTTTTGTACAAAATTCAAAATTGAGTCAAAGTATATATTAAGCCTTCATTAAATGTATGATACTTTTCAAAGAATGTCAAATTTTCACACAAAAAATTAGGAATAAGTAATCAATTACCTGAAAATTTCAATAAATGTCATATTTTTAGAATGTAATTAAATCTTCAGTCCTGTTTGTCTTCTGGAAAAGTGCTGCCCTCTACTGTAGAACTTGAGCAATTACATCTAGTCAACAAAGAGGCTTTATTTCAAGCTCCTTCTAGAATGATTGACAGGAGTTTAAGACTTTGTGAGTAAAACAAGCTTTTACTTAGTCATGCATAGTAAATTAATAAAATTATGTGTCAAAATATCATATTTTATCTGTGAAAATAATAAATATGAATTAGTCATGCCTGAGTGCTTTTTAAACAGAGAAGAAAACCTTAGATTCTTTAAAACAGCATGTTTTTATTATACATGTTTTTATCGATTGTCCTTCGGTGTAAGTGTTTGTGGGGGTGATTGAATGCCCTCCAACAGACTGGCTACCTGCACAGGACACAACCCCGTGACCCCGAAAGAGAAATGTTTGCTGTGAATAATTAATTGCACATTTCCTCTTGATTTGATTTGTTACTACACACAGTCAGCTACCCACTCAAATTTTGTTTCTGTAATTCTACACTGCTCACAAAATTTAAAGGAGCTCTTTAAAGAAACACATTAAATACATCAGATCTTAATATGAAGTTGGATATCTATAGAAATAAAGACAGGGCAGTGTCTTAGGAACAAAAGGATGCCAAGTCTTTTAATGGAAATAAAAGTTTTCAGCCTACAGAGGGCTCAATTGTGTAGACACCATAAAATCAGAGTGAAACGAAGATGTGGCAGACTAGTCAATTTTTCCCAAAACCTAATTTCTGCAACTCAAAATGCTTTTCAGTATCTTGTGTGGCCCCCACAAGCTTGTATGCATGCTTGACAATGTCGCGGCATGCTCCTAATGAGACGACGGATGGTGTCTTATGGCATTTCCTCCCAGATCTGTGTGATGGCATCCCTGAGCTGTTGTAAAGTCTGAGGAGCAACCTGGCGGGGCCTAATGGACCCAATCATAATGTCCCAGAGATGTTCTATTGGGTTTAAGTCAGAGGATCGTGAAGGCCATTCAATTGTTTCAATTCCTCCATCCTCCAGGTACAGCCTGCATACTCCTGCCACGTGAGGACGGGCATTGTCGTGCATTAGGAGGAAACCAGGACCTACTGCACCAGCGTAGGGTCTGACAATGGGTTCAAGGATTTCATCTGGATACCTTATGGCAGTCAGAGCACCATTTCCTAGGTAGTAGAGGTCTGTGTGTCCCTCCATGGATATGCCCTCCCAGACCATCAATGACCCACCACCAAACCTGTCATGTTGAACCACGTTGGAGGCAGCATAACGTTCTCCTTGTCTTCTCCAGACTCTTTCACGTCTATCACAGGTGCTCAGGGTGAACCTGCTCTCGTCTGTGAAAAGTACAGGGCGCTAGTGGCGGACTTGACAATTCTGGTATTCTTGAGCAAATTCCAGTCGAGCTCCACGGTGCTGGGCAGTGAGCACAGGGCCCACTACAGGATGTCGGGCCCTCAGGCCACCTTCATGAAGTCTGTTCCTGATTGTTTGGGTAGAGACATTCACACCAGTGGCCCTCCGGAGGTCATTCTGTAGGGCACGAGCAGTGCTCAGCCTGTTCCGCCTTGCACAAAGGAGCAGGTATTGGTCCTGCTGAAGGGTCGAGGACCTTCTATGGCCCCATCCAGCTCTCCCAGAATAACCACCAGTCTCCTGAAATCTCCTCCATGTTCTGGAGATTGTGCTGGGGGACACATTAAACCTTCTTACTGCAGCACCTGTGGATGTGCCATCCTGGAGAAGTTGGACAACCTGTGCAACTTCTGTAGGGTTAAGGAATCGCCTCTTACTGCCAGTAGAGATAATTATTAAGCCAAAATCAACACGAGTGGAAAACCAGCCAAAAAAGATCAAGAGGGAGAAACTTGAAATGACCTCCACATGTAACACCAGTCCTGTTTTGAGGGTTTTCTAATTGTTGCACCTGAAGTGCACCTGTTGTTAATTCCATGAACACCAATACAGCTGAAATTGATTATCGAGGCCCTCAGCTGGTTAACCAACAAGAAAATGATCAGACAGGTTTAATTTGAAACAGGTTTAATTAAAATTTTTTGTGAGCAATATATCTCAGCAACATTTCCTCCTCACTGCTTTCCCATGTGTATTCATGTTTGATGGGAAAATCGTTAAAAAACTGATTTCTTACATCCCTGCCCTTCCATTAAGATGTGATGCTCATGTATTTATTTAACATTTACTAAACAATGTGAGGATCAGCCCCTTGAGATCGCATGTCTCATTTTTGAGGGGTTCCTCTTTAGGCAGATAACTGAAATGAAGAAAGAGTATAATGTAATTGACAAACAAGGGTGCAATTAAGATACATATTAATAATATAACCGACACTCACAAAATTCTACATTAACACAAACATTCACGCAGAACAGCCCTCAACTTTTCGTCGCTCACCGCAATGCATTTACAAAAGAAATTCAATCAAAGCACAGAACATAGACATTGAGAAAGGCAAAACTAAACAAAATATTACAATTAAAGGAAAAAAAAGGTTTAGGAATCAAGTCATATAATGAGAACAAGTACAAATATATTGTAAATGTGCTGAAATAGCTCACTTAAATAATGTTAAAGATGTAAAAGAATGTTTTGAAGAAGGAAGGTTATTCCATTCACTAGGGGCTCTAATGCAGACGGCATATTTTCCTTGATTTCTATTGAATCTGAGTACAAGAAAATAAATTGTATCAGTGTGATCAGTAATTAAACTTAAAAACAGTGTGTTACAATACAATTATCTTTAATTTTACCTTAATTAAAGCATTAATAAAAAAAAGCAAAATACCACAATGATCAAGAGTTGAAGGGTTAATGACAAGATGTGCAGATGTCAGAAACAACTAACTTTTGTCATTTTTTACTCCACTGAAAGAGAGAAAATTAAAAAAGGAAAACTTCAGACCTTATAGGTCCAAATAATTTTTGTTAATTTAAAGCAAGTCTTGTTACACTGAATTATCATGACACCTCAGCTTTGATTTAAAACAAAAAAGGTATTTTCATTTTTGAACACCTACAAGACATTTTAGACACAAACAATTTTTCTTTCAGATGGTTATGAACAAAATCAGTTAAAAAAGTTTTATACATTTGACCATGATTATTCTTACTGACAAGAAGTGATGTATGTTTTATTTGCAGCTGTTTCAAAAACAAAGATTCTCACTTTGCAACAATGAACAAGAATGTCTGATACCAGATTGAACTAACTTCTAGAGTGTAAAACATTCTTTTAACCTGAATGCAATTATTATAGCCAGAATCACACAATCAAAGAGATGGAAATTAGTTATTGTCTGGCTTTAAAATAGCACCATTGATTAATAAATTCTATAACAATTATAAAACAATGTTTAAACTCAGTAACCATCTGGCTTTCCCTGTTTTCTGGGATTAGACTCAGCAAAGATGCAGCCGTCCACTCTCTCTGCGGCGTTGACTGCAGATGTCACCCTCTGACAGGAAGGTGGCAGGTTTGGTTCCTGTCTTGCCTGCCTTGCCATGTGTGACCCCACATTGCCTCTGGGGGTCAGGCTAGCACCGGCATCCTTGTATAGCAACTCTGCCACCATCAGTGTGTGAATGTGTGGATTGGTGAACAGGACTTTAAAACATTTCAAAATCATGCTGCCTGTAAGATTCGCCCTCAGACATATATACTTCATAAGAAAAAAAAAAGAAAAAAAAACTAATATATTTTATATTAAGGTTGCTCATGGGTATCTACTTAACCCTTGTCCTAACCTAGGCATGTTTACATTAAAAGTGGGGTCATCTGGACCTCACAAGACAGGGCTCTGAACTTTTTTTTTAAGGATTTTTATCTTCACTGGTGTCCGTGGCAGACATAAAATCCTGTCTACCTTTGTCATGGAATGGATCACATATCAACGAAAAGGGTGGGGTCATCTGGACCCCATAAGATAACACGGGGGTTAAGTGAATCAAAAACGTAAAAAAAAAAAAAAAAAGTAAAACTAAATTTCAAGAAAAGTTGGAAAAATCTGTACAAAGAAAGATACGCACTTTGAATAACATCCATAATCTCAGACCACTTTGAAAAAATTGATTGTATTAATTTAAAACAGCTTGATCCGTTTGAAATTCTGACTAGATATTTAAAGTGCAACAAATTATGTTAAAAATGATTTACTTTAGACTTGGAAGGGAAGACTGTCAATCATCTACTGATGTAAATCCACCTCAGAAGCTTTTGTGAAGAGAATATGCATCGTATACTTTAGTGATGAAACTTTTACAGTGTGTTTTCATTAGGTAAAAGCCTTAATAGCAGCTCTTGAATACTCCCTTTTGGATATCTGCTGCTTTTTCACCGACCTGACTTCAAACATCTGTCACAGAATCACAGAGAAGAATAACCCAGAAATAACACATTACCAGAAGTTCTGAAGCATTTCAGATAACTAACAACTTTTCATGCAGCTTCTTATGGACTTAAACATTGCTCACAGGCGTCTTCATTTGATCACAAACTTTATCAAAAAAGTTTTGTTCAAGTTATAAAAATAATTTATAGTATGTCCTAAACTTATTTCATTAAGTTTATGGTAATTTTTAAAGAATGCTAAGTTTCATATACACTTTAAGCAAAGAATTAGCTGTCAATTTACCAGAAATTTTCAAGAAGTTTTATGGTTTTGGATGCTATAATCTGCTTTTCAAACAGTCCTGTTTGTCTTCTGGAAAAAGGCTGCCCTCTACTGTAAAACTTGAGCAACTTGAGACTGCAGAATAAAGAGGCTGTATTTGAAGCTCCTCCTTTGATTGATTGATTGATTGATTGATTGATTGACATCAGCTGAAGACTTTGTGATTAAAACAAGCTTTTGGTTAGTCATATGTAGTGAATGAAAAAGTAATAAATGTGAAAGTAATAAATATAAATGAATTAGTCATGCCTGAGGGCTTTATAAGCATGAAAGAAGGCCTTATATTCTTTAAACCAGCATTTTATTATTATTATAATTGTTTCATTTTCGTCAGTTTGTGAAATGGCATTAGGAGAATGGACTGAAGTTCAGCTTTATCCATTTATTCTCATGACCCTCAACTTAATAATAGTCCTCACCATATTTTTTTAAGTGCATTACCATAACTGAGTTTACATTCACATGTTTTCTATTCACAGAATTACACAGATTATTTATCAAACTTGTTGGTTAATATGCTTTAGTGTGATTTTTCTTTTTGTAGATTTTTAATCAGTTGTTTTGGTTTTAACACAAGTGTAACGTGATCAGCTGGAGGTTTACTCCAAACACCAAAGGTAACGTATGGATTGAATGAGAGGTTCATCTGACACAGGAATAGACTGTACAGACTAAAAACCTCAGTGATGGACATTTTTCCGAAATGACACCTGTCGATATTACTTTTATGGTTTCGGGCTGAACCCCACGAAGATGATCTTACTTAAACTTTTAAAATAGTTTGCTTTGCATTATGGGGTGATCAAGGAACAGAGGTAGAGCAGTCCACCTCTGATCAGAAGATTTCAAGTTCAGCTCCAGCACTCTCTGCCCATGAGCAAGACACTGAACCCCACATTGCTCCTTGTTGTTATAGGTTGGTGCCAGTGTTCAGCAACAGAAATACCATCAGTGTGTGAATGTGTTTGTGAATGGGACTGAAGTTGAGGTAGTAAATTACTATAAAAGTATAAGCCATGTTTTTTTGCTTTTTTCATATTGATTGTCCTCAGAGTTGATGAGAAGAAAAGACAGAAGACCTGACTGTGAGTCAATTGAAAAGATAGTACTTTCTATTTCAATGGATGACTGAGCAGTCTTAACATTTTGAGCTCTTTTCTTCTTGCTCAGAAGGGCCTTCAGTTCTGTGGTAACCACAGAGGTAACCACTGGTAACCACTGTACCAACCTTTTTGGTTGGTACAGTGTTCTCCACACAGAGGTTGATAGAATCTGTAATATAATGGGTTATGGCCTTGATTTCCTCACAACTTAGGGATGCAAAGTCCACAAACTATGAAAACCATATATCTTATAGCTCCAATTAATTTGTGTCAATTTAAAGCAAGTCCTGTTACACTAAATTATCATGACACCTCAACTTTCATTTAAAAGTAAAATAATATTTTCATATTTGAACATTAAAACACCGACAAGACATTTTAGACAATGAAATGATTTTTCTTTCAGATGGTTATGAACAAAAACAGTTTAAAGTGATGCAAGTTTCTAAAACTATGGGCTTTTTTTACATTTGAACATGATTGTTGTTACTAACAAGAAGTGATGTATGTTTTATTTGCAACTATTTCAAACATAAAACAGCAAACAAGAATGTCTGATACCAGATTGAACCAACCTCTAGAGCAGGAGTCTGCGACCTTTAACACTTCAAAGAGCCATTTGGGTCGATTTCTCACTGAACCACAACCCAGTAGAAGCCACACATATTTTAGAAACATAAGATACTACTTTGTTTTAATGTTATTGTTATTTTTATGAGAATCGTAAAAAACTAATATTTTTTGGTATGAATAAAACAAATTTTAAGAGAAAATTTATTTTTTTTCCCACAAAAATGACAGTTTATAACTTTTAACAGAGGTTCACAAGACCTTTTTTTAAAATAAAAGACTTTCTCTGTCACTTATGATCATCTCAATGGAGCAAATCTAGTGGTAGGTAGTGCAAATAGATGAGGTTTAAAATATTCATCATAAAAAATTGTGAGAGTGCAAGAAATACACATTATGTCAATAACAAAAGTTCACTTCAACACAGCTAACAAGTGTAAAATGTAAGAGATTCTTAAAGAAGAACTAAAACGACTGTGAGAGACAGAATTCTTTACATTATGATTTGAACTCAGTAACCATCTGGTCCTCCCTTTTTTCTGGGATCAGACACAGCAAAGATGCAGCCGTCCTTTTTCTCTATAGCATTAACTGAGTGGATTAATATATCTGTTGATGCTTGTTTGTGTCCCAGAGCTTTAAGAGCCTCCATCACATCCTGAGGAGCAAAAGGAAAAGAAAAGAAAATTCAGACGGAGCAAAGGCATTATGTTATTTTATCAATAAATTCCATTTACCTTATCAAAAGCTGGCTCAAACTCTAATTCATTATTAGAGTCCACAAAAACAATGGAATTCTTAATGGCGTCCTCAAGACTTTTTCCTAGCCATAGATGGTGGATGAGAACCTGGAAAATAATGAAATTAGTTTATTATTTCTTGATCTTCTTTATTCACTTATTCTGTTTCAGGTGATGGGGTTGCTAGAACCAACTCAGCTACTGTCAGGTGAAGGAAGAGTTCCCGCTGGACAGTCCACCAGTCCATTGCAAGGCAATACACAGACAGTATACACACACATTAATACATTAGAAACAATTTAGTTTTGTCAATTAACCTTTGAAACAACATTTTGCACTCTAGGAGAAAACCAAAATCCTTAGAGAGAACCTACACATGTTAAAACAAATCTTATCTTGAGTTTGTCTGAATGCTATGAAGATGTACCGATGACACTCCAGTTGTGATCATATTCCCGCCAGATCCTCCAATCACAAGCATCTTTGATTTAGACTTCATCACAGTGGGAGACATAGAAGACGGGGGCCGCTTGCCTGTAAGCACAATTTTTACTTACATTGTGGGAAAAGATCAGCGATAGGAATAGGTTCAAATAAATAAAAAAAAAAACTGCATCTTTCTTTCATTATATTTGTTGATTGAAATATCAGATTTAAAAAAAATGTATTTTCATCAAGTTTGTAAAAGAGTAGCCATCCATCCATCAATCCATCTTCTTCCGCTTCATCTGGGACCGGGTCGCGGGGGCAGCCATCCAAGCAAAGATGCCCAGACTTCCCTCTCCCCGGCCACTTCCTCCAGCTCTTCTGGGGGGGCCCCGAGGTGTTCCCAGGCCAGAGGAGAAACATAGTCTCTCCAGCGTGTCCTGGGTCTTCCCCGGGGCCTCCACCCAGTGGGACATGCCCGGAACACCTCTCCAGGGAGGCGTCCAGGAGGCATCCGGATCAGATGCCCGAACCACCTCAACTGGCTCCTCTTGATGCGGAGGAGAAGCGGCTCTAGTCCGAGCTCTCTCCGGGTAACTGAGCTCTTCACCCTATCTCTAAGGGAGCGCCCAGCCACCCTCCGGAGAAAACTCATTTCAGCCGCTTGTAGTCGGGATCTCGTTCTTTCGGTCACGACCCAGAGCTCATGACCATAGGGGAGTACTATAACAAAGATCGACCGGTAAATTGAGAGCTTTGCTTTTCTGGCTCAGCTCTCTTTTCACCACAATGGACCGGTACACTGACCGCCTGTCGATCTCACGGTCCAATCTTCCATCACTCGTGAACAAGACCCCAAGATATTTAAACTCCTCCACCTGAGGCAGGAGCACTCCACCCACCCAGAGAGGGCATACTACCTTTCTCCGGTCGAGAACCATGGCCTCAGACTTAGCTGTGCTGACCCTCATCCCAGCCGCTTCACACTCGGCTGTAAACCGCTCCAATGCATGCTGGAGGTCCTGGCTTGATGGAGCCAACAGAACAACATTATCTGCAAAGAGCAGAGAGGAAATCCTGTGGTCCCCAAACCAGACCCCCTCCGACCCCGAGCTGCGCCTAGAAATTCTGTCCATAAAGACTATGAACAGAACCTGTGATAAAGGGCAGCCCTGCCGGAGTCCAACATGCACCGGGAACAGGTCTGACTTACTGCCGACATGCGAACCAAGCTCCTGCTCCGGTCGTACAGAGACCGGACAGCCCTCAGTAAGGCTCCCCGGACCCCATACTCCCAGAGCACCCTCCACAGGACACCACGGGGAACGCAGTCGAATGCCTTCTCCAAATCCACAAAACACATATGGACTGGATGAGCGAACTCCCACGAACCCTCCAGCACTCTGAAGAGGGTGTAGAGCTGGTCCACTGTTCCACGACCAGGACGGAAACCACACTGTTGTTCTTGGATCTGAGGTTCAACTATCGGATGGACTCTCCTCTCCAGTACCCTGGCATAGACTTTCCCAGGAAGGCTATGGAGTGTGATTCCCCGGTAGTTGAAACACACCCTCCGGTCCCCCTTCTTGAAAAGGGGAACCACCACCCCAGTCCGCCAGTCCAGTGGTGCGGTTCCTGTCTGCCACGCAATGCTGCATGGGACGTGTCAACCAAGACACTCCCACAACATCCAGAGACTTGAGGTACTCAGGGCGAACCTCACCCACCCCCGGAGCCTTGCCACCGAGGAGCTCTTTGACTACCTCAGTGACCTCAGCTTGGGTGATGGACAGTTCCACCCCAGTGTCCTCAGCCTCTGCTTCCTCAACGGAAGGTGTGTCAGCAGGGTTGAGGAGATCCTCAAAGTATTCCTTCCACCGCCCGACAATGTCCCCAGTTGAGGTCAACAGATCCCCACCTGCACAGAAAATGGTGCCTGCAGAAAACTGCTTTTCCCCCCCCGAGTCGCCGGATGGTTTGCCAGAATCTCTTTGAGGCCAACCGATAGTCCTTCTCCATGGCCTCACCAAACTCCTCCCAGGACCGAGTTTTTGCCTCCAACACAGCCCGGGCCGCAGCTCGCTTAAACTGCCGGTACCTGTCAGCTGCCTCTGGAGTCCCACAAGCCAACCAGGCCTGATAGGACTCCTTACTTCCGGTGTCCACCACTGGGTTGCCACCCCGACAGGCACCAGAGATCTTGCAACCGCAGCTCTGGAAAGCAGCAGAGACAATTGAGGTGGAGAACATAGTCCACTCGGACTCAATGTCACCAACCTCCCTCGGTACCTGCTTGAAGTTTTCCCGGATGTGGGAGTTAAAGACCTCCCTGACGGAGGGCTCAGCCAGACGTTCCCAGCAGACCCTCACAGTACGTTTAGGTCTGCTGAGTCTTTCCGGCCTCCTCCCCCGCCAGCAAATCCAACTCACCACCAGGTAGTGATCCGTGGACAACTCAGCCCCTCTCTTTACCCGAGTGTCCAAAACACACGGCCGGAGATCGCCTGAAATGACTATAAAGTTGATCATCGATCTCCTACCGAGAGTGTCCTGATGCCATGTGTATTGATGGACACCTTTGTGTTCGAACATGGTGTTTGTTTTGGACAAACCATAATGTGCACAGAAGCCCAACAACAAAACACCGCTCAGGTTCAGGTCAGGAAGGCCATTCCTACCGATCACGCCCCTCCAGGTGCCACTGTCATTACCCACGTGGGCATTGAAGTCCCCCAGGAGGACGACGGAATACCCCGTTGGGGCACTTTCCAGTACCCCTCCAAGAGGCACCAAGAAGGCCAGGTACTCCAAACTGCTGTTTGGCCCGTAAGCCAAAACCACAGTCAGAGACCTGTCCCCCACCTGAAGGCGAAGGGACACGACCCTCTCATCCACCGGTGTGAACTCCAGCACTTGACGGCTGAGCTGGGGGGTCACGAGTAAGCCCACCCCTCTCACCATGGGCAACTCCAGAGTGGTAGAGAGTCCAGCCTCTCTCGAGGGACTGAGTTTCAGAGCCCAGGCTGTGCGTGGAGGTGAGCCTAAGTATATCTAGCCGGTATCTCTCAACCTCTCACACAAGCTCAGGCTCCTTCCCTCCCAGAGAGGTGACATTCCATGTCCCAAAAGCCAAATTCCATGACCGGGGTTTTGGCCACCAAGGCATTTGCCTTCGACTGCCACCCAAACCACAATCCACCGGCCCCTTCAGAGCTCCCCTGCAGGTGGCGGGCCCACTGGGGTGTGATCCCACGTTCCTCCTCTGGGTTGGACCCGACCGGGGCCCGTGGGAGAAGCCCCGGCCACCAGGCGCTTGCCTACGAGCCCCAACCCCAGGCCTGGCTCCAGTGTGGGGCCCCGGTGAAGCCAATCCGGGTGACGTAGCGGAATCTCTCATGTCATAACTCATAAATGGGGTTCTGAACCGCAACTTTGTCTGGCTTGTCACTCAGGACCTGTCTGCCATGGGAGACCCTACCAGGGGAGAAGCCCCCGACAGCATAGCTCCTGAGATCACCCAAGCACTCAAACCCCTCCACCACGTTAATGTGGTGGTTCAAGGAGCTTCAACATTATTGAAGATAAAACAAAAGTAAACCGATGCTGATGAGATTACCAGGTAAGACACTGTCTGCTCCCCCACAAAAGTCTTTCAGCTGGTTATTGAGGATGATGCCCGTTCTTGGAGACATAACCATAGATCCAAAACTTTAAGAAGAAAATACAAAGGAGACAGATTTTAACATCAATTCATTTCTCACATAAAAAAGATCTAAAGATCTAAGTACACAGTTTTTAAAATAGATTTTTGCTTGGAAATACCTGTAGCTTTCAGAAGTAATTTCTTTAAAATATTTTACTTCACCATTAAACCTTTCCAGTCTTTTTATTCTTAAAAGCACAATTATTTAGTGTTATTACTTTCTTACTGAATGCAGTTAATTTTAAAAAATTAATTCTGCACTGTAAAGCAGAACTTTCGGGTCACTGACATTGTGTTTACAGAGCTGGTGAGAGCAACAGCAGATCCGTCTTCATGCAGCACCGACACATGCGTGGTACCAATGCTGTCCAGATGTGGAGTAACGTTGTAGTACTGGAGGTCATGTGTCCTGTTGTCGGTGATCAAGTTTCGTACGTAGTTGGCAAAGCCCTCCTCTGTAAATTGATTTGCCCTCTGTGAAAAATATAAATATAATTTTCAACAATTTGACACAATTAAAATGTGTTTATTGCCTCTTGTTGAATTCTTACCCATCTGAGATAATTTTATAGTCAGGATCCTGGAAATAGTTGTAATGCAAAATCAATTGAAGTTACTATTTAATGAAATACCTATGAATTCAATTACAGTGTAAAAATAAAAAATGCAAATTTCACTCAAAATATATGAATAAAAGCTAGAAACCTCAGAGAAAATGTGTTCATTCAAGTAAATAATCTATTTTCTTTCTGCTGCCTCCCCACTCACACCAGCTACCCTCATGCACTACATCACCGGGTTTATGAATCCCCTCTTAAGTTACATTATTTAGCTGTTGTGATTCACCTTTGGGTATATCCTATCAGGGGTTCGCCACAGCAAATCAGGTTTCACCAACCTCCGCACACTTGGTCCTGTATTTTATGGGGGCTGGGCACCGCCACAGTGAGATCTTGTCTTGTAGCTCCAATCTCAGTATGTTTTTACCAACATAATCTCTGACCCTCCTCCCAACGTGTCCAAACCATTTCAATCTGCTTCTCTGCATTTCTCTACAAAACATCTACCATGAGCTGTTCCTCTGGTGTCTTCATCCTTATAACGTTTCTCAGCTTTTACTACTTAATCCTCTGTTTTCCCCCTGTGCTCTTCATCTTCCTCACCACCAGAGATGATCACCACCATTACCATCCATGCACTACACTCCCCCCAGCTACAACTTTCCAGTCTCTTTCAAAATGAATCTTTTAGATTGAATAGTCTGCACAAAATGTAACTTGTGTGCTCCCCTCTTTAAGTGCTCCTCTATTTTCAGGAGAAATGTGATTACCACTGCAATTTACATTCTTTTGCCAAAGTCCACCAACTTCTGTCCTGATGCATTCTTAGTATGACTTTGGTTTTATGTTGAATACCATTCCTGACAGGATCTCCTGCAGTTACTAAGACTTGAGATTGGCAAATAAAAGCCGTGCATTGTGTCCTCTTGTGGTTGCATTTGTTCCAATTAAAATTTGCTTCCAAATCAAATTTTCTTATAGTTCCTCTTTTATTCATAATTGTTTTTTTTCCTTTATAATACATTGTTTGCATTTCATTATACTTGAATCACAAGAAGCACTCATATAATTACATTTTAACTACAGAAAATTACTGAAACAGAAATTGACAACTCTCAATAAATGCTCATTGCTCGGTTAAGGATAACTAAATAAATTCAGCTAAAGTTATGTAGCTGATAAGAAAATACTTTGATAGAATTCAGCAGAACTAACCTTTTCTGAGGTGAACCTTGGATCTTGAATGTATTTCCTGAGTCCATTTGCAAATTTAAAGGATTCAATGTAACGATGATAAAACAGCGTCTTTTCTTTTCCAGTCAGAGTGTCGGGATTTAACTGATATCCTGCAAACAAACCAACATAGAACCAAACATACTTGGAAAATATTATTCAGTTTGAGCTTTTTGCTAATTTTGTTTCACATGTTCAACAGCTCTTCCACTAAGGACCTTTCATGATGTTGAGGATGAGGGTGAGGAGGCTTCCTCCTGCAGGCGGAGGGGGGAAGTACATCTGATACTCCCCCATAGACACATTCCAGGCGTCAGTCAAAGTAGCGTTGTATGATGCCAGGTCCTCCAGATCGAGTGTTCCTCCTGAGGAAGAACAATGACACAAATGTCTGCTCAGCAAATTCAAACTAATTCCAGTTTTTGATGAAAACACTGATCATACCTGCAGCCTTCACATCCTGGACTAAATCTTCAGCTATTTTTCCATTATAAAAGACATCTGCTCCTTGCTTTGCAATCATCTCCAAAGTGTCAGCCAGTTTCTCAAACTTAACAATATCTCCAGTTTGAAGCAAGTTATTGTTGTCATCTGTGAATAATTGTCTACAAATGGAATGAAGATAAACAAATTAAATTTTTTGCAGTTTTGGATCATCTTGCCATACTTTTATCCATACCGTAAAAACTGGGTCTCTTTTGAATTTGGGATGTTCTTAATGTGTGAATGTAGGATGTCAGAGACGGGAACTCCCTGTCTTGCCAGTTTGATGGTGGGCTGAAAGAGATCAGCCCAGGGCAACTTTCCATACAGTTGGTGAGCCATTTCATATCCACGAATTTCTCCTGGAACTCCGATCCATTTTAAATCTAAATGAATGGAAAAATGGGCAAAGTTCTTTATTAGTTCATGACTTTAACTAATAAAGTAGGGTCTTCTGAAATACTTAGTAAACATGTTATGGATAGAAACAATGTGTCATCATATAGAAAGAGAATATGTAAAATCCAAACATGGTTGGAGTAAATTTGAAAAAAATTAATAATGGTTGGAATTTATTTGATTTCAACAATTTGGTTAATTTTTTTCAAGCAAATAAATATGAAGAATTTAGTTTAAACATGAATATATAATTGCATTGTATGACAAGAGTGATATTTCTCCCTCCACATGGTCAGAATTTACATTCATAACCAGATTCAGAGTTAGGATCCATAACTGAGCTCCTAACAGGCTTGAATGATTCATTTACAGGAAACATGTTATTCTCTTGGTACAGACTACCTGTCGGGCTCTTCTCGGGACAGGATTCCAGTAAGTTAGATTTCACTTTTTTAGGCGGTTCCTCTCTAGAGTTGATAATTTTGACACCACCTTTAAAGATGTCAAATAGTATTGGTCAGAACTTCATCAGACATTATGAAATGAAGGAAAGGAAGAAATCCGGGCAAATGTGAGAGTTTCTGCTACCAGAGCTGTCCATCACTGTGAAGATGGATCCCCCTCCGATCCCCGCACTGTGTGGATTCACCAAAAAGGTGCACAGCAGAGCAGCAATAGCGGCATCTACCGCAGAGCCCCCTTTTGTCAGAATGTCACTGAAACAAACCACGCAAGAAATAACTGACACTTATTAAAATGCTTTTTTCTGGTATAAGTAGAAATTTTAATCAACGTTGCTCCAAAGACTCCCATTTAGTTTTACCAGCTTTGCGTAAAAATTGGACAGCTGCTTTTACAGACATAAGGATGAGGTAGAGTGCACTTACTTTCCTATTTCCGAGCATATCTTTGAGTCTGTGGCCACTGCCGCTTTAGAGAAAGTTCCATTAGGACACTTTGTTGATTCTGGATCCTCACGCTTCACAAACAAAACTATACACACAATGGCAGCAATAACGCCGATCAGAATCAGCGAGAGGCAGACATACACCTTTGCTTTTGATCGCGCCATGGCTCCAACTAAACGGACTGAACGCGGATTTCCTCTGCTGAGACTTCCTGCGCAAATCACACAGCACTGCAGCAAGCCTGCAGATGTGTGTGTGAGGATGAAACATGATGACACATACACTTCAGGGGTTTTACAGGGGGTGGGACTTGTTGCATATTTGATTTATCTAATGACACAGAGAAAGTTCAGAAATATAGAATTGTCACATTTCTAGTTCATGTTTTGAAAGAGACAAATAAGTGAGAAACAAATGATAGACACGCAATGAGTCTGTCAGCAGGGATCCTGAGAGAAAAACTGATTTTGAAGCTGATTCATCAGATTCACTCCAGACTACAGCAGATCGTGGCATTTCACATCCATTCAAGAAAGCATTGGAGCCACTTGGCTCAAAGCAATAGATATGGATGAGGAAATACGTTTCTTAAAAGTAAGCAACCTGTTTCCCACTCGGCTAAAGGGCATTAAAACAGTATATTCTACTAAGACTAACACATTATGGGATCTACCACAAGTCTTTGCTTGCTAGTCGGTTCGAACAATAAAGAATCCAGGTAATTCCACACAAGTCTGGGCAACAACCATACATCTCAGGGAAACGTGACTGCTCGTGGGATGATTTCTAATCAGTGCTAGAGGCTCATTCTGCTTGAAAAACATTTCCAATAACGACAAACAGAAAAAATCCACAAGTTTTCACTTTCTTCCCCACCCAGCACCCACATTAGTTCTTCCTCAGAACAAGTGACACACAATAGATTTCACTTTTCTTGCTTCTGCCTAACAGACAAATAAATTGGAAGTTGTCCTGGAGCTGCTTAGACTGCTGCCGTTCCGTACCGCACACATTTTATATGTTTTTTTCACCAGCAAGAATCCTTTCCCTTCTTTTTTGATGTTTTTTGTGACTTTCACACTTCAGGCTTCTTCTTTCTATACTCTGTAACTATTAAAAAGAGAAGACCAACTGACAGATTTTCTCTGATTTGGTCAAATGACCTTTAGTCTTATAAATTCACTTGATAATATGTTGTTTCATCTTTGCACAGGTCTGATAATCTCTTGGAGCAAACAATTATTTAGATGTGCTTTTGTCTCCTGAAGATTTAGCAATTGTCAGCTTTCTCTCCCAGCACTCTTGCATTGGAATAATATTTTTAAAAAAGCTAGAGCTGAATTTATGACTTGTTTAAAGACTCGCTCCAGTTAAAATGGTCTTTTAGGTGTTTGTAACGTCTTCTTAGCACTTTTCTCATAAGGACATGTATGAAATAATTTTAAATAAAAAATGCATTTTTTAGTATTTCTTAAAGGCCTCATGCGGTGAAAATCGTGATTTTTCTTAAACTGCAATAAAACATTAGTATTTATGTCACAAATGAACCCCCGTATAATTATTTTGTCACCCGCGGCCCCGTGCACTCTCTTCAAGCGTTCAAAGATAGCGCGGTCGCTCAGATTTTGGGCAGCCACCGATAAGTAGGTCATAGGTCGTGTGACGTCAGTACAAGAACATACAGCTAGATCCGCTAGTGTTGTGATGACTTTCTGGGCATGGAATTACTTAACATAACAGAATTTGGACTGCCGTGGATTTGGGGATTCGAACGGGATAATGGTGAATAGGAGTGTAGTATTTGGTTGCAGTAATGTGCCAAAGAAGGGGGTCTCCCTTCATGAATTTCCCGTTTCAATAAAGAAGAGGGGCACTCCCCGGTCAGGGGGAGGCTTTGAGCCCTCCCCGGCCCTCCGGAGGAGGAACGCAGGGGGTGTACGGGCACCTGGCGGGCGCGCGCCGGACGGCCAGGGTGAGGCCGCCGCGCCGCGCTGAGTGGGGTTTGCGGTTCCGAGGCCCCGGGCCGGGCATGGGGGGCGCCGTGGATTCGCCGGATGGTCGTCCGGCGCCGGCAGCCGAGCCCGCACAAAGGGTTTTTACTCCCTCCCAGGGCTGTGAGGCCGGCGGGGGTGGCCTCCGCGCAGGGCACAGGAGGACCCCACCGGCCGTCTGGAAAGAGGACCCGCACTGGGGTTGGTTGCGCACGGGTGAGGGAGGCCGAGAGGGCGGCAGGGGAGCGAGCCCACCCGTCGCCGCAGCAGCAGCAGACCCTCGTCCGGGTCCGCCGTCCGCCTCGGCCCTGGAGGAGGACGACAAAGGACGCTCCGCGGCAGCGGCGGCGCCTTTCCTTTTCCGGTAATGATCTTTCCGCAGTTTCACCTACGGGTACCTTGTTACGACTTTTACTTCCTCTAAATAGTCAGGTTTGATCGTCTTCTCCCCGCTATCGCTGTATGAGCTTTCACCATCGTCATCTGAAGCCCCTGCATCCTCAGATGAGTAAACCTCCGGTTCAAACTGGTAGGACTGTAGACCCTCCGAACCCTGTGTCGTTAAAATTCCCGTGTTTGATGAAGGCTCATCACCTTCATCCAAAGAAATATCCGCTAAATCGTGGTCTACGTCGCTTCTCAAACCGTCAGCCATTGTTGTTTACACTCTGGGATCCCTGAAGTGACGTCACGCGCAGCCCCCCCCCCATCACCACCTATCGCCCAAATTTAAAGCTGTGCACGACCATAAAATGATCAATAAAATCGCGCTGGATCATTTTAAGTGAATATTTTTTATCAGATTCGTTTTCCAAGTTCCATTGACTTTCTAAATTAAAAAAAAAATTTGCCACTGCACGAGGCCTTTAATTTAAATCATGTTGAATCAGGAGGAAATTTGCAAAATCTTGTGACGCAGCAACTGCAATGGGCGGGAGAAACTCTCCCTGCTCTTCAACAGTTCTGAAGCATCCATTTAAAGACGAATAGATCCATTTATGTTTTCATTTTCTTCATCTGAGCTGACAACAGTCCCGTCCACAAACCAGAATCAAATTTCTAATGAACCCCTGCTTAAAATATATCTTTAAAAATGCCCCATGTTTTTTGAGTTTGGCTAAAACTGCATAATCATAATCAAAAGACCACTGGGAATGATTTTACAATAGAAAAATACATTTGGAGTGGGACTTTAAGGTTATCATTGGGGTCAGTAATACTTTGTCCAGAATAAAAAAGCAGAAGCTTATTCAACACCATTCAATCCATTCATTTTCTTTCCCGCTATGATCCTTTTGGGGCCATGGGGTTGCTGGAGCCTGTCCTGACTACTGCACCCTGCACAGATCAGCAGCTTGCCTCTGGGCTCACAATCACTCCCTCACACCTAGGAAAACGTAACAAAATGAACTTATGGCATATGTTTTTGGACTGTGGGAGGAAGCTGGAGTGCCCAGAGGAAACCTACTTGTGTATGGAAATAATTTTAAATTAAGAAAGCATTTTTGAGTATTTCTTTTTTTAAATCATCACACAAAACCCCACACAGATAAGACTCAGCTGGGATTTGAAACAGAGCCTTCTTACAGTGAGGCAAGAGTGCTAACCACAGTACCACCATGCAGCTCCCAGTTGATGTTTGATGGTATTCTTGTTTATTTTATAGGTAACCAAGTATTTATTCCACCAAAAATTAATCAATTATTTCAATAAAAAAATTAAAAAAATTTGATTGTTTTCTCCAATTCTGTTTCTCGGGTTGAGTTTATGATGAAAATGTAAAGTTTATCCGCTTTTTAACTCCTTGTCACAAATAGGCAACAAACCAATTCGGCTCCAAAATTACCCAAATGTAGCATCTACTTAAAAGTAACAACATATGTGATTTTGTTTGTTTTTGTTAGCTGGAAATAAATTCAGGAGTGCTGTCAACAGATGGCACAAAGAAAAACTCCAGCACTGCAGAGTTTTATGTAGGTTAGAGTTCAACCACAGGTTTAAACCAGTGGCGGACTAAGCAGTTTTGGCCCCAGGCGAACAACACCCTCGGGCCTTGCAGCGGTTGGTTTGAACTTCTAAAGAAATATTTCAAAAACTACAATTACAACTTTGCCTTTCTTCTCCTTTTCTGTCCCTTTTCTCATTATTGACTTTCTTTATCTTCATTATGAGTTCCTTTGATTCTGCTCTTTTTTTCCTTGTTTGCGTGGCAACAAATTTCATGTTTCTATTTGGTTTTTCCATTTTTCCCAGCTGGTTGAAAACCACTTTTTTTCAAACTCATAGAAGGGTCTGTCTCTGCTCGCTAACTTGCTGTTTACGGAATATTCCATTGCTGCAGAGTTACGGGGAGGATGAAGCACTTTCATATGAGGGCCTAATACCATTTTAGGGATTTTTTTTTAATGATAGAGTTATGTAATAATGGCCATGATTTTTTTTTTTTTGTTTGATTATGTTTTTGTATTCTTTTTTTTCTAATCCTCCATAATTGAACTGGATGATGCAACTATTACATTAAACCAACTGTTGCTGTAATACGGTAGTCTGGTTAGGATACACTAAGATAAAGAACATGTTCAGGCAAGAGCAGGCATTGAACTTATATAAAAAACCCACAGAAACTGCTTTTCCTATTATAACAAGCAAGGAATATTTTTTACAGGATCAGTTGTGTTTTCATGAATGCCTTAAAGAACAAAGTAAACTGATACTTAGTAACAGTCATTCTAATTACCAACATTTTCTCTTATGTTCTTGTCAGGACAGAGCTTTCACTTTTGGTTTTGCATTTACACAGATCAGGTCATAATTTGTCAGTAAATACTCTGAGGTTTAAATGTGTTGGGGTGTCCATTTTTTTAAAGCAAGAAGACTTGCTTAATTGTAGAAAGTACAGAGAATTTAAGTTGATGAGTCACACAATGAAGTTATGGGAAAGAGTGGGAGCACAAAGTGAACTGAAGACAGAGAATTTGAGAACAACAGTATGGTTTCAGGCAAAGAAAAAGAACCATAGATGCAGTTTTTGCTTTGAGGATGCTGTTGGAGAACAGAAAAGGTCAGAAGGACTCTTTCCAGAAAAAGTCTTTGACGCAGAGAGACTGGTGGTACAAAAAAAATGTTAAAGCGAGACTTTACATTTCATTGCAAGCTGAAAACCTTCTGGTCTAACAACATTGATGTGGGTGAGCATGGTTGAGCACGGAAACCAAGTTGTGGGCTGAATTCTTGCTTTAATTTACTGTTAAGCATTTTGTGCTTTAAAAAATATATTTCCAAAAAAGTTTCCTTAATAAAGTTGACTTATTTTTGCACAAAATGTACATATTTTTAACAGAACTATTGCAGCAGTCTAAAACAACTTTGACATTTTTTGGTTAATTGTGTGCATTGTGAACCTTTTTTTTTTTTTTTTTGTCATGGTGGACGACAATTGTGTTTTTAAAAGTTAATTATTTCTTAATTAGCAAAGTAAGTGAGAAACTTTCAACATTTCATCCTCATTGTGCTCTTCCTTTAGCACAGCTTTAAAATGCAAAACTGAAAGTAAGTGTAGGAAACTTTCTCACCTTGATTTGTTTAGTTCGCTTTCACACTTGAGTGGACAGAAAAATTCAGCTGGCAAAATCAAAGTTACACTGGAAAAAAACAAAACAAAAAAGAAAACCTAACTTATGGAACTATCACAAATTATAACCATCTTCACTTTCTCTCTGCATCATGATGACCAATAAGACAAAATCAAAACTTTTTTAGATCTGATGATTTTACACAACTTTTTGCACAAAATGGAAGAAATTTACATCGATTAGAGTGAATTTTAATAAACCATTTAGCTCTACACCTGCTTCTTTTCCCTAGAAAAATATGACTAAAATGGTATGAATGCAAAAATCCACAAAAACACTTGTAATTTCAGGAACTGCTTTTAAATTGTTTCTGTTTACCACTGGGATGTCTTGAAGTGGAGTCACAGCATCTGGACTTCATGTAGTTATCTCTTTAACCAGCTAATGAATCTCCACGCATTTACACTGTTGCAACACAGTTCATTTACAAATGAACAAATCCCCTTGTAAACAAATAATTTTAGGGTTTGCCTTTTCAGTCCACAATTGAGGTGAGATTTTAAATTTTCCAGTGGGGACCAGAGCAATCCATTGTGACAACACTGTTTGATAAGGCTATGATGTTTGTGACATGGATCAACAAGCAAAAAGCATGGATCCCTTTTGTGCAGTTGTTAAAACAGGAATTGTCTGAGTACACAGTCTTTGCTTGCAACTGTTTATTGGATTTGCTTTCTGTTATACATGAAACATTAGTAATTCTGCATTAATTAAAAATACAACATAGTTATTGGCTCATAAACAATTATGATGGTAATATAACAATTTTTTTATATGATAAAAGTTTAAAAACATGCTGCAACTCTAAAAACTCTATATACGTAGAAAATATATTTAAAAAAAAAGTTTACTACATTGCATAATTCTGCTAAAATAAAATGTTGTGCTACCTTATTGGTCTATTCACTTCCATATTTACAAGCAAAAGAAAAAAAACTTTCTTCATCTTGGTTTTAAAAGTACTGCTGCAAATGTTGAAAACCTGTCCGAAAACTAGAATTCAACCGGATGCAAAGCTTTTAGACAAAGTCACTGAGTGCCTTATGCTTTGTTGCCATCATAGACTGTCATGAGTTATCTGTTTCCTCACTCTCTGCTGCCCTCTACTGTCTATTTTATATCCTCTGCTGCTCTACTGGTTAACTTTTTTACTTCACACAGGTAGGTGCTTGTGTTTGGGTGGGGATTTCCAGTGTTCCCGTGAGCATTCAACTTACTCAACTTGCCAGTATTTAAGACCAGTCAGTCCAGATAGAACTTGCTAGTCTGTCAGTACAAACCAAGTGGTAATTACCCCACATCTGATCTATGGTCTTTGTTTTCCTTGATTTGGTTATCTGATTTCTCTAGCTTCTGACCTACTCCAATTATGTCATTTTGGCATTTTCCATATCAGAAGCAGATGAGAAATGGCATTTAAAAAAACTTGTAGCTGTGACGTAGGTGCTACAAAGGGTGAGGCCACAAGCTCCCTTCTTTGCTCCACATCACAATCGTCTTCATTTTCTTCGTCCGAGCTGGCATCTGGGTCAAAACTTCACGGCTGGATAGCTCAAATACTTCTCACTAGTTTTATTGCTTTATTAGGTTGGAGGTGTGAGGGGCTGTAAGCTAGCAGGAGAGCGATTAAACAAATGGATGACGGGAAGTAATGAGAGGCTTTCTCTGCACCAACAGTCACATCAAAACTCAGAGGCAAATTTCTAATGAACTACTGCTGCTCTGCAGAAACTACGTCCTAGAAAACAGCACAAGTTTTTGATTTTGGCTAAAACAGCCTTATCAAAATCAAAAGACCACTGGGAATGATTTTACAATAGATCAACTTTAAGTTCTGTCTACAGTTCAACAAACTATTGGATTCTTTGTATTTTTTCTTTATTCATGAACCCCAACTTAGACAAAATCTGGGTAAAGTAATTAATAGATTGTAGGTGTAGAACAGATACAATCTACTTAACAATATAGTATAAATATTGGGAGGAAAGCCAGACTTAAATAAAAAGATATTGTGTACAACTTTAAAAGTAAAACTGCTGCAGTGGTTTTTCTGTATGCATAAAACATTAAACTTTTTTGTACATATGTCTGGCCTTTAAACTTTATTTATTTTACAATGGGAAAAATGACTGCTTTATTTTAATATTATTATTTTTCATTTTCAAAAGGAAATTAATAGCCTAAAAAACTGGAACCCTGAATATAAAAAAATGAATGAGCAACAAGGTGTCGAAAGATGTTTAAAGATGTATTAAAACATACGTAATTGAAAAAAATCTATAGAGAACTACTTATTTTCAAAAACTTGATTAGAAAAACTCAATACAAATATGCTGCCGTGCATCTTGGGAAATGGTGTCCGCCTTAAAAATCAAAGAATCGACTTAAACTGATATCTCGCTGCTGGCAGAATGTCAGCAGCTGTTGAACCGTCTGGAAGAGCAATAACCGGATATATCTTTTTATTATCAAAATAAACTCTTCAACAGTCTTTTCACTGTAAGTATATCTACACATAATAATACATTATTAACCCTATAGTTCCTATAAAGGCAGATTTTGACTATAAAATCATTTCACTTGTGAAATTGTAATAATGGATTAAAATCCTGCAAGGCGAAGACTTTATTGTGAAAGGATAGAGCGGAAACACTCGCTCGGAGCTCCCCTGTTGTTCAGATGACGCTGGGTGGCTTCTGTGACGGAGCGACACTATCTATCGATATTTTCTAAACCCTCCTCCAGCACAGACAGGGGCTCTGTCCGTCTTTTCGTCGATAGGATCGATTTGTATTTTTCTTACCCCGCTATCTTCCCGCTTTGACGTGGTGCTTGCGAATTCTTTTGTGGCGTTTGAAGCTGTTTTCTATGATGTTGGCGAGTGGCATCTGTCTACTGCAGTGGTGCGCAGCTTCGCCTGGAGAAACACCTGTGCGCCTGTCCTCGCCGCTGGCCGCCGTCTTCAATGTTGAGTAGGTACGGATTCAAACAAGCACGAAACGCCTTACGACGTGCACGCGACGATCGAAGCGCGAGTTCTTATGTTTTTCCCCCATTCTTCTCAAAGACATTGAACGCCTCATCCCACCCAGTATTTTTGGTCACTTAATTTGGATGACAGTTGGCCCTAAACGCAGCATCTGTGGTTCGGATGGAGTGAAAACAAGTGTTTTCGGGTTCATGGTGTGCGGGTGTGTGGGGGCGCCCCTTATGCTGACAGATAGGATCGTAGGGGAGGATCCATCAGAGCAGCATTGCTGGACCATTTTTGGTTAGAGTTTTCGATCACACTTGACGCATTGCACTCTTCTCTTTGTGGCTGCCTGTCCATTAGCATTATATAATCACACTCCAGCCCCTTTTTCAATATTAATGGGATAGATAAACCACACGTTTCCACCATCCTCCCTCTGAGGTTCTGGTCCTGCTGAGAAACCCATGAAGGCCGGTTTAAAAAAAAAATTGTGGGTGGGTTTCCTCACTGTTTACATAACTCACAGCTTTAGCTGGGGGCTCACTGATGGTATATAAAAGGGTGTTAAAATGCAGCAATGTGACTCATGGTTTCATGAAACAGTGTGCAGAAAGCTGAGCCCAAAAATGTGTTCACTCTGTGTGTATGCGTGCAGTCATCATGGAGTCCACAGTGTGTGTGGGTGAGTCTCAGCAGGAGAGCTTTGAAGACCAGATGATGATTTTCCGTCACATTTCAGAGATGCACTTCATAGTCGTAAAGCAGCACGATCCTTTCCAGGATCATCACGAGCAGAGCTTGCAGCGATCAGTCTCAGCCTCCTCTTGACTTTGTATGCGACATCTCACTTTGTTGTGCCTCTTTGTCTCTTTTTTTTTTCCAGAAAAAGGATAACCCTAAGGCGCGGTGTCTGTTTGCAGAACAAGGAAAGGAGCGGCACAAACACTGCACAGCCAGACATCATGCGAGGAGAAACCTTTCCACGATGCAAAGTGCTGAAATGTTAAGTCTGGAGAGCGAGAGTGTCAGATCAAATCAGCAGACTGTTTACATCAGAGGCTGCCTGACAATAGACTCAGCATCAGCCTGTGTTGGGCTAAAGGCCCCTTTCATTCACAACCCAAACAAGACACGTTAACGGATCTGTCGTTGTTTTTATCAGGTTCAGCAAATCAGAAAGAGTCCGGAATGGAGTGGTCACTAGAGAGCATTAGAGAGATGGTGGCTGGAGGGATGCAGTCTGTGAGGGAATGTGAGATCTGTGCTTTTTCCATCGCCATGTGTGTACTGCTGCTGTTTATGTGGTACTGCTACAGAGTGGGCCGAGAGCACGGCTCCAGCCCACTGCGTGGGAGGTATCTAGTGGGGCCTGGCCGGATTGGAGGGGTGGTGGGGGGTTTCATGAGCTCAGACTGCCGGAACAGGGGGAAAGGAAAGCGCGGATCAATGCTGGAGGAGCAGAATGGCTTTGCTTTCTGCCAGTCATCAGAGTGCTTCCGCTGTACCAGTGCCGGCGAGAGTCTGAACCAGAGGCTCTACCACAGTCTGCAGGAGTATGCCAAGCGCTATACCTGGTCAGGTATGGGCAGGGTACACAAAGGAGTCCGTGACCAAGGCAGATATCTCAACAGCCGACCCACGATCCAACGCCCTGAGGTCTTCTTCCTCCCCGATCTGCCGTCTGCTCCTTTCTTCTCCAGAGAAGTTCAGAGGCATGACGTGGAGCTGTTGGAACAGAGCTTCCCCGCCCTTCTGGCTGAGTTTGAAAGCATCTACCACCAGCCTCCAGCTCGCAGTGGCTCCTCCCTCCCACCAGGGTGGAAAGCTAACAACACCCCTCGTGGGCAGTGGTGGACCTACTACCTGGTCAACCAAGGCACCCCTTTGGTCCTGAATGTCAGGAGATGTCCGCGGGCATGGCGGGTGCTGGGCCAGCTGCGCACCTTCATTGCCAACAACGTATTTGGAAATGCCTGCTTCTCCGTACTGACGCCTGGAGCTCTTATTACGGAGCACTATGGTCCCACTAATGTCAGACTGCGCTGCCACCTGGGTAAGAGAACTAAGTCATTCCCAAATGAAGATGCTCAGTGAATTTAGCTAAAACAGCTGAATGCTTCACAAATAAACACATCACAAAGTGGGAGAGTGACGTAGTGCGTCAGCCGCTGTGTGGTTAACACTGAGGGCTTCAACTCTCTTGAGTAATGCCTTAAATGTGCCATATGCTAACATTTGTTCTTGTTTTGACTGCACCTGAGCTTTGGATATAATTCCATCTGTACTGAATTCACACATAAAAGTCAGTCATTCCAGCTGCTATGAATCACAAATGAATCAAATTACTGTAGTTGTGCAAGTCATTTGAGATGGATGTGTGTTGACCTGGAATAACCTCCTAAAGATGGGCTTGAATCTTTCTGCTCTAGGTCTCAGAGTACCGCCGTCCTGCGAGCTTGTAGTCGGTGGAGAGCCACAGTGCTGGTCCGAGGGCAGCTGTCTGCTTTTTGACGACTCGTTTCTCCACAGAGCCTTTCATGAGGGTAAGAAAGAATTCAAATCTTATAAGCTTTAATACATGGACTAGAATTGATTTGAAGCAGTGCAGTAATTTCCACTGATATTGAAAATCAATCAGCAAAAGTCAGTGTCGTCCTGTTCGGATGATTGATGTTTCTGCCGTTTTTGGATGCAGGTAATCTGGAGGACGGCCCCAGAGTGGTCTTCATGGTGGATCTGTGGCATCCCAATGTAGCTGCTGCTGAGAGACAAGCCTTAGACTACATTTTCACTCCAGGCCGTCTAGAAGACAAAGAAGGCAAATGAGGGAGACAGGTGGCAATATTAGGGGAAGTGTGTCAGGTTGGGGGAGCAGCTTTACTGAGTGGCTTCTTGTTTAAGAGGGTGAAACAAGGAAGGGCTGGTACAGTGGGCGGGTCAGTTTCCCACTGCACTCATTGACCTATTTTAACAGGCTTCTGCTTCGGTTCATTTGAAACTGAAACACTAAGCTCCAACTCTGACCAGATTCATTTCTGTATTCTACAACCAAGACTTTCTTGCAGACCAGCTCTCACCTACACTGTGTACATATAGTGGAGTTTAAAGAACACTGACCCATCAAGGCAAATGACCGAACATTGGGCCTCTTTTATCTACTGCAGTTTCACACGTGTTGCAGTGTAAAACACGCCTTAGTAATAAAGCACTCCTAAAATGCTATATAACATTTCTAAACATCAGGAATGTAGTTGTATGCACCCTCAGATAGTCACTAATATACATTCTCTTGCTGATCTACTCACAAACTCAAAATATGAACAAAAAGGAGTAGCAGCAAACCGATACCACGTCACGGAGGGATTTTCTGCGCACTTTGCTGTATTTTCCTAACACACTTTCTAACTTTCTGCAGTACCATGAGTTATTTTTTTTTTCTGTAACATCCTGGATGAAGCTCAGTGTCGTCTAGCAGAACTTATGCACACAGGAGTTGTTTGGATCACAACTGCGTTATCTGCGTGGAATATTCTTAGGCTCAATTTGGTTTAATATCAACCCAGAATAATGTGTTTACATGCAATTACTGGCCAAATCCTTAGTTATTGATGTTCAAAAGCCACTCAATCACACGGGGGCAGTTCGTGGCATTTGCTCATGTAGGCATGGTGAAGGTGACCTGCACCAGTCCAGACAAGTTTTTAGTGCAGGTGAGTAATTTCAAATCAGTTTGAAACTTAGATTCACTTTGATTTTTGCATATTATGGTGGTTTTTATAGGAAATGTTTAGCTGTATAAAATGACCTTTAGTTTTCTGAGTGAAAAGCAAAGTTTGAAGAACGTCTGTAAGCAAATTCAGCAGCAGAAGTCTATAAATGCTGTTGAACAAGCACAGGAAACAGACTAGAATTCACATTAATTTGTCTGAAAATGACAAGACTGGAAAAAACATGGTCTGATTTAATTCTCTTCCATGACAAATGAAGGCTGGAGCAGGAATGTAATGTGATCAATATAAGTCTCAATGTTATATTAACATCTGTCCCTTAAAATCAACATTTTTCTTCGTGTTGAGCTTCAGAAGATCCTCCATGTCTACATGGTTGGAAGCACCGAGTTGCTGCCATGTGACAAGCTGACCATTTTCACCATAATTTGAGGTGTAACAAATATCATATCTTTGTAAAGGATTTCAAAATCCCAGTTTAGTCTGACTGGAATTTCTCTTTAGCTGCTTTAGATGTCCTTCCTGTAGAATGTGTTTTGACACTTGTGCAGTTTTAATATTCAGATTCATGAGGTGTTGTCCTTTATTGTGTTAATGACACTGAGCTTAAAAAATGTTATTTTTCTGTTTGATCATCACTATTGCAAAATGGTTTCTAACATACTACATATTAATGCATGTCCTTGCTGTTTGAGTTTCCATTAAAATAGTTGAGTTGCTTGAAGGTGAATTGGAAAGAATATGATAATATGAATCTAAAGGGTCTTCTGTTTGAGATTAATGCAGAAGGATTATCTAGTAGTCATTTCTCAGACATAATCAGTATTCAGCTTTTAAAAAATACCAACACCAACATGGAACATCTGCAAATATTTATAAAAGGGCTAAAAAAATCCATAATTGGGTGTTTTGTGTTATTTTATGTACTAATTTGAATGTATAGTGCGATCTCCATTCCTCTTTCTTTGCACCTATTTCATCAGATTGTGTTGATCTGGTCTAAATGAATGGATGGCCTGTATGCTCACAGATTGTCTATGTCCTGTCAGTGATTGTATCGCCCATTCTGTCTTACTTAAGAAACATCGTAGAAATTATCAAAATGCAATAATTATTTTGTTTTACATGTCGCTAACCTTAACTATGTGATGAGTAGATTGAGACCAGCTAACACATAAGCACAGAACAGGTGAGTAGGAGATGCAGGATACCTCAAAGAATTTAAATGTTCCATTTAAGTCCTGAAATATATACGGTGGCAGTTGTCGTGTTATAACGCAGGAACACAACTGTCCCTCAGCTCATCCCTAATGAGGATGATTGGATTTATCCGTGTGTGGTTTGATAATTGAGGTCCAATGTCAGCCGCGGTCAGAATGTTCAGGCGCTGACTCTCGCAGGTGTTCTAGTGAATTGTGCTCCCCTCTGAAAATCAGTACCATGGTTACAGAAGCACATCTGAAGTGCAAGTTGTAAGTGTGGCACTGCAGATGAAGAGTTTTTGGTAAACTTCTGGACTCTTGTAATTTAGTTGAATTTGATATCAGGTTTGTATTTCTGTAAATAACCCTAAACTGAAGAAAAAAGAAAAAAACTGATTGGTCTGAGATATTTTGAAATGATTGTCTTCAGCGCTTTAACTATTGTGTTGTCTTGATTTCTATCTCAAGTGATCGAAGGTCAACAACTATGAACGTCTTTCCTGACACATCCACTAAGTATATTCTGTGAAATGTTTATAAAGTACACTCTCTATTGTTGTGTGATGCTTTAGTTTTTCCCCTTCAATCTGTAAGTTTTTGCAGCACTGTATGGTATCCATTAGAAAAAACCCTTTAGCAGCACTTCACAAAGGTACATATTGTCAAGAAGTAAAAAAAAGAATCTTCTGCTGCTTTGGTTGTCCGATGCAATTCAAGATACCCATCCATTCAGTTCTAATGTTTACAAAAGGTGTGGTTCTCACACACTGTTTACAACAGCAGATAACACTGACACACACACACGGAGCTGTCCACCAAGAGCTGCTTGGAATTCCCAAAGTATTGGCTTTAGATGCACTGGATGATGGGGCAAGAGTTTTTGTTTACATTTTTTGATTAAAGACTTTTTCTTTCTTTCAAAACGTTCTTGTGTGGATTTTGAATAGTATTTCTGTACATTTAATAAACTGTCAAGTCTCTTATTTAAACAACTTTTGTCAGAATTCTTCATTTCACTGCTGTGAATCTTCAGATAATTCTCTATATGAACTGCTTTATGTCACTGAGCTGCTTCAAGCAATAACGGATTGAAAATGACAGTCAAAAAAGAAATGTTGGTTTACAACACAATTGTGGGGTAACAAATAATTGACTTAATTGATGAAACAAAATCCAGCCTGATCGATCTGCCTAAGGTAAGTTGTCAATTGATCAAAAGGTCATTCGAAAATTGTTTCAAAATAAAATAAATTAATCATAATTGACATTTGAAAATATTAGGGGTGTCGATTCTTTTTAACAACAACTCGGTTCATGTTGTGATTTGTATTCCTAAGATCCAACCCGATCAATCAGTCTGAGGCACGTTGTCAATCGAATCAAGCTATACCATTAGAAAATGGTTTCAAAATAAAATAAATTCATTACAATCGACTTGTGAAAATATTAGGGGTGTACCGATTAATTTCAACAATTCAATTAATATTGGGATTTGTGGTTGACAATAGGATTCATATTCGATATCGATTCATTTTGAATGATCTGATTCATTGACCTAAAGTCGATCTAAGACAAAACTTCAACCAGTGGGACTCAAAGATAAACCTGTGCAGGTAAAGTTTTTCAGATTATTTGTATTTCTTGCAAGATAGTCAAGTACAATTTAAAAAGTACAAGTAAACAAGAATTAGTGGCAAATTCATTTACATTTTAGCTTTATAAAGTTCAGTCCACTGTTGTTTTCCTACATAAAAATATGCAACAAAAAATAATCAAGCCATCATTACAGTCTAATATGTGGAAACACTGAATTTTATGTACAGTGGGGTAGAATGTTCTAATAATGTTCCATTTGTATTATTTGAATGTGGAAAAACAACAGTGAGGTGGATATTATTAAACTAAAATGTGAATGGGCTTGTCATTGACTACTTGTTTATTTGTACACATTTAATTTACAATTGATTATCCTGCAAGGAATCTAGAAAACTAGCACTTTTTGATTCACACTGTTCAAATGTTGGCTAAAGTTGTCCTGGATCGATTTTAGGTAATTAAATTAGATAATTCAAAAGGAATATCGAGTATGAATCGTATGTCAGCCACAAATGATGAATCGAATTGTTGTTCAAATAAATATAGTTACACCCTTACAGGTAGATTATGGTGCATGTTTTAGTGCAGTTCTTGAATTATTAAAGCAGACAATGAAGTGTTTCTTTATTTTACAAATGGAAGAGTTTTCTTTCTTAAAAGCTTAAATGCAAGCACAGGTAAGTCCGTTTTTAGACAAATGAAAGTGAATCTTTAATAAACTGGTGACAATTTCGGCTATTATTCCAATTTAAATGCGGGAGTGCGTTATGTCGTCCTCTCCTACGTCACAGCCACGGTGCTACACACACAAAAACCATTAATGAACAGGTGACGCGCTCTGCGGCTCCGCCGTCTGGCAGAGTGGATGAGATCCGCCGCAATGAGCACCTCCTTCCCCAAATCTGAATCCACGACCTCCCTCCTGAAGTCAGCCTCCGCGGCCAAGAGACCGACACACCTCCCCGAGCGCGCGGCGGAGAGCCGGAGGGGGCAGCATCATCACCAGCACCAGCATCGCCACCGTCCCGCCGAACTCCAAAGCAGCGGGAGAACGGAGGAATCTTTCCACACGGCCGACGGCGACGTCAGCGCCCGCAGACCCCTGTGCCACCCCTCCGCGGCCGGCGGCGCCTGCCAGGACAGCCACTACGCGGCCACGCGGAGCAAGTGCAAATCACGTGCGTGTCCGAGCCAGGTTCCCGCTCCGCTGGAGGCGAACGGCGAGGCAGGCCAAGGTGAGAGGGAGCGCTGCAGGACCTCCAAACACCGCCACCATCACCGCAGGAGGCACCACCGCGACGACCGAGCTTCGGCAGAAGCTCCCGAACCAGAGCATCCCAGCCGGGGCCACGCGCGCTCCCGCCCGGTCCCGAGGGTGCCCTCCCTGTCGGACAGCAATGACGACAGGGTCCCGCTGTGTGAGCCCAGGGCCCACAAGGGGACCAAAGGGAGCAGTCCGTCCACGTCCTCCTGCTCTCTTGTCCCACAGTCCAACAGGTCGTCCCGGCGCACGCGGAGGCCGAGCCTCGCTTCATCTGCATCTGACATCAACCTGAGAACCATCATCAGTTCACTCTTTGGCCAGGTGAGACTCCAGAAACACACCTTCACCAGGGCTCAGCGGATTGATATTTTATCATTTATTGATAATTAATTGGGAAAATAAAACACCATTCTACTCGTTTAATTCTCAAAGACACATAATCCAGGTGTCTTCAAACACGTTTGATCTGAAAGCATCCAAACCCTTATAGTGTTTTGATCTTTGTTGTTGTTCTGTCCTGTCAGACAAGCTGCAAAAATGGAAGGAAAAAAAAAGCTTCTCTACACATTTTTTCTCCTTATGTAATTTGTAAATACTGCTTCCTCCTACAGACTTCACTCTATCAGGCAGCTTTCTTTTTGAAGTGGATGTAGGACAAGTTGGATGTTCCAGTAGCAGAGAGGTGGAAATCTCTGATGTGCTAATGTCTCTTTTGTCAAAGGCACAGATGCTTGCGGGCTTCGTTCATCTTCCTGCATCCGTACACCAGGAACACTGCATCTATTGTGTTTTTGTGTTTGAAGAATGATCAGTGATGCTGGGGGCTCTATTTTGAATCTATTTGAGGATCATTAATACCATTTGCATAATTTGGGTCTGATGTGCAAAAAAATCTTTCTGCCACAAATCTGCTAAGATTGTTTACCCTTTTACGTCTTCCAGAGGTCAAATGTTATTTGCTTTCCTTGTATGGTGCCCACTTTTGATCAGGAAGTGATTAGCATGAGCTGAAAAGGGAATCATTCAGTCATAGAGCAGTTTCGTCATGGAAACGCAGAATTAGTCCTTTTGTGGTTTGAAAAGAAACTTCTTCTAGTACTGATAGTATAAAAGCCATCTCTGCAAATAACCAGTGAGTCAGACTCTGAGTCGTTCTGCGAAAACATTAGCGTGACCCCTAAAATGCTCTTTGATTACACGCCCACTGTCAATGGTGAGGAGTTCAGTCATGGGCAAGAAATGGAAAGCTCCAACACACACACACAGAGCATTAAAAATGGATGCAATTTTTCATCTACTTGCAGTCACATGTGCACGCCTGCAGATGAGATTGTCTCTGCAAATGGCTTTGCTGCCTCGTGTGTTTGTGCTGGTGCCACGCTGTGTGGAGGTCAGAGTAACCTTGCCATCGCCTGTGGAGGACACAAACAGCCATATGGGGAAAATATATTCAAAGTAGCATTACCAAAATATTTTTTCGATAAAAAGCATCCGGTTGCAACATTATTTTTTTAACTCAAGTTTTTTTTTTTATAGTAAGGGGCACCCTAATACTTGTGCAACCCCGACTGTCTCTCAGGTGGGAAGACTAGAGACTGTTTTTTTTTTTTTTCTTTGCTGACTCAGAATCTGTTTGAGTGTAATTCTGGTTTTGGTAGTTTGGCTGGTGTGTTAGCTGTGTGCAATATCTTTCAGACATCTCTTTTCCTTTAATAGGCATTATTCCGTTTCCTCCCTTGGTCTACATCCCTCCCTCGTCTGTTTTCTTCCCCTCTCTCCCTCACTCGATGGTGTCCCTGTACTGTTGCAACATTCATTTAACCCAGAAGCTCAGTGGACTGAAGTCCAGATGTTTTTGTCCTGCTTTAGACTTTAATTAGAATCATTGGTTTCATGGGTCTTGCTAAAAGTAGAGTTTGTCGTCCTCACAAAACTAAAACTGCAAACCTGGGGGAGAAAAATTCCTCATGGTCCTATTTAATGCCTTTTTTCTCCATTGGAATGGGAAACTGCTTAGACTGGCCTCTGAGAGCGGTAAGATTTTGAAACACAAACTTTGCACTGACATTTTCTGGAATTTAGCTTAGAGTGATATAAAGGATTGTATTTATATTAGTTTTTCTGCCAAAAACTTTTGCCCATGTTGTGCATTTTTTAATCCAAAAACAGTCAATCCATAAGAGTTTGAGTAGATTTATGTTAGATTGACATGATTGTGTCATATATTTGTCGAGAACATGATGTATCTTGTTCTGGTCTCTTGATTCAAGATTTTTAAAAGTCCTAATGTAAAAGTGATATTGGATTTTGGCAAGCCTTGGTTGTTCAACAGGAGCCACTTACTAATAAGTGCTCAATGTCCCGTAGAAGAAAATGTGCCTGCAGTGTATTTCTTAGCCAGCTCCCTGGTGCTTTCATTCTCCTTTTTCTGCTTCTGTTTACTCTTCGTCAGGCAGTGTATAGGTGTGAGGTGCCAGTCTGTACAAGTGCCGAGTAAACTGTTATGAGCAATGGGTGGAAAGTTGGCAACATGTGTTTTATAGATGTATTTAGGTAATTTTTCCACCTTGTTTTCACCTATATGACATTGTTTTTCTTACTTAGGCTCTTGTATAACACATACACATGTTGTACAACAGGCTTTATTTATTAGGGCTGTTTCCTCTAAAATGTAAAGGAAGTGTGCACCAACAACTTTTTTTCTCTGCCCACCCATGGGAAGATGGTCCAGGATGCTGAGAGGAGACTGAGGCTGGTGCTGTCATGTGCAGAGATTGCCCAGTCAGGCTATCTTGGGCCTTATCAGGACTCCATTGTTTCCATGACACAAAACTGCGTTCTCGTGAGCAACCTATTGGGACAAACCTGTGTCTTCCTGAGTAAAGGCATGGCAAAGTGCAGGCAGGCTGTACGTAAGTCTGAACAAACACGTTTTTTATCTGTGTTCAAAAATAACCACAGCATTGTGATCATTATACTGTCACATTAGATGAGTGCTCTCCACTTTTCAGGCGTATAAAAGCCCAGGTTTAGACAGTCCACCTTTTACCTTGTCCCCCTGACTCTCATAAACACATAAACTGTTATCGTCGCTGTTTTCCCAGATAAATGTCTTTCAATTCTCTATTGGGGCTTTTAGGAACACACACACACACCAGTGACAACAAAGCTCTACCTGCCATTTAGGGTCCAGTGTTTAAAAAACAACTAATGGAGAGAAAATGACTGACAGATTTGCAACTACTTAAACATTTGGTGAATATAAAGCTGAAACCTGCATAAATTAGCTTTGTACAAAGTCAGGAGAAATGGTGAAACACATCCCATCTAAGATCTTTATTCCAGAAAAATTGTAGTCACAAATAAATTAGGATATGATGTGATAACCTTTTTTTCATTCAGGGTTAAAACTACTTTCATTCTTTGTGCAAAAATGGCACAATCAAAAAAGTCATTATTAGTAGAACATTCAGTCATCTCTTTTGCATCACATAAGCACAATGAGCTTTTAGCAGTCCTCATTTTGTTGTGCCGGAACACGTCAGTCTAGAAAAGATTATTTAACAGAAAACACTTCTTATCTGGACGGTGGCCTGAATGTGTCTGAAAGACTGTCAGTGTGACTGCTGATGTGGGATAGGCTGGCAGTGATTGACTGACAGAGGAAGCGCTGACGGTCCTCTGCAAACGCTGGTTGTTTTGGGCTCGTGTGGTTTCTGTGTCAGTGGTTCTGTTCAGACGTCAGCGATTTGTGTTTAGACTTCTCTCGTCTTCTGCTGTTAACCCCTGGTGGCTCTGGAGTATGTCTTCCTCTCTCTGTCCTTTAAAGGTTGCATTCATTATAAACAACAAGTGGAAAAAATGTATATGTGAGTGCTCATGTTCTCCCGTCCTGCCCGATAGTGATCAGTATTTTCTTTGAGAGCACATTATTACGGGTGGTAGTTTTAACCAACTGCTCATAAAAAGGCTGTGGATTTAGATTTGGGCATCACTTCAGTCGAGGTTTAGGGTTCGCTTTCAGTGGAAAGTTTACATGAAGCTCATAAGCTTGTTATAAAAGCGGACATTGTTTTTTTGTGTGTGTGTGTTTCACTTTTGTTTTTATACCGATCACTAATAGCATTTCTTTACAGGATAGAGAACTTCGACCAGAAGAAATGGATGGTAAGATGTTCTTTCCTTTAAACTCAACCCAATGTGTTTTGAAAATATTAAACACAATTTTAGAGTCGATATAGCTGGAAATGAAGCCAAATACTTCATGTACTGACATAGATGCTGTTTTTTACAGAACTGCGAGATGCATTCAAAGAGTTTGACAAAGACAAGGATGGCTTTATCAGCTGCAAAGATCTAGGAAACTGTATGAGGACCATGGGATACATGCCTACTGAAATGGAGCTGATAGAGCTGAGTCAACAGATAAACATGAACTGTAGGCCTACATCTTCATTTGGCATTTACATAACTATGTGGAATAAGTGATTTCAAGTGTAAAGTTCTTTTTTTTTTCTTTAGTGGGGGGTCATGTGGATTTTGACGATTTTGTGGAATTGATGGGTCCCAAACTCCTTGCTGAAACTGCCGATATGATTGGGATAAAAGAGTTAAAAGAGGCTTTTCGGGAGGTAAGAGACTGGGGAACAGAATAAATGGTGATTTTTGTTGTGTTTTTATATTTTTGATCTTTTATTTCTATTGTGTGCTGTTCTCAGTTTGACACAAATGGAGACGGAGCCATAAGCACAGCCGAGCTCCGAGATGCAATGAGGAAACTGTTGGGCCAACAAGTAAGAACTGGGCCAAACTTAGACAGCTGAGTTCATCTTGACGGCTCAAAACAGCGCACGCGTCTCCTGACCTCGTTTGTTTGTTTGTTATGCAGGTTGGTCTAAAAGAAGTGGAGGACATCCTGAGGGACGTGGACTTGAACGGTGATGGACTTGTTGACTTTGAAGGTAAAACAACTTTCACAGAGCACTTATGGAAGCGCGCTCTGGAGTGTGGCGCCGCAGTGTTTAACCCTCCTCCTCTCTTCTCACAGAGTTCGTACGAATGATGTCTCGCTGAAATCATACAAATGATCAGCACTGAATGTGAAGCTATGTCCTTCTTTCCTCCCGACCACATACAAGCAGGGACATGCCAAGACCTTCTGAGCCATTTAGATCTAAACCACACTGGAATTAAAACGCTTTCAAGCGAAGAATCACCTCACTCTTTCAATCAATAAGTGTTCTTCCAGAAAACAGAAGTCTAGTTTGAACTGAGGTGGAATTTGCTGTAGCATAGCTCATAATTGCCTAAATTATGTCTTTTCTTTTTGTTTTTGCACTTTAATTCTCACCAAATAAGTCCCCGTTTGGCTAGCTCATGTCCTGTCTCAATGTGTGTGAAGCGTCTCTCCAAAAATCGCCTTCGATGTTCAGTAACATCAGAATCAGAGACTCGATGCTGAAAGGATGTCAAACAATCAGCTCTGTTGAATGTTTCTGTAAGAATCCACTTCCTATGCATTGTATAAGAAGTTGTATGTACCTTTGCATAACAATGGTGCTCCACCGACACAGTCATGTGGTAGACTCACATCTGTATGTAACTGTTTTCACTGTGCAAGTCCAGTTAATCAAAACGATCACTGTCTGAGATGCAGCAAAGATCTCCTTTATATGCCTTGCATACTTGTTGTCTACTCGTGTTTGATCCAGAGTGGTACAATCAACAAACCTTATCGAATGTGCTGCTCTCCAAAAGTTGAAATCAAGAAAGCCAAAGTGCTAATGCACGTGGAGAAGCAGCGGCTTGCAGCAATATGGACCATCTCTAGACTTTTAGTCTTTAAAAGCTCACTTGTTTAAATCCAATAAACTATGGGAGCTGTTAGTGTATTTTTTTAATGTCCCACCATTAAATAGAATGGATTAAACCTGTAAACTGTATTTGCAGTTGATCTAACTATGTTGTATTTGTACTGTATGTCACTGTCATTGAGATTGTAGGTGTGGTAAAGTACCACACGTGTTATTATTTTTTGTATGCATGCCAAAGAATGACATTCATTGAACTTAGTATGCACATTTGTATTTTGGTCCAACAAAATATTTCGCCAAGTTTCTTGTAGACAAATAAAAGATGTTTACATTTGAGCTTTTTTTTTTGTTTTTGTAATGGGAACAAAAAAATCCTGTTATTAAAAGGACAATGTTGGCAAAGAACCTCCACACAATACTGATTCAACTGGCAGTAGTGGCAGTAGCTAGACTGGCTCTGCCCCAACCGTTATTCCACTTTTCAATGGACCTACAACCGATGGGTGCCCTAAAGAGGTACGGCTCAGTTCTGTTTAATGGGTCCATTTTACAATGGAAACGCTCAAAATACTGGACCATACAAGATCACTCAGTGGAAATGAGACTTAAGAGGCCTACGCCTTCAAAAAAAAAAAAAAGTTAATTTGATTTAACAAAGTTTGTTAGTACTTCATTTGAACTCAGTGATAAAATTGTGTCAAAATGTTATCAGTGAGACTTGAAATTTTAAATATGAACCTAAAACTTAAAAAAAACATACCTCCATCCGTGAGAGCATTGAGGATTAAACATGGCTGAATCTTACACCATGACAACTATCCCAAATAGGTCGCCCAGGCGACAAAGTACTTGCTACATTAAAAAAAACCATTTCAAGGTTCATGATTATCTTAGCCCGTTTCTGAACCTCAGTTCAACAGAGAGAGAATCTGGAGGCAGTTCAAAGTGTGTTTTACTTAAAAACATCACAGCTCTTGAGAAGATCTGCATGGAAGAAGAGACCAAAATATGCTACAGTGTGAGAAAACGTGCAGACCTACAGGAAACCTTTAAATTAGGTTTAAATCAGGGTTAACTTAAAAAGTATTGAGGGGTACTTTTGTTATTGACCAAACACGTATTTTCTGCACATTCTGTCTCTGAAGTTTGAAGTATTTCTATGGTGAACATTATATACCTCTCATCTTTTTAAATGGGACAACTTGCAGAATTGGGGACTGATAAATTGTTTTTTGTTCAACTGTTCTGTTTTTGTTGTTGTTGATTGTTCTATTGTTTTGGAATTCTGAGGGACTATAGATGGAAAATAGTTTGCAGCTAAATCTGGAACAAAACATTTTTCTCTTGTAAGAATGGATGTATTTGTCTTGAAATTATCTAAAAAAATACCAAAAACAAATACATTGAGCATCTTACTCAGGAAAAGTGGATTTAGATGGGTCTTGATGTTGATTTTCTGGGTCAACCAACATTTAAGATTTTGAAGACAGCTGTTGAGTGAATAGGAAAATAGATGGCACTTCATATCTATCCAATGGCAGAGACTAAGGGAGGTCTAAAACATGTTTTAAAGATGCCCTAAAGTCTTCCAAAAAGCAGCAGAGGAGTTTGACATCTAAAAATGTATTTGTTTCTCGTCTAATTCATATTTTGCCCTATTTATTCAAATTTCTGCTTAAAATGTATCACACTGAAGTCAACAAGGCCATGACTTTTTCATATCAGGACAATCATAAAATTACCATCTCAATTTAAGTTTACCCAGATAATGACTGGGCTGGTTAATCTTTACTTGCTTTGCAGGTTGTGCAGTCTAAATAGTCCTAATAATACTATGTTTTTGCTCTAAAAGTGACACAGCAAGTGTTTGTTTCTTTGTTTGAGATGATACCCCGGGTCATTGCCCACAAATCCGCCTGACTGAAGCCACCTGCACCAGCACAGTAATGCAATCTTTCTATGAAAATCTCATATTGGAAACTATGCTGACTTCCTGTCTGGGCTTTGAACCGTTAATCTGACAGATTAATCTGACAAAAAATGCATACAATGTGGTTTCCTGTTTCCAGAGAGTGTTTTTATGAAGATTCAATCTTATAAAGACAAAATCAATTTGAGACATTTATTTATTATTAAAAATTACCTTTTTTAGGTAATCATCCAGAAAATATAGAATATACATGGTAATTATGAGTAGGTGATTTATAGATTATACAATTTCCCTCATGATCATCAAAGTTAAGTCTGTCTGATACAAGCTTCTAGAAGCAATTTGACTAAAAACGGACTAAAATTGGATCATAAAATCAAGCTGGGAAATTCAATATGCTACAATAAAATGTTACCTGTCATCCACAGGGCCGTTGCCTTAGTAACTATCCAGTCATTTTCCAGCACAGCGTGCGCGTTGCGTTGGACTTCTTTGATTGGACAAGAAAAGGACTGTACCAAACCGGAAAAGATTGGGGGTCGGAGCTACTTCTTTAAGAACACGTGTAAGACGCCTGCATAAAATATGTTTCATCCTCTTGATTAAACTGTGAATCTGGGAAGAATATAATTGACACTTATATAGTCAACAAATATTAGACATGGTGTAATAATAACTGTATATATGAAGCAATGAAGGTTATCAAAAATATTTGAAAATAGACCTATAATTTCGCCTCGCCTGCATCGGGTGACTTCACTAGTATTTGCTATATTAATTTTTCATGCTAACATATTCACTTTTTTAAATATAAAATAAAAATTATAAATATATTTTAATAACACTAGAAAACAGTCGGTAAAAACTAAAACAAATTTGTCACAGCAACCAGGAAGCATGAAACGGGGCACGTGATTCGACGTTGTAGCTGTCAATCATTGGACATGGTAAACGTCATGTTAGGTAGCACTGTAGCTAGCAAGGGAGCAAACGTTAAAATCCAGATTGAATGAAAGTCAGTGATAGAGGCTGCGGCCAGCTGCAGCAGAAAGGGAAGTTATCTTACTCAGTACTCCTTTTATGTGACACCGACCCAGCAGAAATACGATTGCTACACACTGACAAAAAATAGGTTAAATTTGTTGTGGAAGGGAAAGGTAAGATACATCTGCATTTAGCCGGGCACACACACACACACCAAGAATTTCTGGTTAAGCAGGTAGGTTAGCTAGACTACAAAAGCTAAATTAACATTACCTGCTGCCAGTTCCTCTTTGTCTTGTGTTCTTTTTAGTTTATCTGTGTAGCATTTCTTTAATTTGTTCAGCTGGAGTCCGTAAAATATTGATTTACACATCTGTGTCAAACCTAGCGTTACTACTGTTAACGTTAGCACACTGGCTAACTTTTAAATATCATGTTTCATGTCACTTAGACATGCTGGCTAGCTCCTTTTTGCTAGCTAACCCTGTGCTCTGTCCATTTCATTCGAAAGGGTTTCGTGTTGGTGTAAACCGACGCTGTCCCTGGGAGTGTGTTGGAGCAGACTACTGTAGGTGCGAGAATGCAGCGGCTCACGGCGCAGCTCGTCGCCGGTCTGGTCGCAGCGGTTCTGTCGCTGCTGACCAAGCAGTGCGTGGCGAACGGCGGGGGCCCCAACCTCGCAGAGCGGGTTATCTGGGCTGTAAATGCCGGTGGGGAGGCACATGTAGACGTACATGGTATTCACTTCAAAAAGGACCCTTTGGAAGGGAAAGTTGGTAAAGGTGAGCACTTAACCATCAATTATTATTATTATTATTCATTTATTTTTTTTCATAAGTGTGAGGCTGGGCTTCACCTGTCAAGTGCAACGGTTGGTGTTTTGGCTAGCTAGGAGTAACGTACGTTTCCAGCATAAACCTTTGCATGGATGTCTTCCGCAAGTGACTACTAACTAATGAGGAGTCAGCATTGAGAGCTGCAGCCCCGCCCCTCTTTGCATGTAAAGGAAGCAGGTGATGATGTGATCAAACGGACCTAGTATTCATTCCTGACCCCATTTAGGAAGCATCAATTATTAAGACACTCTCTAATGAAAATCGTGTTTTTATAATGATGTTTTTGAATAATGGAGGACATATATAAACTTAATTAGGCTTTATATAGCATTTCAGAGTACTTCTTTATTCAATTTTTTTGGTTGATCGGACAAAAAATGGCATTTAAAAAAACTTGTAGCGGTGACATAGGTGCTACAATGGGAAGAGCTACAAGCTCTCTGCTCCACTTCATTCTGATGCATCCTTTTGCAGAAAAATTCATACATTAGCGTTTTCCTTATACGTCTTCGTATCTCCAAAATTGCTCACCATTTTTTTTGCACCACTTTTGTTGCACTAGCTAATAGCTAGTGGAAGAGTGTAAACAGATTGATGATGGGAAATGAGGGCAGGCTTACTTCATGACAAAAGTTCTGCCCACAACTCTGAGGTAAAATTCTATTTAACTCATGCTGTTCTACAGAAACTGTCTTAGAAAATGACACGGGGTTTTTGGATGTTGCCTAATAACTGCATAATCATATTTTAAAGACCACTGGGAACGCTTTTGGATCAAAAGATGATTGGAATGTGACTTAAATCATGTGGTTTAATAAAGCTTTATATATAAGATGCTTTGAACAGAACTTGACACTTTTTTCCTTCTATAGCGTCAGATTATGGTGTACGTCTCCCAATACTACGCTCCAGTCCAGAGGACCAGATTCTGTATCAGACGGAGCGCTACAATGAGGACACTTTTGGCTATGACATTCCCATTCGTGATGAAGGAAGCTATATATTAGTCTTGAAGTTTTCAGAGGTCTACTTTGCACAGTCGCAGCAAAAGGTAACTTTATTTTTATCTTATAATGTATTTACAACAAAAACATGTGATTCAAAATCCTTTATCATTCAATTCTTGATGTCTGAATCTCTTTATTGATGATATAATTATCTGGATCTGTGTTTCCTGATTCAGGGTAAGCCTTTTTAATATAAATATTGTCAAAATGTGTGTTTAGGTGTTCGACGTTCGCCTTAACGGCCACGTGGTGGTAAAAGATCTGGACATCTTTGACCGAGTGGGTCACAGCACTGCTCATGATGAAATAGTGCCCTTCTCCATTAACCGAGGCAAACTGACCGTGCAAGGAGAGGTGTCCACTTTTAATGGCAAGCTCGCTGTGGAGTTTGTAAAGGTGAGTGTGGTTTTAAACGCTGGTGAGAAACACTTTTATTTGTTGATTTATCTTTTCTAATAAAGTGGAGTGGGTGTTTAGTCCAATATTTATTTATTGAGATGTTTGCTTGTTTGTTGGTCCAACTGGAGTGGGTTTTTACTGAAAAGCTATGAAAAAAACAAGTTTTATAATGTGGCTCTCTGAAAGGAAACATAAAAAAATGTAGTTATGATATTTTATTGTTATTCAATAACCGTATGTTTTCTTGTAAAAACATTTTTGAGTATTAGTTATGCTTGGTTAAAATAAATCTGTTGAAGTTAACTTCTTAGTGTTGCACTTTTGAACACCAAACCTGTTAATATTAAGGATTTATTCTATGCTTCAGACTGTTTTAAGCAAAAATTTTCAAGTTATTCTTTTGGGGGAAAAAAATTAATAATCGACATTTGTTTTTAATAGTTATATAAGCAGTTATCTTATTTATAGATGAACTCCACCGTTCCACTCCAGCTAAAATCAGTTCCAGGTCTACCACATAGTTTATATTTAAAGCTAAGCTGTAACGACCAGATCTATTCAGCTTTGATCCACAGGCCCACACAAGGATTTACTGTTGTTGAGCTGTTTGAAAGTATAAATAATTTGGATAAAATATACCTTTTTATCACATTAAATATGTGAATCTGTTTAAAGATTGCCCAAACTAATCTTTACAAAGTGTATAAATTCTGACTTGCTCTTTTTTTACAGGGTTATTATGACAACCCCAAGGTTTGTGCTCTATACGTGATGAAAGGAACTCTAGATGGTAAATTGGATTCATTATTTCTTTTATTTTTGTGATGAAAAGCTGTGAAGTCCCAGTTTCTTAGTGACTTTTAGCTAACTTTATCTGTGTTTTTTACACCTCACAGATGTACCAAAACTCCAGCCTCACCCTGGCTTGGAGAAGCACGAGGAAGACGAGGAGGAGGACGACGAAACCGAAGGAGGGGAAGATGGTGGCAAGAAACCTGTCCTGCCTCGTTCCAAGAACAGGGTCCAGTCGGGCCCCAGAACACCAAATCCTTACGCAGCTGACAACAGCAGCCTAATGTTTCCCATCCTTGTTGCTTTCGGGGTGTTCATCCCAACACTGTTCTGCCTATGCCGGCTGTGAGAAAACATACAAACAAACAAGCGGAGGGACAGAGAGGCATCAGGGGCTTAACAGACACAAGACGATGAAGAGAAAGGGGGAGAGCGAGGATGAAGATGTCGAGCTGACAACAGCAGCACAGGTAAAAGCATACACACAGGAGAAAGCTTGAAGGCTTGGGGCAAAAAATTGGAGCAGCAGAGGATGAAAAGACGAAAAGCCACTGCCAGGTGAAGCAGACGTTACCGCTGGAAGACGAGGAGACGCAGCAAGCGTGTGCTGCGAGATTCTGTGAATGCGTTTCGCATCCACCTCTCTGCTGACTTTTTTTTTTTTTTTTGAACAATGTTAGTCAATTTTACCCAGAGGTTGGGCAGGATTTCTAGATCACAGTCTTCATGGGTTAAAGCCACATTTCTGTAGCTCAGAGCTCAGGAGTGATGTATTTCTAACCCATTTTTTTTTTAATCCGGAGGAGAAATGTTTTGTACTGGGGTGCAGATTGAACGCAGTGCTGTTAGATACTGGTTACACCGAATACAAGTAATCAAAGGGGCAGTTATGGTAAACTCTTTTTCCATTTTACAACTTTTTGTTCCTTTTTTTCACTTAAATGTAGTTGGCCTTTTTATGGTTGTGCCATCACTTATCTGCCCTAAGAAGCTGAAAGCACCAGCTGTGCAGCGGGAAGACCAAACGCTGCCCACATTTTTGCCTTTCCAAAAAAAAAAAAAAAAATTTGGATTTACATAAAAGAATTATCTTTGACATTCTTCCACCTAATAATTTAGGTTGACAACAAATGCTCTTTGTGTTGTTCCCTCTAAAGCTGGATACATTTTGAAAATCATATGTTTGATCATGATAGGAATAAGCTGTATTTAAGCTTTAATATTAATAATTGGTGCAATTTATTTTTTCCTTCATATTGCATGCCTGCCTTTTTTTGTGTCACTAAAAAATGCCTTTTTATCGTGTAACAAATGGAGAACACAGTGGCCTCTTTATTTAAAAGATACTACAGCTTAGGTTTTCTGAACTGGCCAAAAGTAGCTATATAGGCTCTTTATGAATTGATAAATAAGTTAAAAATGTATACATGACGATTTTCGTTAATTAAAAAATGAAGTTATGATAAATGTTTTCAACTACTGAGCCATAAACAGTCTCTCTATATGCAGGAAGGGTTTTCTTCTTTTTAAAAAAAAAAAAAAGCACAAAATCTATTCAAGCTGAAAATTGTATTTGCCAATTATATCAACTTTTGTTCAGTTCAAATCTCTCAGTCTTTTAAGTTCTGAAAACATTCACCTTAATTTTTTTTTTTTTAATTAAAGGTTTTGTAGCTGAACAGAAAGCAGATTTGCTCCTCACTTTTGCCTAAGTGTTTGTTCACTTTACCGTTTGTGTGTGAAATTACCTCCCCAAGTGCTTAGCTCTTCTCCAAGGATGACTTTGCCTCCACCCGAAACCCTCCTTCACCTCACCAGTTCAGCGGTCGCCCCCTTGGATAAGAAAAAAAAAAACATCCAGGAGCTGTGCTTCTTTCCTAACAACTCCTCTCTTTTTATGTGTTTTTTTTGTCATTCTCATAAACGGTTTACGATAAAATGTTTCTTTTTTTTTACACCATAAATTCATATTGAACTCATATGCACCTTTGTCTTTTTGGGGGATTTTTTTTTTTTTTTTTTTTAAATAGCACCAAAGTCACCAGTCCTGCTTGTCTGCGTGTGTATATACGGTACAGAAACACCATTTTTGTTGTGACATCAGTTTTCCTTCCATCAGTTTTGTGTCAAAGTTGAGGTGTGAGTTTTGTTTTTCTGAAGACTTTGTGGCCTTTCTTTTTGGGGAGAACATGGTACAGTTTTTTTTTTTTAACCTTCAGCCTCATAAACTGACTAATAAGGTCAAATAAATGACATTGTGAGACTGAACTATGTGATCTTCCATTTTATTAAATATAATTTAAATCAGAGAAGGGTTGACCTGGAGATGTTTTATGATTTGCTTTGATATTTGTACATTTTTTTTCTGCTCAGGATCTCTTTGTCTTTAAACCGTGATATTTTATTAGTGTGACATTTTGCACTGCTTGATACTTTTTCAACAATGATTTTTCTTTTGTTTTCCCTCATCTTTGCTGCCTTGATTTATTGACTAAATTGTGCTTTATCCTAATTTTTTGCCTTGAGATTTTTCTTGAACATTTATAGTAGAGCAAGATTCTTTTTTTATCCTTTCACAAAGTTTTCATGGTTATTTATTCCACACAAGTGGCTTTTGACAATATAAGATCAATAATTTTCAAATTTAAAAATCAAAATTGTCTTTTTTTTTTTTTTTAGCCGTTTCTTAATTCGACATTAAACACAACGAGATGCCTTTTATTTTATTTTATTTTTTCAAATCCATCTTGATTCATCAGTCATGCTGCAATGGAACCTCCATTGATTTGATGTGTGTTTGTGAGTGTGGGTGCTTGTTTTGGTCACTTCGGAACCAAAGAATCGTCCCCATTTCATCAAAGCATTTTGACAGTGACCGACCATTATTTTTGAGAGGCCTTTTTTCTATCATATCCAATAAAGAGGCTAATAAACATGGTGAATGTCATCAGATTTGGTTAAAAATGATTAAATAAAAGCCAGTGAATCTGTTCTGTATTTGATAGAAATGTATATACAGTATGTTACCTTTTTTTTTCCCTTTTTCCCTAAATTCGAGGCCTATTTAAAGTGGGGTGGTGGAACATCCAGGCAGCAAATCACACACTAGCAAAACCCTGCCGGGCTTTGATTTATCCTGTCATACTGTAGAGACATTTGTTGGATAAATCGGGAGCTCGAGGCAGCAGCCGGACTGGGAAATATTTGTGAAACTTTTGATCTTCTGACTCACATGTGGCATACTTCTGCAAAATGGGGAAATGCTGATTAATGCTGTCTTTTTAATAAATGTGCTATTTTATCATAAACATTTGTTTCCCTTTTTTATTCTTTTCTCCTCACTTTTCTGAAAAGGAATGCTGGGATGGGAGGTTTTGGATGCTTTTTGTGAATTTGCTGACTTTAGTGGGGGTAGGTTGTGTTACGCAAACTGATCTGTTTGTTTGTTCAGTTGTTTTTTTCCCACCAACTGTTCAAACATGGAAAACAGTCGTAAATCATGAGATGTTTATTCCAGGAAAAAACACAAACTAATGTCATATTTACAATTTTTATACATTTATGGCTTAGAAAACATAAATAAATCCTTGAAGTGCATCTTTTTAAGTTTGGAGACAAATGTCCGTGAGGAGGGAGATTTTAAAAGTCTCATCTGTAGTACAGAACCATGAAAGGAGTGTGTGAGAGTCGAATGCTCCCTCTTCCACAGGGAACCCCAGAACCAGCCTTGCTGCACCCTAAGATCAAGCCCAGATCCAGAGCTGGGAGTGTGCTGGCGAGGCTGTCCCCCCATGCTTCCTCATGGGTGTCCCCCGGAGGATCCTCACCGGAGAAGAGCATCGACCGTCGAATGTTTATCAAGCTGGAGCCTCGTCCAGCTCCGCCTCCCCCTCTCTGCAGACTCTGGAAGAGGAAGAGGAGGTCGACTCTTAGCTCCACGGTGTCACCGCGTGACCCCACGCTGTACCTGGAGGAGACATTAGACAGCTGGGTTTACAACATCACCCAGACCACCAGCAAGCCTCCATCCCTTTAAAGCAATTTGAAGGGCTTTACCTGGTGGGGAGGTTGTGTTTGGACAAGAACTGAATCTCCGGGAGGAAATCCACATTTTGAGTGTTGGAAAGATGGAGGTGAAGCTCCGCTCTTATAACTGCCAGGGCCAAAATCTCCCTCGTGAGGACAAACTCCACAACAGAATCTGAGGAGGAGGAAGAGTAGTTCATCACATTATAAAATGTGATCAATCACAAAAGTCTCATTAGTTGTCACGCACTTATAGGTTTGTGAAATTTGTTCTCCCTATTTGACCCATCCCCTGGGGGAGTGGTGAACTGCAGACACAGCTGCACTCTGGAGCCATTTGGTGGTTTAGCCCCCCTAATCTACCCCCTCATTCCTGAGTGTCAAGCAGGAAGGCATTTTTACTCTTTGGGATGACTTAGCCAGGATTTGAACTCGTGATCTTCCAGTCTCAGGGTGGACACTCATCCACAAGGCCACTGAGCTGGACATGCTGCTGCAGGACTAATCTGTCAGCAGAATCTCAGTTTTTCAAGACAATATTAAACCAGTTGAGACTCATTTGTATGCAGATGATACAGTCCTCTTTACAACAGGCTCCTTTCCTTAGCAAAAGGTCTACACTTGGAAGTGTATTTCATCAAACAGACTTGATTATAAATAAAGCAAGTATACTATAGTGTAGTGTAAGTATACTGAATAATTGTATACGCTAAATCGGAACATTTTACGTTTACAATATAAAGATGTAAAAAGTAAAGTCCTAGTTTACTCCCTCACTTAAAGACCAGGGGTCAGCAACCTGAGCTCCAGAGTTGTGGCTCTTTGGTTAATGAAGAATAAAAACACAACAATAATTAAGACACGCCCGATTCTGCAGCAGATTTTCTACTTTTTTATATATCCACTAATGGTTCAAATATACAGTAAACAGCAATTAATTAGCTCTGATTTAATTTTGATTTGTTAGAATTACAAATTTCTGACTGAGATGGACCACAAAATAAATAAAAATGAAATCAACTTTTTTTTAAAAACCATGTAGGCTACATTTGCTGCATTAAAATGATTCCATGTGACACATGGGGTCTTTTATTCTGTAAACATCTGTTGAAAGTATTAGCAAAAATATTTTCTCTTTATGTGTATGTTTTATTTATTGACAAAACAGTGTATTTATATATTAAAAAATAGTAACATTAACATGGATGAAAATCAGTGTCTTTATTTTCCTAAAGGGTGAAGTCAGACTTTGTGGCTCCTCCAGGGTTGTGGTCAGAAATCCACTCCAATAGCTCCTTAAGTGTTGAAAGTTGCAGAACCCTGGTATAAGCTAAAGTATATACTTATAGTACTCTTAAATAGAATACCTTTAGCACTGAGGCTTTACCTTAATACTTATTCCTTTTGCATTTCTCCCATAACTTTTTTGTTTTTTCTCTTGGTGTCACTTTCATTCACAAAAAGTACCTCCAAGTGTAAAACTGCCCTCTTTTATATTTGTGAAGCTTCAAACTCGGATTTTCCTACAGCGGGGATTGTTTTTGTTTTTTTGTGTTTTTTTTTTTTTATGTTTAGTTCTTGAAACGATGCTTCTAAAGATTTGGCAATAATCTGTTTCTCACCTCCTCTCTGGCGGCCCTGGATGCCTTTGACGTCCCTGCAGTTCAATCCGTCTTTACAACAGCGATACACCCGTCGGATAAAACTGAACAGATTCTTTCCGGGGAAAACCAAACCACGCGAGGGGCCCGGAGAGAAGGGCCGCACGCGGAGCTGCAGCAGCGAGGCTGGTAGAGTTCCGGGAGCTTCTTGCGCGTTCTCCAGCCACGGCACGGTCAGCTTTGCGCATCTCTCCCTGTGCGCGTCCGTGCGTAAAGCCACATCCGAAGCTGCTGCGTTTGACCCCCGTGACAGAAATCCCTGGGAGTCCACTGAGCGAGTCCATACTCCAGTGTCACTTGTCATGATGGAGATGAAAAATGAGGCAATCCAAATGCAGCGTGAGACGGCCATAGTGTGCGCCAGGATCCTGGATGTCCCTCTATCCAGCTCTCCAACGTTTTCCTTTGTAGCATCCAGTGCGCGCTATATACCCCACTGACAAAGGGAACAACTTTACAATTTGAATCCTGTCCCTCCCCGCAGACCCTGCCCCTCAGCGCTCCTTTGGCCCCCACGGCTTTCTCTTAATGCGCGTACATAATGAGGCGCCCAGGAGCGCAGCGACCGCATCCATTCAGATTCAAACACTTAGCTAATGACTCTAATCACTCCTTATACGGACCATCAAGCAGCTGCTTTAAAAACACCACACATGCCACATACTCAAACAAAAAGAAAAAAATCATTCAAAGTCATATTCATGCGCACACGCACTCAAATGGAGACCATGATGCACTGAGCCAGGAATTTACAAGAGCTGTTTCCACACAAAACAGTGATCAGAAAAAGAAAACTTACAAGTCTTTATTTATTTAAACAAGTTGCCAATGCAGTAAATTGTAGTCATGTTTGCAGATTAAATATTCCTTATAAAATGCAAACTTGGAGCAACAAAGTTCTAGTTTCTGCAGCAAAAAGAACCATAAAAAATCTGCAGAATGTGAAGAAAAAAAGGCACAAGTGAAGCTTCAGATAAAATTTCATATTCAGTTTTTGCAGATTCCAAACATTTTTGTTTGTGGAATGTTTGAGCATACAAAATGAGGTTAGCAGAGTAAATGCATAAAGTTTTTTGATTTTAAGGAAAACCAGCTCTCGACTGAGTGACTGTGCAGTCAGAGCAGGTTGACTCCGTGTTTCAGCAGTCGGTGCCGCGCTTTACTCGGCAGCGAGAAAGCGCTGTCCTGGTGGTTTGGGATGCCGGAGTTCCTCGGAGGTCCTCCGAGCTGCTGGAAGAAAGTTTCCTGCGCCACGCTCCGGGTTCCATACACTGCAGTGCCGGCACTCCTGCAAAAAGAGGGAGGAGTCACATTTCAGAGAGAACGTAAAGTAAACAGCTGTTTTCTTACTGAAAAGACAAAAAAAAAATTCAGGATAAGTGTGGCACGACAAAGTGACAAATACATCCCCCACCCCCAACTTGACAAGAAGAGCTCCCACCCCCTAAGACATGAGAGTCGGGCTGACCTGATAATAGCCTCCTGCAGAGTTTCAGTGCCACAGAAATGCGAGTGAAGCAGCGATGTGGCTCTGACAAAAGGATGCTCCGGGGCTCCAACCGCTCGGCCAGACACGTTGGCTGCAGAGGCACAAAATAACAGAGGACCATTAACCTGGACAGACTTGCCTTCTGCACAAAAGAATGCTGATCACACTCTAACTAATTAGGCGTTAGCTCATTCAGAGACAAATATAAACTACAAGCACCTCCCCTTAAACCAGGTTTACTGGCAGATTATTCTGATTTGATTTTTTTTTGTGAAAGAGAAACACTAGGAAGGACAGAAAGGAAGTGACAGCGGGGTCTTACTTGCTAGAGTGTTCTGAATGCAGTCATAGTGGGCAAATAAGTATTGTCCTGGAGGTTCTGGTGCGGCAGGAGAGATGGTCCGCAGATGGGCCTCCAGTCCATTGAGTGAAGCCAGGCTGCTGTGATACTGAACACAAACGAAAGGCTTTACAAAGGGAAATCTACAGAATAAAATCAGAAAGAAATGTTGCTTTTCTCACCACTTCCTCTTTAGAAGCCGTGTCGCTGAAGAAATGAGGTTCTACTAGCAGAACCAGCACCAAGCTGTTGACCCGGTGGAGATAGAGCGTCATGGGGATCAGAGAACTCTTCTCATTGCTCCCAAATGTCTGAGGAGGAGGAGTGAGGCGCTTGACCTCTGTCATGTGACCTTTAGTACTCCTGCAGCAGACTTCATTATCTCCTGACATCGTCTTATTGGCTGAAGGTCCACTAAAGTCAAACTCAGATCCATCGCCTCCGTTCAGACGGGGGTTTGCTTTAAACGCGAAGCTTTCTCCTTGGCTGTCTCCTCCTGCGCTGTCGTGGAAACTGTAATAGCAAGATTCGTCCAAGCTTTCCTCCTGAGCTTCATGGGAGTTTCTCCTCTGAGAGGAAGGAGGAGGAGGAGGAGGAGGAGGTGAGCAGGTGGGGGATCCACTCTGCGTTGGAGCTGGGCTGAACACAGAGTCCAACTCTGACAGGTGAGGGCTGAAGCTCAGCTTCAGAGGAGAGTGAGAGGAACTCGGATCCGACGGCTCTGACTCACTGGAGGGTGTGTCCGACAGCGTTCGGGAGAGGCGGGTCCTCTTTGGCGGAGCGTCCTTTTGGGGAGTAGAGTGGGAACTGGGGGTGGAAACGTTTAGTCAGAAGAAAGTCATTCAGAACACAAAGAAAGTCATTTCAAGGGGTAAAAAAGGAAGAAGGCGAGAGAGCACCTTGAATCTTTGTTGACAGGAGGAGACTGCAGGTGTTGCAGTTCAGGTGGAGTCAGAAACACTCCTGTGGAGCTGACAGCACAGCCAAAAGAGCCGGGCGGGCTCGTGCCGTTTGTCCTTTGGGCCTTCGTAGAAATTATAATACATATTTTTGTATTTATTTCAGATAAAAGTCAGAAAAGAATACTACAATGCATGCCATTTGTATCTAACATTTAATCAAACCAGGATTAACCTGTCCTACCAGTTAGGAAGAAGAAGAAGAAGAAAGATTTGTTTGCTCCAAAGAAAAGGGTTTACCTTTTGACCAATTACAAGATTTTTTTTACTTTTTCATAACACAAAAAATTATGACTTTGGTAATGATTTTCTTGCTAAATGATGGGAGCAAAAATGTTTTAAACTACTCTCCAGTCCTTAACTCAAAAGTACAAAAAACTGTCTAAAGGTATTTCAAACATGCAAAAACAACAAAAAATGTCATTAAATTAAATAATAATAGTAATAATGATTAAATAGATTATAAAAAATAAATGTGTACCTTCTAAATAAAAATAGTAAAAACAATACATTGATATCTTAAGAAATTTGATTTATGAACATTATTTTTGGTGCTTTGTGTAATGGATTGATATTTTTAATGAGAAATTTCCACATTTTCTATGTTTAAATTTATAAAAGTAAAACTTTTACATCAAAATACTAGCAAAAAGAATTAATAAGCAGCCCAATTAAGATTTCAAACCCAATAACTCTTTTGAAAACAGCTGGATGAAACTTTCACGTCCTACCTTGTTATACGTTTCACTCTCGTGAACCATGACCTTCATCGTGAGCTCGGGAGACAGCTGTGTGCTGACAACTCTTAAAGGACAGAGATCATTCACATATTTCAGAACCAGTCATAAAAACACATCCTTTAAAAGATGCAAACGGAAAAAAATGTGATCTTACCTTCCTTTAAAAAGAATGCAGCCTGCCAACACTAGGGGGCAGCGCTGACACGCCTGAAGGATGAGAGCAGCTTTGAGGAGGAGAAGAGGATCCACCTGAGAACAAGAAGCAGAAGATCAGACATTTCTGTTTAAGCACAGAAATAGTCTTTATTTGATTAAAAAGTTGGTTTATCACTTGATCGGTTTATTAACTAAACATTTAATGATACAGAGTTGTTTTAACATGAAAACGCCACAGATAAAATCCCATTTTCCACTCTAAATATATTCTACAGTTGCTTTAATGCTGGAAATGCTTTACTGCTACTACAATGAACACAAAAGTATAATTTTGAGTTTAGTATAATGGCAAAAACTATGAAGAATTGAATGTAATTTGGAGAGTCTTAAACAACGTATTTAAATTAATTGGCATTTGAAAATCATTATGAAGATTATTTTTATTTACAGTTAGAAGTCTGCAAATGACATAACAAAAATCAAAGGGGTTTAATGTCCAAAAATCAAATTGACTTAATTAAAAAAAAAGACTAACTACACAACCCAAAGTTAATTTTGGAAAAACCCTTGAAACAAAAAAAGCCATTATAGTCATTTATAAAAAAAATGTTATCTCTCAAAAATAAGGGAAAAAAGTATTTAAAATATGGATCAATTTATCTATTTTTAATGTTGATCAAATCTAATTCCTTCCTGTTATTCTAAACTTAAAATAAGCCATTGAAGGCTAAAAACAGCCTAAATCAAAGTTCTGAAGGTTTGAAATGTTTCCACCTTGATTACAATCTTTCTTACGCTTTTAAAAACACAGATTTGTGTTTTACAGTTTGCACATTACTGACCTTTACTGGAATTCCAGCATTAAAAACGCAGTAATGAAACTGAATTAGTAAATTTGACATGGAAAAAGAACGTCAGAGTTTATGTTACTCCTACTATAAACTCTTATGAATCTGTATTTTATCACAAATGCTGAAATTTAAACCGTTTCCTCATCACAAGCTTTATAACTCCGCTAGAGGAACAGACATCGGTAATAACCAAAAATATCTTTGACCAATATAAAGATCATTAAATGACATTTTCAGTGTTACAATGTAATATTTGTGAGCAACTCACTTAAATAGCTTAAATATGGGTAACTTTAAGGAATTTTTTTGAGTTTTAAGAGTGAGTTTTTAGAAAAATAAAAACATTTTTATACTTTATGTATCTGCAAATGTATTTCCCTCGGGGTCAAATATGACTTGACTCAAATAAATAACATAGATGATGATATTAAAATATTTTTAGACCTGTATGTTTTTCAATAAAGCACAAGGTTTCATGTCTTTGTGCATCATTTCATCCACTTTGTGCAAAAACAGTCAAATGTCAAATGCTCTGTTTGCACATGAAGCCACATGCTGGCCTCTTACTCAACACTGCAGTACACAGTGACAGTCATATCCTGACTTGTGTGAAGCAGCAGAGCTCAGCTCTAAGCAAAAGCAGAACTCTGTCGACATCTTGAACATACATTAGTTGAGTCCATGGTCCTCAAACAGCTGAAGATGTAGGTCAGCGGGGAATGTCCTGGCAGCAGGTGAGACAGGAAGCAAGTCCACCTGGCCGCCAGAGTTTCCTGACTGTTCACCTGTTGGGAAAACATTTGCATATTTAATAACTGCAAAATAAAGAGAGAAAAATGTGCATTTTTGCTTAACTTGAAAAGACATAACTACTTAGAAGTATGCTTAAGAAGTTTAAGGCGTTTGATAAAAATTTTGACTTGAGTAAAACACTTTTTTACACACTAGGACAATATAACCACCTCATAGCTGGTGCGAACAGGACCGTTATAGAAGCAGAAGAGGTCTATAAGCTGATCCAGGAGCTCGCACACACTGACGGTGGGGGTGTCCACCGAGCAGCCCAGAGCCTGAAGGAGGGAAGAACACATCAGAAAGATCCTCAGATCCTCCTGAGCTGTCTGGAGGAGCAGCCACTCACCCAGAAGAAGTCGTCCTTCATGCGGATGGCGAACTTGCAGCGCCGCAGCCTGAGAGTGCTCACCCGAGAGGAGGACAGCTCGGACACACAGCGGCCCACGCCGGCCAGCTGACTGCAGAGCAGGTCCTGCTTATCTGAAGGAGTCTGGTAAGGAGGAAACAATCAGCTCTGATGGTTCATGATCATCATACAAAGTCCTTCAAAGCAGACCTCCTCAGGGTAGAAGTAGCAGATCCCCTGTCTTGTAGGATCACCTTCTCCTCTGACTTTGGATCCATCATACAGGAAGAAATACTGACACCTGCACACATAACAGCACCTTTATACAGTATGTTGCAAACAGAAAACACATTAAAGTTCAGGGATGATCAATAAACCTCCAAATAACCTCTGATGCTCTCACCTCCTCGAGTCTGGCAATGTGAGTTCAGCCATGGGTTATCTTGTATCCATGTAAGTCCGCGGCAGCAGGATAACAACAACAACAGTTAAATCATTCAGACTGGATCACTCCACGAACCGTGGACCGACGGCGGCAGATCCACGCCCGGTCACGGCAGCAGGACACGCACCGAAACCTTAACATTCTGCTGCCGACATGAAAACACGGCACGGAGTTAAAAACCGATAGTGACACTGAAGGAATGCGGGGCAGTCACACGCCGTGGAAGTCATGTGAAAGTACGGCGAGCGAGCAGGAACAAAATACCCTCTTATTCAGAAACATCTGTGCGAAGCCTTTACAAAAAAAACATGTTTTTTGATGATTCGATGATTTTGTATTTCTTTACATTACATATTTGATAAAGTTATTATTTTTTGTTTTGATTAGTATTTATATGAACAATACAAAAAATTGAACTCGTCTGAGTAATAGATGTGATGATAAAAAAAAAATCTTAAAATATTTTAACAACGTATCAGAGAAAAAAAAAAGATAATTATCTTAAAAAGTTTGTTCCAAATTATACTTTCAACTTTGCAAGTAAAACCCAACCTTAAAAATATAAAATGTTCACAAATTTTCTTCAGCTTAGTGAAATATTAAAATATTTTAGTATTGAATTCAACATTAAAACGGCCATCTTGATGGTCCATTTTAGCTGGATTTATCCAGGAATGAGCATTTAATATCAAACTGTTTCAATTTTGTTCAAAATGATACATTTTACTTTTAAATCGTTTGTGGGCTGAAAATGTTTATTTATTTTATTTTTGTTGAAATATTCCAGGAATGCCAAAGGGGATTTAATTAACTAGTACATAATATTAATCGTGAAACGCGTCCCTGATGTCCAAATTTCCCCCTTTAACGCGCATGTCTGTGTGTTTGAGGTTTCCTCAGATCACGTTTTCGTTCCTCGATTAGTCACGTCTGTCCTGGAAACGTGCACGAGCGGCTTCTGTGAAGCAGGAAATGTTTACTCGGGAGCTTGTGCGCATGCTGCTGTTTTCTGCAGATTAATGTTAAAATTAATCAACGTCCTTCAATCTATAGACGTATATATTATGTATGTGCTCCATATGCTTCATACAGCCTGACTTCACACCGCAGCAGACGCGTTTCTGTGCGGCTCACCGGCAGCAGGACGTCGCGCGCGTGGACGCGTCTCACTTCCCTGCGGGATTTATGAACAGCAGAGGACCTCGGGCTGTCTCTATCCTCCGGAGCTTTTAATGCCATTTTAATAGACATAAAGACTTTAAAGAGACACTTTAATGTGGAAAATTATATAATCTATAAATACTAAAGGCTACAGGATTATTTTCCTTAATGTTTTGCACAAAAATCCTCAGCTAAGTAAACGTTTTTTCCCTTTTATTTTTTAAGGAAACTATATTGGGTTTTAGTTTTCAAAAATAAATTTCACATTTTTGTATTAAAATAATTTGTGTGGACATTGGAGGTAAAAATTAAACTAAATTGCAACACAAAAACCCTTTAAAAAGCATGTTTCCCATGTTCATAATGAGTAAAATAAGAAATAAAACGCAAGTTTGGTTAAACTGATATATTTACATCTTCACTTAAATAAATTACACAAATTAATACCTAAATACAGTAAAAAAAATGTATAAATACAGTTTAAAAATAATAATAATAATAAAAACCCATGTGCTTCAAGTTAAAAAATGCATTTCCAACCTTTTGGGAGCATACTTCTTACAGTTCAGCAACAGGAAATGAAGTCTCTACAATGTTTCTAGTCATCTCTAGACAAAAGCGGTTTTACTAAGAAACTAAAACTGATTTGAAAAAAAAAGCATCCAATAAAGAAAGTCTGTTAAGTTCAGTGAGTGCCTGCAGGATGCTGCAGGCTCACACGTATATGTAGGTTTCATTGCTCCTGGATATTTTAGTTTTAAAATACATCAAAACTATGTTTCCTATTATCCAACTATTCCTGAGGTTTTCTGGTAGTGTTATCTTCTTGGCACCGTTGGAAGAAAAGTACATTTTTTAATGTTTCAGAATGCATTCTATTTCTTTATCTTTTGGGTCTCTTATAAAAAAAAATAAAATAAAATAAAAAGCGTCTTCGTGGAAACACTGTGACCACATTGTTTGACGCTGCACTGTGCAGCATTAAAGATTAAAGAGAAAAGAAATGTGTTTTTAACATATTCTTGTGGCTTTTTGTTCTTTATGATGGACATATATAAAGAAAATGAAGCTTACAATTAAATTTCTGAGTATTCCTTTTTTTCAAATTGTTGTGAATCAGAAGCAGACAAAAAATAGAACCACTTTTGTTGCACTGGTACATGTTAGGTTGAGGTTGTGAGGAGCTGTAAGCTAGCAGGAGAAGGCGTAAACAGGTGGGTGATGGGAAGTGGGGGCGGGCTTGCTCTATGCCAACAGTTTCGCCCACAGCTAAGATGTGAATTTCTGATTAATTACTGCTGCTCTGTAGAAACTATGATCTAGAAAACGACAGTTTTTTTGTCTTGGCTAAAAACAGCATAATCATGATTAAAAAACCTCTGGGAACGCTTTGAGAATAGATCAGAAGAAGATTGGAGTGGGACTTTAAATAAAAACATCCTCACACACAAGATGTTGCTGTTCTAGGTTACTAGAGCTAGATGATTGTGCTGCTACTGTCTGGCCTGATGTTAAAAAATGTCTTCTTTAACATTGTAGCACGTATTTAAAAAAAACAAAAAAAACTATCCTGCTGTTTAGTGTCACAGGAGCTGTTTGTCAAGTAACTGAATTTCTTTTTCCAACTTCCTCATTTTAAGTGCTCTGTACGCCATTTCCTGGTCCCGGTTCTCCATTTCCTTTTTAAGATAAGAGCAGTAAAGAGTCTTGAGGTCGTCTGTCTGCTTCTGTGGAGAAAAAAAAAAGTTTAAGCAGGTTTAGCTAACTAATAATTTCCAAAAACATGTTTTGGCTTAATAATCACTGATATTCGCCAGCAGAGCACACAAATGTCACCTCGGTGCTGCTGCCCCCCGTTGTAGCTCCTACAGAGTTCCCTTCCTCCTGGAAGCTGCTGTGGTGCACATCCTGAGAAAAACAAACTACATGATTTGCAAGAAAATCTTTGAAGAACTACCATCTGCTGGTGCTCACCCCATCAAAATGAGCCTCGCTGATGTCAGTGTCGTCTCCACTCAGGCTCTCTGGTTCAGTCTTGGTTACAGGCAGGAGGAGGACTGGATGGCCAGACACTTAAATCAAAGACGGAGAACAACATCAACCCACAGTGTACTAAAGTTTAGAGTTTTTTTAAAGGGGCCATACCATGAAATTCTACTTTTTAAATGCATTTTACTGTTCATTCTTCTCTATAAAGAACCCCAAAACGGTATTTAGATCCGTTCATGCATTTAAGAGTTATCCTCTAATAACCTGCACTGTCTGCAGCAGCCCCTCCCATACCCACGAAAACGTACGGGTGGAAACGTGCTGACTTAAGCACGATGTGAACCGCCCCCCTCCAGGAAGAGTCTGTGCTACAAACTTCGCCCCCAGACTAACACCAACACTCAATTTCTCCAGTGAGCTAGTGGTGATCAGCAAAAAAAACTTTCCTTTTAGATGCAGAATATCTGGAAGATTTATGATCTGCAGACGTTGCGTGTATTTGTGAACCAGTGTAGCGATGGCCAGGCCTATTAAAAGCAGATATATGGTTTGTGCATCCATCTTTGAAGAAATCTGGATACGGTTTATTTTTGTGGGAGAAACAAAGAAAGACTCTAGGATGACGTCATGAAATAGGCGGTAGCCACACACAACGGCAGGTGGGGTTTTACCTCCAGGTAGGAAAAAAACTCACAAAAAATAACTAATATTTCATAAATAATGTGTTTTTTAGTGTTCCAAATGTAATATATGATCATATATATATAAATATAGTTCACTCTGAAAGGCTTAAGAAAATCATGGTATGACCCCTTTTAACTAAAATACAGCTACCGCTCATGAAAGAGCTGTCAGATCCACTCATGGGGCCGATGCAGGCCCCCCCAGGGAGGACCTCCACTCTGAGCGAGCTGTCCCTGTGATGCAGCACGTCCTCCTCGGCGGAGGTCAGAGAGGGCGTGGCCGAATCCCCCTCAGCCCTCATCACCTCTGCCATCTTTCTTTTTGCTGCATGGGGACAAATTTGAACATTTTAAATAATAATAATCATTAACAGTATAAAGTTGATTAAAAAGACTTCTTGGATTTTGTTGGTTTTCTGAACCAAACCTGTCTGGACAATGTTCTTGTGCTTGACTTTGACTTGTTGCCATGTCCTTTTGTATCCACTATCTGAAGCTCTGTTAAGAGGAAAGACATGATCACTGCACTATTACTCCTTAATGTGACAAAATTAAAGTAAAAATACGAAAATCTGAGCCTTAATTTTGTCAAGTTTTCATCAATTTGATCTACAGAATGCTGCAAAGTACATTTTAAAAAGTTTAATTTTAAAGATTCAAAGGACTGATAAATTTGAGAGCATAAGCCTGCAAATGTTTGTTCTAAAAATGAGTAATTTAACAAATTGTTATTCTTCTTACGCATTTATTTTATCAGCAATTCTCTGCCAGGCTTCCTCCCTGAGTTTGGAGGCACTGGTGGTGTTGGATTTAGCAGTGAGGATCTCTCGCTCCTCTTCATACAACTTTAAAATGAGTTCCTGCTCTTTGGAGCTGAAGAAGTGAGCCCTCTCCTGCTTCCTGATCATCTGAAAGTCTAAAACAAACAAAAAATAAATAAATAAGTACATAAAGAACACATTATAACTGTCATCGGTGTGATTTACAGCTTTTTATCCCATTCTCTCACCTCTGTCTGAGCTCATCATCATCATCATCTCGGCGCTCGATTGCTCTCCCCTCACACGGCTGAGCGGCCGCGCGCAGTTATCCGAGATGTTAGAATGCTAGATTTAGTAATCGAATCGCCACTCACGTCCTGGTGAAGTTGGTGACGCCAGACTCTGTCGATGCGGTGGCGAGCTCCCGCGTGCGTGTCGCACTGAAAAGTCCTCTGGGAGGCGGGAACGGAGCGCGGATGAGCAGCGACATCAGGCAATATAGCGACGGGCTTTGTTAACCCTGGATTTTCTAATTCGGCTTAAGGCGCGTTCACGTGAAAGGGGTGGAGCCTGGAACAAAGAAGGAGTCACGTGTCCCATCAGAGTCGCATCATAATCATGTTTGGATGTCCCTCTGAAAACAGATGAACAGCGTTACCATGGTTACTAAGGATTAAAGTTGAAGCTTCTGTGGCTTGTTTTGACTGTCAGGCCTGGGGAGGCATCTCTCTGCCCTAATACCGTAAAAAAGAAGAACATTTTTGACTTCTCACGTTTGATCTTCTTCACTTTTTAATGCTGGGATTTCTATTAAGATAACTGTTATTTAAAATAACCCCTAAACTTTTAAATTATGTGTTTATACAACTCATTTATTCATTTTCTGCCTTTTCAAAGTATTTTAATTTTAGAAGTGAAAACAAAGCACTCAGCCTCAACTTAAAATGATTACAAGAGGAAATCAAAAACTATGTGCTTAGAATAAATCAGATCAGACTTAAGTTTCTTCAAAAGTCATAGATTGAACCAGAAAATAAAACTTAATTGTGATGTTTCTGATTTCTTTCTCAGCTTTAAACAAACATGGGTGACGTGTTGGAATACATGCTAATCTCAACATGTACTGGGTAAAAGCATGTATTACAGCCTATTGTGCAATGATTCACACTACTATATGGTAGCAATAAATAATGTTTTACTATGATGTATTACTGCAGAACGTGATAACAATCCAGAAAACATAGAGCAATGTAACCCACTGATGGCTCCTAAATTAGGTTGGAGCTTATTCATTTTCATAGTGAACATATTGTATTAGGCTACATCATAGTTCTTGGATTCAAACTTTTTCTTATTATTGGCTCCTCATTTAAGTGGGTAGGAGTAATCCTATAGCTTTTACGGAAAAAAGGTGATTCTTCACAATATCAAAATGACATATGTTGTTTGTTGTGGGACTTTAGACTCGCAAAAGGTGATGAGTCAGAATCCCTGCAACCTCTACACCTAGCAATTCCAGTTACGTAAGAGTGTGACCTTACATCTAACAACTTTGTAGAGACAAACGTGAAAAAAAAATAACTTTTTTAGCAGCATAATGCTGCATCACTCTATTGACAAAAGTGCAGCAAATAACTTAAATGTTTCATCAGTGAAGAGCATTTTCAACGTAACATCATTTAGTTCCAGGATCTTAAAATACAAACCAAAAAAACAACAAAACACACAACTAGGTTAACAATATTTATTTATGCCAATTCAATAGCAGCTGACATTTTGTTTCATGGTCCAGACAGGTGGAATTATTGGGTTTTGGTGCTTCAAAAGCACAGAAGTAAGAGCGACAAAAGCATCAAGAGTAAACTGCAAGGAGGAGTGTGGTCCTGTAACAGATGCTGACAATGGACTTGAGTGACTGTACGAAGTCAGGAAGGTTTACTCGTCATGTCCCTCGTAACCATCAGGGAGAGCGTTCACATGTGGGTTGTGAAAAAGGGATTTGTTGCCATCTCCCCAGGGGAAACGCTAAAAAAAAACACACACACACACAAGGTTAAAAAAAAAATCTTAAAACTGTTTCTGTAGATGCACTGATTGCCATGAAGACGTCAGACCTTTGAGCGAATGCGAAGATGGGAATAAGGAACAAACTCTGGCTGCTCGTGTGGATGGTTTGTCTCCTTCAAGAAGGTGTTCAGCATGCACACGGCCACACCAGGCAGAGCAACGATGAAAGTCAGGACCTTCCAAGTTTTAGCTTTAGAAGGACAGAACAGATTAATCTGATCAACCTCAATAACAAAAAATACTTTCAAACAAAATGAAAAGGCCTAATCCATTACATATCTATTAATATTGATATTTGAAAATAGAACAGAAAAAAAAGTTTTTCTAACCATTAATGAAAATATATAAAGGAAACACTCTTGATTTGAATTATTTTAAACCAAACATATTAAAATATTTTTTTTCAATCGACCTGCCTGTATAAACAAAGGCTTAACAAATAAAAACAGCTTTAATTCATTAACATCACCTTCAAAGTATCCCCCAAAAGACCATAATTTTCACCTAGCCTTTAACCACATCTTTATTAAACTCTAAACTATTTGTATTTTATTAACACACTTCTTAAATATTAATTAAGAAGTATTGTCTAGTGTGTTCTTCAATTTTATATGAATACACTTTGCAAATGTATTTTTGGTTTGTCGGAAGTTTGGTACTTTGCTGTAGGTAAAAAGTTACATTCAGTCATGTCGTATCTTTAATATATAGTTTCAACTCGTAGCTGAATCTTTTTAAATTATTTATTTTAATAATAAAATGGGGGTAACGTGTAGCGGTTACAACTTGTAAACAAAAATTTCCGACAACAAATTACGCTAATGCTAAAAGAGTAAGCTAGCAATAGCTCAGCAAGGTCACTTTCAGAATAACGGCTATTGTTTTATCTTTAAATACATAAAACACAAAGAATGACACGAATTGAAGTTCAACATTTACCTGAATGCTCCCCATGTCCCTCAGCAGCAGCAGCAAGCTGGCGCCGAGTTTGGGTCAAAGAAGACCGCAGCAGCACATTAGTGAAGCGTCCGAGGGTCGCCATTTTCGTTTCTGAACGCCTTCTTCTTCCTGCTTTTCTGGCGAATCACAGATCAACATTGTCATCCATATCGCCCTCTAGAGGTCAGGCTGTGTAAAAACACGCACAAGCATACTTTTAAAATGACAAATACACATAATAATAATAATAATAATAATAATAATAATAATAATAATAATAATAATAACAATAATAATAGATATTAATGTATTTTCTAAAAGACATTTTTGGACATCATAATGTTTCACCCACATTAACCCTGTCTAATGGTGCAAATATGCATCAAACCACAAACATACTCCAAAAGTAACTTATTTAGCCTCTACTTAAAAGTTTTTTTTTTTTCTTTTTTCTGGAAACCAATTCAGGTGTTACGCTATGGACTTTGACTGAGCCACTAAACATCTCTGATCCTTTTCAGCTTTGACAAATATAAATTGCACATCTAGCATCAATAATTTGAAATAGAATTTCAAAATTAAGACGTAACAATTTGTCCTGTAAAATCTGGAGTTGTACATTGATACATTGTTGGTTGTTAGATTGTCACTATAAGATTATATCTTACAAGGAATTTGGCATCATGCAGCTTGGAGCATACATTAAGTTTTCCACGTGAATCTAAGCACATTTTTTCTGCATTAATCTCAACAAAAATCAACACATTTTCTGTTATTTTCAATGAGGTGTTTTTCCTGTTGGGTTGTCAGTCTCCAGCATGGTAGTGGTTTTTTTTAGATGTTAATAGTTAACTGATGTGGTTGACCTCTTATCAGCTGCTGCACTTGAAATTTGTCTTTGGGCTGAAAACTGATTGGGAGGAAAATGTTATGTCTTTAATATAGGGCACTAACTGATAAAAAAATAGATATATGAATACATATAACATTTCTGCAACAACATGGAACATCAGTATCAGCCTTTTGGACCCCTTGATGAAAGCTCTGTATTCAGACGGAACAGTGAAGCTCCACAAACAGGTAAGTCCAACAGTTCACATTACAGGCGGTTTGGAAAACCACAAAACTAAAAAAAAAATGCAGTGATGGGAAGTGATTTTTGAAAACAACATTGTAATTAAAATCCCACATTAATTTTTCTGTTTTTTATTTTTACCAATTCTACGGGGATTTTAGCGACTTTTTCCCCATTACTCACAAAACCAAATATAACAAACTCCAAAAAGTGTAAAATTAAAGAAATGTTCCATAATACATGTTTAATATTGTAATCCAGAAATAATCTTCTTAAAGATGACTTTGACACACAAAACACAGTTATAATTAAAAAAGGACAGGTAAAATTGAGCAAAAAGAGTCAAATGTGATATATCCTGTTTCCCAGCTCTACATACTCTGTGTGCTGCTCGATAACTGACTCATGTGATTCCATATTCTGATTCACTGAATACACATGTTTAGGTTATTAACCACAAAAATGCAGAACCCTTAAAGGATAAGAGCAGGCCAGCTCTAATTTGACTTTTTTGCTTCCATTTGGATCACTGGATTATTTCTGGACTGTAGCATTCTTCTTGAGTCCATGAATTTTGGACTTTTTGCCAAAGGTCAGCATTTTCTTCTCTATGTTTGGTTTTGAGCACATGGGCTCCATTCATTCCAAAAAGCTCTCCTATGCTTGATTTTTACTGTGACATTGTCAAATGCGGGACACGGTTTCTCAGTTTTTGTAAACTCTTGACTGGTGATGCATTTTGGGAGGAAAAACATGCAAGCAGGAGGTTCTAAAATGTAAATATTAGCTCACAATTGGCAAAACTCATGCTGAAAGCAAGACTTTTCATTTTAATGATGTCATTTTGTTTTGTGCACTTCTGATCATGTCAGCTAATTTAAATGCATAAAGTGTAAAAATATCAAATTGAATTGTATTTGTTTTCAGGTTTGAAGAGGATAGTGATTTACATTCTCTACAGCATCCTGGTGCTGCTGCTGTTGATCCAGCTGATGGTAACAGGGATTAAATGTACGATTTTAAATGTGTGCACTAAGAGAGAATATTATCATCTGCTAACATTAGTCGTTTCTCTTACAGTCACACAGTTAAACAAGGAAATAACCAACATTAAAGTTCATCTGAAGAGCATCAAGAATGAAAGAATGTCATCTAGTTCAGGTTGCAGAAAAATAGGATTTTAGTTTTTTAAATTAAGGAAAATTAAAAAAAAAATCATTTCTTTTTATACCTCTGTGTTGCTCTGATCCAAAGGTGCTACACAAGTCAAAGATGTTCTTTTGAAGGAAATTGTCCAGATAAGAGGTAAAAAAAAAAAAAAAATCAAGCTGGATTCATAAATCAGAAAGTTTCTCTTTAAAGTCGGTCTGGTGTTTCGACTCAGGCTCCTGCAGGGAAGGCTGGGCGAGTTTCCAGGGGAGCTGCTACTGGCTGTCCAGCACCACCGCTACCTGGAAGAAAGCAGAGGAGACATGCCGCTCTCATGGCGCACACTTGCTGGTTGTAAACAGTGCAGAGGAGCTGGTGAGTTTCATCGCACTCATGTCAGCTTTCTGACAACAAGGGAGGGCTTAACCTGTCAGATAATCAGAGCTGAAAACTTAATTCCAGGTAGTAAAGACATTTTTATTTAAATTATTTTAATAAAATCCAAAGAATCCAAACTACAAATTACATAAACCAATAATTTAAATAAAATATTCAATTTATCGAGCACTTTTCATAGAGTTTGTTGCTCAAAGTGCTTTCTAAATCCTCAAAATTCGGCTTCACACATGATAAAAATCCTTTAAATTAAAAAGAATGTTTAAAGAAGATTATGAATAAAGTGAAAGGGAAAAGATAAAAGGAATTTGGGAAACTATGAATTAATGAGGTTTATGAGGACACTAAAGAAATCAAATTACACTTAAACTTGTAGTGACAAAGCAATAAAATTGTTGCAGAGAAATAATTCAGATAATAATTAAAATAAATAAACCATTAGCTTTAATTAATCTTAAAATTTTACTTGTTATATTTGAATAAACAGATATGATACTAGAATGTGGAAAGTGTTTTGAGATTTAATGTAAGGAGAGGATGGTATGAAATATTAATATTCTACTGAAAGTCTTTTTTTAAATACCAATATGTCAAAAAAACAGGTTTTTATTTTAGCCTAAAACATCTGAAGATCCTCAGAGGGGGTCCTGCCCAACAAACGGCCATAAAAATAAACAATAAAAAATACAAAAGTTTATTCATCCACTGAAGTTGATTTTAATGAAGCTAATTGATTGCAGGTTTGAGAAATTAGTAATAAAAAGATTTTGGTTATAAAGAAAATTCCTTCAATAGTAAAGATAAGAAGAGGTTCTTTAATCTCTGAACAAGCGTCTAAAAAGATGTAGAGAAAATGTAAAAATGATTACCCCATGTAAGTTTATTAATAACCTTTCTCCATCTAATGCTTTTCAGGATTTTATTTCCCAAATAGTTGTAGTGATTTTCCACTACTGGATAGGACTAGTGGAGCCCCATCAGGAGGGCGAGTGGACCTGGGTGGACGGAACCGACTTCAGTTCAACCCCAACGTAAGAACCAGAACCAGAACCTTTTCCGTCCCTCCTGTCCTAAAATGTCACTGATTGCTGTTTTGTTTGAGTTTAGCTTCTGGGCTGAAGGTCAGCCGGACAACTGGGACTTCAGGGAGAACGGCGAGGACTGTGGGCAGCTGCACGCGTCTGTGAAGAGAATTCGCAAGTTGTGGAACGATGCAGACTGTAACCTGTCGTACAGGTTCATATGTGAGAGCAAAGCATAACAGGCGGCTCTGATCTGAAGAAGACAGAAGATAGGTCAAGTTCTCAGTAGGAGTCACATGCAGAGATGATGCTCAGTTTTTTTTTAACATGGAGTGAAGCTGAAGTCTGTTGAAATAAACATGCGTGTTCTTCTTTACTGAGTTTGAGTTCTTGTGCAAACTTTTTCCCAATTTGGAAGTCTTTTGTTCTTCAGTTTTTTTGTATTTTTTAGAAAAGTTTCAATTATGAAAGACTCAAGGCTTCTAAACAGTGACTTATCGGTTGCAAATTGATATTTTTTACCGACTCAAATAATTACACATAAAAAAAATTCAAATTCTGAAGAGATTCTGTCAGTTTTGTCAAAAGCTTTTTTAATTTATTATACCACATTATTTCCAAGATTAAATTAATTTTGAAAGTTCAAATGTTTTTTTTACTTCCAAAATACAATAGAATCTCTTAAATATTAAAAGAATACACAAAAGTGAAAAAAACATGTTTATAATCTTGGTTCCTGAACTAATATTTAAAACTGATGTTTTCTAGTAGTCACCGCAACTTTATAAAAAAATAAAGTCAGAGGTTATTTTAAAATACCTACTGCTAATACATCCTGCATGGATGAGAGTCTGTACATGTATTTAGAATGAAAGCAGTAATCTTTCTGAATGGCTAATTCTTTTTCTCAATTTGCTCATAAATAGACCCTGAAAATGCAAAAACTAAAAGCTTAATGAACAATTGGTCATTGATTTGAAGGATACAACGTAGGTGAAGACCCGGGCAGTCAAACACTCAGGTTGAGGAGAAGCTCTGATTTTACTGGAGGAAGAGGGTTAACAGAAGCAGATCTGGAGATGTGGAGCAAGCTCATTCTTAGCTGGTAATCAGTGACTGAGGAGGTTAGAAAGGTTCTCAGAGGACCTCTGTTTGTTGAGGTGCTGCACTTGATCCCAGAAGGTGGAAGTTGACGCCTGTGGAGCTGCCTCCAAGCAGAAAGAGGGTTTTGCACGATCCCAAGCCTCATCAAAATCCAAGCTACAATTATTTTGACACCAATACAACTCCAATTTCAAATAAAAAACAGGAGATTTTTGCTAATAATAAAACATAAGTCAGAGAGCAGCAGCAATAAAATGACTTCCTACTCACAGTTTCTTAGAACTCCAATGTCCTGCAGAATTCATCATGAAAAGTGTTCACTTCCTGTTCTTTGCATCATTCTCAAAACTAGAGGTGATGCCTGGTTTACTCCAAAAAATAAAAACCACACTCCTGAAGTTATACTTGTACAGAGAAAAATATCTGAAAAGTAGTATAATGATCCTATAAATTCCCTTGAATGTTGTTTATCTTGTTCCTTCTTGTGTTCTATTCGTGTGTTGTCTTCTCCTTAAATTGTGAAGCTCTTTGTGAATCAATCTCAACCTAATATTTACATACAGTCACACATAAAGTTATCATGAAAAGTACTTTGATCCTTTAAATCATCTCAAGTACTTGAATGATCCTTCTTATATGCACATTAAAGTTTCTCAAAACCTGTTGATCAGGAGCTGTAATTTGATGTTTGACCACACGGTGGCAGCAATGAGGCAAAGACAGCATCACAAACCTGTTGCACAAAATGAATCAAAGAAAAATAAATAAATAAAACATGAAACTTTGTCACATACATCAAGGTGTTAAAAATGTGAGATTATTGCTCAGACCAGTGTCTTAAAGAAAATGACTGTTGTAAATCTGCAGCTGCTGGGATAAGAAAAGCACACTTTTACTGAAAATTAATTAAGCATAAAGGCAGAAAACAAGCAACCTTCACTGTAACTAAACTAAACCAAGCTAGGATACCACCCACCCACCCATCACACCTGCACATGGTGTGCTCTGATGAGCTGCTTCACCATATAGATCAACTCTCTAGACCCACTTTGCCAAGAGAAGAGAAATCTTTTTCAGGTAACTCTTAGAGAAATATCAAGCTGTTAAGAATACTTGAATAATGCTTTACAAAAATGAGTTGAGGGGTTTGTTTAAAGTATTTTTATTGTTTTTAAGTCATGTGATTAAACCTGATTTCACCTGAGAAAGATAAAGAGAGGAATTGATTTTATTTTCCCTTCTTTAAAGCAGCTTTGTGGTCATGGATTTTAAGGCCTGTCTGCTGCTTCTCACAGGTAAGAATGGCAAACCTCCATATGTCTAATAATCTTACAGTGACTTAGGTGTTTTTGTAGTCTGTGTGGTCACAGGAGTACCAGCCCCCAAAGCCCTGTGGGACTTCGCAGAGATGATCCGCTGTGTCCAGCCTGACGTCAGTCCTTTGAGGTACAACAATTATGGCTGCTGGTGCGGCCGAGGAGGATCGGGAACTCCAGTGGATGATTTGGACAAGTAAGAGATCTGCTTTTGCTTAAATTGTATAAATGATTGGAACTGATTAACCCTCCCTGTCCTGCTGTGACCTAAGATGCTGTGAGGGTCATGATAAATGCTATCAAAGCAGCAGAAAGGCTCCTGGATGCACATCTCCATTAAAAAACCCTTACATCCTCGACTATGACTTCTCCTGTCAAAACCACCAGGTCACCTGTTCAGGTAAGACCATCATCCTAACATGGTGAAGATTATTGTCACTTCAGACTGAAATGTAATCTCATTAAACTCCTAAAATGGTTTAACTCCATAGGGTCCAATGATAAGTGTGAGGCTGCTGTGTGCAGATGCGACCAGACGGCCGTAAACTGCTTTGCCAACAACACGTACAACCCACAAAACAAAGACCTGGATCGGGACGTCCACTGTGTCCCTTGAGCTGCTTTGACCACTCCTTGATAAAGACATTTTGCCAAAAACCGCCATATATATATATATATATATATATATATATATATATATATTATTTAGATCCTAAATTAGCCAACAGTCTTATCAAGATGAGCCATTGTACAGACAGTCATCCTCAGTCATATTGATCTTTTCTTATGAATGCTGCAGTGTTTTTCACAGTGAGCAGAACAAGAGTCTGACTGGGAACATTTACATTAAATTTCATTTAAAAAGAATGCATCAGCTGTTTGGAATTAAAACTTGACGTTTGCAGGGAAAAAACTGAGTCAATTGCAATGGTGATGAAGATGCTAATCCTTTCGTTACAGCAGGGTTGATT
>NC_050520.1:27047636-27048171 GCF_002922805.2 Oryzias melastigma
TCACAATGGAAACATTGAAATTACACTTAATCTGCAACCAGCTTGACTCCCTTTGACAAAAAACTAGGAAAAACTTTTTTTGACCAAAAATGATTTATTCACAAGCATGACCTAAAAATTTTTTGTTTAAAAAAAAAACATGTTGCAAGTGTCTAAAATCAAGAATACGAGTTGGTCCAGTTTCAGCAAAAAACCAGCCGCTGTTGACTTAAACATTTCAAAATAAAAGCCTGAGCGGTGCTGCTACGGTTTATATTGGCTTGTAGAGGAGGGTGGTCACATACTTCTTCTTGTACCTGTGAGTTGCGCTGAGAACCATCACGCCGTCCTGAAACAGAGCAACATGAGAGCTGCATTTTACAAAATAAACAATACAGATGAATAGCTCCTATATGTCTTCAGATTCTCGGCTGTGTGGTGTGTGAATATCAGCAGCTGGGATAACTTCTTCCACAGCTCCATCATTAGTTTTTGGCAGAAAATTTACGTCACAATTTGCAGATGAAAAAGCATTTTGGAGTAAAAATTGTCAATC
>NC_050520.1:27048341-27087268 GCF_002922805.2 Oryzias melastigma
AGGTGGTTGAGCATGACGTGGTTGGGCTCTGGAAGCAGCGTTGGATCACACTGATGGGAGATTTAAAAACCAGAGAAATTCAGTATCAATACCTGCTGCCATCATTCTTACAGGAACCAGCTGTAACCTACAGAGATGCCCGTGTCCTTGTTGAGCAACACCTGGAGCAGGTGAGGGGGCAGGAAGGGAGGCTGTTTGAGCTTGTCTTCTGGTTTGATCACGTATGCGTTCTGTTGGTAAGGGCCTGGTGGGGAGCTGGACAACTCTGAAACAAACAAAAAACTCATTTTAGAAAATCTTACAGTTGATAATGAATTTTTTTTTTTTTTTTTTTTTTAATTCTTAAACAATCCCCCTGGCTTGTTCATTTTTTCTCATTAGTTCAAGCAGATTTGAGAGTTTATCTGAAACCTGGTAAAGGCAGAACAAACCCTGGTCTAATTATGAATTCACTTGCAGATGAACTCTGGTGTGGTTCGGCAGCAGTAGGAATAAACAGGCTTTTCAGTAGATTTTGGAGTAGAAATAACAGAGTGCATAAAAAAACAAATCCCAAAAGGGTTGGAGGTGTAAGAATGGTATAGTGAGGAGGTGGCATGGTAGTCAGAAAATAACTACTCCATTCCTCTCTATCAGCAGAGTGATGGCTTGGTCCACTCAAGAGAAACAGCAATGTTCATCTGGAATGAAAGTATACCATAAAAAAGTGAAAAAATCACAATCGGCAAGTTTTAAGGTAAAGGAGCAATGATCAAATGGCTTAGTCTTTCCACAATCATGTCAAGTGTGGTACTTTATATTATTTATGCTTACTTTTCTTTATATATGCCCTCCATCATGAGGAAAAATGCAACAAGAACACATTAAAAACACAGTTTTTACTGGAATGGGCCTGTTTGGTTTTAGAACTTAATGTTTAACTCTAAAGAAAACCAGCATTGACTTCTAAAAATTCATCCCAGATACATCACGCGTTCTGGAGAAATTTACAAGTCTGAGACCCAAACCTCATTTGTTTCAGGAAGCAGCTGAACGCTGACGGCGCTAGTTGCAAGTAAAAATTGTGGAATCAGCCTTCATCTCTGAGACTACAAGAGAAGTCGTCACATCAACCAGTCAATTTGCTTCACCCCTCTGGTTACTGGCACAAATTTAAGGCGGGAGAGGTGATAAGTTTTACAAGTGGAGATATTTGAGAGATTTTGTGAGTTTAAAACAAAAGAAAAAATGAGATAACACATTCCTGTTTCCTGCATCACAGATGCAGAAATGACACCAACAAGCTCCATGTTGGGAATTATTAGGAATATAAATAGTTTTATGGAAAACTGCTAAAACATTGTCAGTATTTGTATGCTAAAATTGTGTATTGCTTTGTTGTTTGTCGAACTTTGAACACACTTGTGATGTGGTCGTGTGTGTTCAGCTGAAAAAAATGTTTTAGGAGGAGCCATAAGTGATTTGTTTCTAGTTTATTTTGAAACTTGTTTAAGGAAAAGCAGTAAAAAAAAACCCAGAGGCTGGGTTTTAATGTGAAAAGCTTGGTTATTTGTAGTATTTTTAGAGTTTTCTTATATATTTTCATTTTAAGCAGAAAACTAAAAGTTTTTTGTGTGATTTTCACAAATTTCACAAAAATTTCCCACTTGGATTTTGCGTTTTTGTGTTAATCTCTGTCCTTTGTTAAAACAGTTTGGTAAAATAGTAAAACAGACAAAGTGTAAAGTCGCATTATGTAAGAAAAAAAAATCTTTTTTTAAAGGTTAATGTAGATAAGGTAAAAAATGATCAATATCAACCATTAGGAAAAAAAGTGTGGAAATTTCTCAGCGGTTTGTGAACACGCCGAGTACTGCGGGCGCCCTCACCAGACATGTCGGCTGACTCCTCAGAGTCTATCCTGAGGGCATCGAAGACCTCAAAGTCCGTTCTCTTCACCTGTATGACATTGTTCACTGATCCGGTTTTGGACGTAGCCACAGCCTACAGGTCAGCAAAAACAGAGAGTCTGAACAAGCACGTCTTTATGATAAAGCGGGAGAAAAAAACACACTTCTTAACTCCTCTACTCACCCCAGCTGGATCCAAAGTCCACTGACCGTCCACACAAAACTTGTACTGGTGCTCTCCCTCCGGCAGATCCACAATCGCCACAAAGTTCTTCTGGCTGCATTTGACAAACAATCACATTTAACTACATGATTCCTTCATAAGGCTTCCTCTAAAGCAGCTTTTAGGGGAGTCAGACCTTCTATTAAGGGGGATCTTGGTGGCCCAGTTGTTGAAAGATCCTGAAACATAGACTTCTTTGGCGGAGCCGGCCCATCTGAACACAGTCGGTCTTGCCTGTGTCGGACTTTTGCTGTCACAGTCCAAGTCCTGCTGCCACGCCAGGAACTCCTGCATCTCCTGTGGGGCCTAAAAAGAACCGGATCAGCCATGTTTGAAACGTCAACTTTCTTTACCAATTGTGTTTTTAACATGTTCTTGTGGCATTTTTCTCACGATGGAGCACACAAATAAAGAAAATTAAGCTAAAATCGATAATTTCCAAGTAATTCTTTGTTCAAATCGGTGTGAATCAGGAGCAGACGAAAAAATGTCATTTGAAAAAGCTTGTAGCAGTGACATAGAAGCTACTATGGAAATCTACAAGCTCCTTTGTCTGTTTAGTGATGAGAATGGATGTCAAGGTATTGAAGTATCTATACTCACACATCACCAATTTTGGCATTGAGTGCTCTTTTACAGTATTGATTATTAATTAATGAATGAGACAAAAAACGGATGTTTAATTTTTCTGGCTATTTTTGACTATTAGGCGAGTTATTCCAGCCCACGCCATATTGAACTGTTCTATCAATCATGTGATCAGATAAGATGCAACTTGAGCACGCTACCCCGAGCAAAAACACAGCATGGCTTGAGTAGGTGATTTTAGAAAGAAAAAATGTTGTAAAGTTGTTACCTGGCCAGGTAGTGATTGTATTTGTTTCTAGGAAAACAAATATGATTGAGAATAATAAATACAAAATTAGCAGTAATAACGGTAAATTGGTGAATATTTTACGCAAAAAAGGATTGATATTGCATCAAATTTCGATATAGATCTGTGTTTTCCTCGTCTCTGCTGCTTAAAAGCTGTACGGCTGGTTGGCTCTGATATTGCTTTTTGTGCATCAGTAATGTTGTGTTGAGGTTGTAAGTAAGTGGGAGAGATGGATGTGGGGAAGTGGGGGTAGACTCACTCCACGATCCACTCAAAGTGAATTTCTAATGGACTCCTTCTACTCAGAAGACACAATATTGATGAAACAACTAAGATTTATAATTTCTCATTATTTTGGCTGAAAATTGCATAATCATTCTTTTAAAAAACCCACTGGGAACATGTTTAAAAGAGATCAAAAGATGAGTGGAGTGGGAAATGTGCCAGAAAAGATCGTTTATCAGAGATGTTTCACTCCATGTCAAAGTAAGCAGATGTTAGAAGTATTTAAATGTTTGTTTAGTTTAAAAATTGTTCGATATTAGTGGTTTAAACCCCTCTCCACACCTTGGCGTCTTCCCTCTGAAAGAGGTCCGAGTCCTCGCTGCTGTCCATCATGATGTTGGGTCGCGCCTCCTTCCCTCCGGCCTGTCCATCCCGGTATAACCGCTCCCCGCTGGACCTGTCGCTGCTGGTGTTGCCCATCCTCCGCCGGTCACCGTGGGGCTGTCCTCTGACAATCCAACCAGCAGTTTCGGCAAAAGTCGCGGGAAAGTCGCGTTTACGACAATCGTAACCGCTGGACCGCAAAAGGAAACGGCTCAAAAGAAGAAAAAAATAAACCCGAAAATTTCTGGAGTGATTAAAAGTTGTTTTCAGAAGTTCGGTCGGCTACATCAGCCTGAAGTCCAAAGGTCTGCAGGTCCCGACCGATCGACGGTGTTCCTGAACTACATGAGTTTGAAAACAACAACAAAACTCCTAAGCTAGCAACTCTTCCTGTGCGCACGCGACGTAGCCGTGTTCGGAGCGCGAGCGTCTTCTCCTCCTTCTCCTTCCTTCTGACTGTTTGCGTTCTCCTCCCGTTTCTCCTCGGTTGTTGTTTCGGAGGAAACTCGAGCGGAGGCTGAAAGTTGTGAAAACACACCTCTTCCGCCTCCGCTCCACTCTTCAGTCAGAGCGACCATTCGACGTCCCGCCGTCGATCACCTGGAAGTTAGAAAGAATGCAATAAAATAAAATAAAAAAAAAATTATGAATGGTTTCTTTCGGTGGCATTCATTCGTGATGTTTACCAAAAATATGATGGATAAAAAAAAAAATGTCAACAACAAACAGTGCCTCACATAACGTTAGCCAATTACAATTCGGGGACCCCATCCCCCCACCTCCCACACACTATTAACATGACTGTTCATATTATATTATATTTTGCATTGCATACTAAATACTTAAAAAAGAACCCTAAAGTAGGTATTGTCAATAAAACATCAGCTGATTATCCCTTTAAGCTCTTTTTGACAGCATGTTTTCCAACAGAACTTGCATAGCATGTGACAAGCCAAGTTTACTAAATAGGTTTCAAATTAATAACAATAATAATAATAAATAATGTGTCTTTACATAATATAAAAAATAATAAAATTATGTTTTAACTACACATAACATTTCAATACAATTTTAATGATTTAGACTTCAGACGAATTGTCAGTGACAGCACTAGCAAAAAATACTTTGCCTTATAAGTACAAATGAAAAAAAATATAATAATAACAATTTTTCACTTCTCTTACATCCAAGGTTGTGTCAGGAAGGCCATCCAGCGTAGGACTCTCTGCCAAACCACCTGTGTGACCCCTGATGCAGAAGAGTGAACAACTTGCATTAAAACGATTGCTTGAGCACTCATGATATTTGGAAATTTTCCACCAAGTTTACTATCACTTCTTCAAATTGTAAAGCGCTATTCAAGAGTAAATGTCTCCTATGAAGAAAACTATACTTTTAAATGCAGCTGTTACAGTCAGAGAAACAAACAAGTTTGATTTTAAACCTGTAAGTTGTCGAATTTGTTCAGTCATTTCTTTCATTTTTGTTACATTAGTTATTTTTTGAGGATACTCTGTTTGGGGTCAGCTGATGTGGGGTTCCAGTGCTGAATTAGGTGCACGCATGTGGCTGATTCTGAGTATTTTATTTTCTGAAATCAGAACATACTGAGAATTTTTGATGCATCTTTATCTAACTTCTATCTCATTACAATAGTTTTCTTGTCCAATTATTTTCCTCTCACTTTAAATAAAAAAGGCTTTTTGGCTTCATTCCTGTGAGAAATACGGGAAATGAGAGGTGTTGTAATCTGAGTTGTACTTTAAGAGTGGAGAATTTTTAACCAAATCGAGTCATTTTTTTTATTTTAGACTTTTCTTTTCATCGTTTTTACTACTTTCTGACAGTTCAGCCATTTTAGACTGCTCAGGGATTCTCACAGTTATCTGATGTCAAAGGTGCAACTGTGTGTGTTCTAGTTGTGTGTAAACATTGTATTCAGTGAAAATGAGGGCAGTTTTTTCTGTCAAGCTCCGTGTGATTAACTCAATTTTTAACTCAGAGATGAACCCATTTTTAGTTTTCCTGGTACTATCCTTTGTAGTGTTGCTGTCAGACACTTTGTGGTGTTTCATTTTTGGGTTTTTCAAAGAACAGCACATGTTGGTAATAGTGTGAAAATGTCCTGCATCAGCACTTTTTCTAACCCGCGCATACTAATACTATTAGTTTAAGTGTATTTTTTGTTGTAATATATAATCTTTTACCAGTAATCTTTTCAGTGACCGTATTTGAAAAAAAGTAACACCAAATCGGAAGTTTTTTAACACAAAAATAAAACACATATTTTCAAGGTTAAATGAGCAAAAATTGCACTAAATCTTTTTAATTTGTAGTAGTTATATAATATTTTACATTTTCATATGAGGATAAAAAAGAAATGCCAGAAAGGTTTGGAATGAAATATTGATATTACCAATGAAACTAAAAACAAAAACGCTGCAATTCCAACTATTCCCAGCAGAGGGAGCAGTTAGTTGGTTAAGTTATAAGGAAACGTCAGATTTAAAGTGATCTTCAACAGATGACAGAAGTTCCAAGGTTTCAATTCAACAAATAAATGTCAACTATAATTTAGACTGATCAAAAACCAACAGAGAGCATATGCAGCATTAATTTAATCATCTATGAGGGGGTATTTCTGGACCTGCTTATTCCTGTTCAGGGTCACAGGGATGCTGGAGAGTATACCCTGCTACTATTGGGTGCAGGTGGGTTACACCCTGCACCCTGGTCCACAGAGACAAACAACAACTCACACTTATAGTCACAACTAATAGATCATTTAAAATCACCAATAACCCATAAAACATGTTCAGCGTGGCTGAAGGAAACACACGTAAGCAAGAGGAGAACATGCAAGCCCCAGACAGTAAAGACCCAGCCAGGATTCAAACCAGGGCCTTCTAACCGTAAGGTGTTAACCACAACACCACTGTGCAATCCTTAATGTAATTCAGTTTACTATTTTTAAAATTCAGAGTTGTAGTAAGCAGTAAAAAACGCAGAATTTACCTTAAATTGACAATGGATTTGGACGGTAGATCGATTAAAGTAAAGAAATATGAGCAAAATGTATCGTTTTTTCCTCAAAAATTGATAAAAAAAACAAACCTTGAATCAAAGCGAATGTCTGCAGAGTCCCAGTTCCTCCACAAACTAAAGAAAACCCGAGGAGGCTTAAGAGCGGTGGTACTGATGCCTTAAAAGATTTGCATTAAATGACCTTGTCATGTCTTTCTTCCCAGAGCAGTGTTGAACCATTGGTTCACACAATGGGGGAAAAAAAATCTTTAAAAGGTTTCATCAATTAAAAGTGATTTTTTGGCTGACCAAGGTCACAAACAAGGTCCTTAAGACGTCCATATTCACCTTATTTTCTTTGGCCTGTAATTCCAAAGATTTCCTTCTTATTTGCTGAGACAAAGTGTAAAGTTGGATAAATATTTTTGGAGTGATTCTTAACCTTTTGTCAAATACCTTCATGTTTTATCTTCATTACTGCACTGGACACCTATGGAATAGATGCTTTTTTAACTTTTAACAGTGAAAAGATCATTTGTTTTTACTGCACCATCCTAATATAGGACTTACAGATCAATGCTTGTGTGGACTGCATTCTTTTTAAATTCTACATTATGTGTGCAGCTCATTATTGTTTAATTTAGACATAAATAAAATGATCAAACATTGTAAATTTACTTGTTATGTTTGTATTTTAACTAGCAGACCTAAATAAATTGCTTCGACATAAAACCCTTGTCAGTGCATCTGTAATACTTCAGACATATCTCCTCCTGAACTCAACACTATTAAATCATCTGCATAGTTATGAAAAGTTCTACTTTTCCTAACTGCTGTGAAGAAGAATTAATCATTCCTTTCACCTTGCAATAATAATACTTTTGGAATATAGTTTCATTACAATGTAATTTACACAACCCCTGAAACCAAAGTGCATCCAACAGTGAAGTGAGCTGCTAATGACAGAAGCAGAGCCCCCCCTGCAGCCAGCAGAGCCCATCTCACCAATGCAGCCTCACTTCCTTCTCCACTTTAACAGATCCCATGCTGTAGGAAGAAAAGAGTCGAGGAAATTCTTTTATCTCCTGTTAATTATCGGATCATGCGTGCCCTGCGTATGCGCTGCAGTAAAGTGTAAGTTCATGTCTACATTAAGGATTTCTTATCGGAACATACGGAGCTTCCATAGTCCAGGAAATAGAGGGAAAACCACAATACTGATGGGCCCTCATGGCAAGCTTTAATGTCCCGTAAGACAGCAAATGTGAGGGCCAACGCCACAGCTCTGAGACGCTGGGAGTGTGGAGGTGAACGGAGGGAAGAGGAGGCAGCGGAGCAGGGAAGATGGAAGAGAGAAATCAACCAGCAGAGGAGGTGTGAGAGGGACACAGAGGACATGGGAAAGAATGAGGAGATGAGTGCCATACATTATGGTGGTTTAAAGCATATTCATGCACAAATGTGCTTTTTTTGACAAACAAAAAGCAGAGTTTAAACTTAATCTAGTAAGATGACTTAATACAAAAATAGAACAAGTATTCAGTGACTTTTTTTTAATCAAATCATTTTGTAGTTCTTTGATGAATCCTGATCAAATTTGTACTTGATGCCTGTCGGAATTCTAGTCTGAAAACTGAAAAATAAAATTAGCACAGTCAAAAAATACATTTGTTTAAAATAATATGGAGCAAAGAACACTTCAACTGATGTACTTGAAGAAATAAAAAAAGACTTTAGTCTCAAAGTCTAACACTCAAACCTTTTCTAACACAATGCCAACAATCAACAATTAATCTATTCCCTTATTTTTTTAAAGTAATAATATGTTTATTGTGTAAGATAACTTTTGCTTTGATTGTGCTCTGCTTTGGGAGGTTCATTGTTAACTTGCTTTGCATTTTATGCCTATTTATAAATTCTGCTCACCTTAATTACATTTTTTAAATTATTATTATTATTAAAATATGTCCTCTTTTTGTTTTTGGGTGTTCCCTTTAGTATTGAGCCCTGGACATGACAAAAAAAAAAGTTTCCTCAAATTGATCACCACAAATTTGTATTTTATAGGCACATATTAGCAATTAGTGCACACGAATTCTCTTAGTGTACAAAAATTACCTTTATAAGATAACAAATTAGCAATTTGTGGGCACAAGTAGGGATTTTGTCAGCAAAAATTTATATTGGTACACACAAGTTCACTTTGTGTGCAAAAATTAAGATTTTAACTACAAAAAATTGTATTTTGTGGGTGCAAATAAGAATTTTTTGTGCACACAAATTAGCCTTTGAGGGCACAAATTAGCATTTTGTGTCCTTTAACCTTTAATTTATTTTGTGCAACAGTATTTTTTGTGCAAAATTTGTATTTTTCAACTACAAAAATTACCATTTTGTGGGCACAAATTAGCATTTTTTGCGCACAAATTTGTATTTTGCTTCCACAAATTCACTTAGTGGACACAAATTTGTATTTTAAGCACACATTGGTATTTTGTGGGTACAAAATTGTAGCATAGTAGGAACTGATGATACTAAAAAACAAATTTATGTTCACAAAATGCTAATTCATGACCACAAATGATTAATTTGATCATTCTTTTGAATGTCCGTACTTTAGGAACACCTGTGGAGAATCATTTGCCTCCACTTTGCATCCTGCTCTCCGACACCAACCACATTCATGTCCTCCTTTACTCCATCCATGAACCTCCTCTTTCCCTCTAAACCTTTTTGCTTGTAGCTCCACCCTCAGCATCCTTAACTAACATCATCACTCGTCCCTCCCTTGAACATATCCAAAGTATTACAACCTACTTCTCTGCATTTATTTCCAAACATGCTCTGTTCCTTTTGATGGATTAATTCCTGATCCCATCCATCCTCATCACTCCCAAAGATAATCTCAACATCTTCAGCTCTACTACCTCCACCTCTGCCTCCTCTTTCTGAGTCTCTACCATAGACTGTATATAATTTTTACAGTCTATGGTCTCTACCAACAATATAGCTCCTCTTATCACAGTCTTCTGATTCTTTTCTTTCATTCTTGCTGAAACTCTTTTCACACACCCATCTTAAACCTTCCTTTACATCTTCACCTCTTTTCCAAACTCCATCCATCCTCCATCATCTTCATCACTGTTCCCTGTAATTTCACCTTTCTTCAAAACAACCTTAAAATTTTCACAACTTCTCAACTAAATCATGTTTACAGAAACAGAAGGCAGTGTTTGAACCATTTTTACAGCTTCCCGCCGTATTTTGCAAACATTGAAGAATATATATATAAATAATTAGAGATGAGTTCAGGCATTAATCTAAAATATCTTTTAATGGACTGACTGATAGATTTACTACAAATTAACAGCACTGATTCGTTTTCTTTTACAATATTCTGTGACATCTTACCTACTAGGACCTTTAAGAGTGAAGCAATTTAATTTAATATCTGTCCAACTTGTGGCAATTGATGAGACTTATTTAATAATTCTGTGAATATTCTAAAAGATTAGGAAAAATATCAATGTTTAAATGAAAGAAATGACATACACCAAAATTGGAATGTTTTAAAATAATTTATTAGGAATTTTAAAAAGTTTTTCCCCTCATAAGAATAACATGACAGGAAAACCAAAAAAATCATAAAATGTTACAGTGTTGACAAGGTTGTTATTAATCAGCATCAGAGTCTGACACATCTGCAGCAGTGAGAGTATCAAAATGTAAAACCTGGTATTTGCAGATTGAGGGTACTTTTGTTCTTAAGCTGTCGTCTTTAAGAAAAATACATTTATTTGTAATTAGGCAGTGCCACATCCCAGTAGCTCTAGTTTTGGTCTACAAAGAGGCGTCACATTGCTTCAGTCTGTGACTTCCAGTGGATATGCAGTAATGGATGAGGGTGGGTAGAAACCTGCGTCGAGGAGCCGCTTCCTAAAAGGTTTACCCATCCACACTCTTACATACAAAGAAAAAAAGTTATAATTCACATTTTTTTTAACTGAGGAACCATTTGCCAAAAATCTGCACATGGCACATTGAAAACCAATGTGAGTAAAATCATGACAAACATCAACACACCCTGCAAAAGGGATTCAGCCATGAGCTGTGCATGACAGAGCCTGCAAGGTCGTTCCTTCACAAATCATCAGCATATTTGAAAACGCCGTAACGAGAACGGCGTTGTTTTGCCTCCTCTGCTGAACGAGGAGCGTCTTTAGACTCCCCGAAAGACAGCGTCTCTGAGGAAGATTCTGGTTTTCAGAACACATGATTCACAAATGCCTGAAAAGAAATACAGTGTATGGCTGGTCTAACATAGACAGACAAATCGAAATGTCCTTGACCTCCAGCTGGGACTTTAATATGTAACAGTCAAGCTTTCCAACCTGTGGGGATTGACGAAGTAATCATACTACTCAAAAAGTCTCCAACCTCCCAGACACAAACGTCAGCAGATCCCTGCCACGCCAAAACCAGTCATATTTACAATATTTTACAAAATTTGTACAGTTTTCCAGGACTAATTAAGAAACTAATGACCATCTTGTCTGACCGGTGTTAGTGTAGCGAGTTATCGTTGAAAACTACCAAGATATACAATTTGTGACATATTTTCAAGAAATAGAGTTAATACCAAATGTTAAAATTCAGTATGAACTAGAGATAAATATTGTTTTCCAGTTATTTTCCAGCTCCAGGCCTCCTCAGAGACTCAGTGTATCTCAGAGAGATCAGGTTAGAAAGGTCAAATGACCCAAGAAACACAGTTAAAACAGATGCTGACAGACAGCCATCACAAAAACAGAAGAAATAAACCCAGCCAACATGACAAAAATAAAAACGCACGGAAAAAAGATTTCAATGTGGTGCTATTGTGTGAAGTGACACGTTTTTTTAAATGTTTTTTTTCCTATTTTTGCAACGTTTTCTTTTTTTTTTTTTTTTTTTCGATCGGTTGCTTTTTAAGTGTCAGATGATTCGGCTGGATGTGGCTGACACGAGGATCGGTCACCACCGACAGACGGGACACACTGACAGAGACAGGCCAGATCAGCTCTGGAGCAGCTTCAACTCCTTCCAGCTCTCAGTCTGCAGTTCTGCACTGAAACACAAAGCAGCTGGGTCACTTTCTGGTCAGGAAACACAAAAAAAATGAAGGAAAAAGAGCGATGACTTACACTCTCAGTGGTAGCCGTTAGTGAAGGCGGTTGCGATCAAAGGGCCCTGTGGGAGCAAGCATGCAACGTTTAATGCTGTTAACTTGAACAAAAACAGTCCATATGTTTCTAAAATGTTTCAAAATCTTAATCTATAAGAAATAAAGTTAATTTATTCTAGAATATGGTTAGAATGTTTGAGGTTTTTCTTTATAAGAGTGCTGAATCTTTAAAGAGGACTAAAAAAGGCAAAAATATGAAATCTATGAAACAAAAGTGATATAAGACAAATCAAAGCAGCAGATCACCATCAGCAAAGCTGTATTAGAATAGAAGCCAGACTCCAACAAAGTCAAGTTACCACATTCGCCATCTTATCAAGTGAATGTTTTTAAGAGCTTAGATTCAAGCTCCTCCTTCTCAACTTTTAGATAATATAGATATTAATGAAACTGACAAAAATACAGTTAAAAAGCTGCTGATTGATGGTATAAAAAGATGTATAAAATTATTAAAAGAGCTTGACTTGACTTTATACAAAAGAAATATATATATACAGTAAATAAATCAAAATACGCTATAAACTCCCAATATACAAGAATACCTTCTTAAAATAATCTTTTTCAGTCTTTTAAAATGCACTTATAAAACATTCTTCCTAGTTTAATTTCCTCTTATCCACTTATGTTTTAAAACATTCTGATTGGATTTTCTTTTTTAGTACAGTTGCATAAAAAATAACTCACTCAAATAAACAAACACTATGAAAGACCCACTTATGAGACACAACACTTGATTTAAGAAACATCTCTGTTACTTTTTCACTGTAAAACCAGCATTTCTGGCTTCTCTGAGACTGTGACCCAAACAGTAACAGAAATTGTGGAGAGTTTTGTGTAAATCCACACAAACTGAAGAGGGCTTTGTGTGAACGTAAACAAATATACTTTAAATTCTAGTTATACTGTTGCTTTTATTTGTATGGGTGAAACAAGAGATATAATCAAATCTTTCATGATCAAATGGGGTTTTATAATAAAAAAGTGCTTTGTGTTTCCAATGAAAAATGCTAGTCTATATAGGATTTATTAAACATAGTATGGGAAAAGCTAATCTGATTTATTTCAACTTACAGTTATTTATTGGACACATAACCTGCAGGATTGAAGCTCAAACTCATCACCAGTGGAGACCGTCACTCACCCCCAAACTGTGGCTGAATCCAGTGCTTGGCGCGGGGCTGGCAGCACTGAGGTAGCTGCTAACAGCTGACTCCTGACTGGCTGTTCCATAAAGGTCAGCCATCGGACCCGGGCTGCTAGTACCTAAAAATCCAGCAGAACGAGAAGGAGTGGAACCTGAAAGCAAAATGCAATGTTGCTTTTACATTTAAACAAATCAATGTCTGACACATTAATAAACTCTTATTTCGAAAATGCATATTCTTAGAAACATGTATGTCTAAAAAAAAGCATGGTTTATTTCATAAAAATGTAATGTAAAACCACATTTCCATTGAGTTTCAGAGTTAGGAGAGCTATGACCAAATTACATTTAAAAAGACACAAATTAAAATGTAAATTTTCAAACCTGTAAGGATTTAAAGTAATTTTTTAAACCAAGCTTTCTCATGTGTGTCTCTTTTGGTTCAGATAATAAAAGACCTATGATTGTTGTGGGTTTCTACTATAATATCTTGCCATTTAACTCAATTACATTTACTTTAGAAAATGTTACTCCTCCAAATAGTTCTGTTGCTCCTCACTTTTACGTTTGCTTCCAAACTTTACTAATAATTTGTTTAAAAACTGATGTGACTGAAGTTATCCTCCCCTTCTCTTATTTTGAAGGGCATTGAGAAACCTTGATTTCAAGAAATCTGGGTCTCTGATATGTGCGTCTAGTCTGTTTTTAACAGTATAGGCATAATTCTGTGTGAAATGAATGAAAGATGGTATGTTTGTTAAAATACTGTTCAACAATAGATTCAGACTGAGGACAAACAAGAGTTACTATAAAGGGAAATGTCAGAAGAAATATTGTCATTGGCCCTAAAAACTCATCATTCTTGTATTATAAAGCCGTGTTTTGCAGATTATTTTCAATGTGCCTCTCTTCACAAAGAACCAGCTCCACAGTAACTTTCTAATTTGACATTTTCTTGATTAATGATAATATCTCTATTAAACTCAAAGTTCAAAACTTGATAGAGAAATACGTTCAGTATTATAATGAAAACGAAGATCTGATTGTGATCAAGGGTTTTGTAAATCTGGCAACCTGCATGCATTCTATACAGGAGACACAATGTCGATTGATTAAGTCTCTAGCTAAAAGAACACAGAGCACTGATAAAAAAAAGGACCATAATCTAAAAGTCCAGGTGCCTTTGTTAGATATAGTAAAAAAAACAAACACACAAATGTTTGTATGAGCTGGTGTAAAGTTATGCTAGATGTATGTAAGGACAAGGGAACTTTGAAGGACATATATTATGCAAAATGTCAAGTGTATGATAACGCTAATTTCTCATGAAAAACAACCTCAAACTGGTATTTTGCTCTGTTTCTCTAAAATTGAAGCCCAATGAGGAAAATTACCATTGTGATTTTGGGCTAAATAAATAAAATTGAATTGAAATTGAATTAAAGCCCTTCATTCTAAGCAACAGCCCTTCCAATCCACAAAAACAAGCAGGTTCTCACATTATGACATCACAAAGTGGGGAACAGCCCCTTCCAAGTCTGCTCTGCTAGCACTGCCCCCAGGCTAACACACACTCACACACACTTTCTCCGCAGGGCTAGCGGTGATCGGCAAAATGCTTTCATTGTGTATACACAAAATGCACATCCATTTTTCCAAAAGTTCAGATGTTGTTTTTTTTTAAAAACAGACATGACAGACACGGAGGCCAGCTCTAGGATGATGTAATGAAATGGGCGCTACCCACAAGAAGAGAAAGGCGGAGCCTCACAGATTGAGCCATCTTACTTCTGGGTTTGAAAAGAGCTCACTAAAATAACTGATTTCAAAAATACGTTGTTCTTTAAAAAGGTAAAATATTATCATATATGTGGATATAGTTTCCTCTTTAGCAATAGTATGATATGGGCCCTTTCAGCCATTGAAGACATCAGTATGGTGATTTTTTTAATCCCCAGAATTCAACATGTTTCTTACTGACTGACAAGTGTAAACAGATGGCTATACCTCTGACAACTGCTGCCGCCGCTGCTGCTGCCGCCATTGGTCCGTACGCTGTAAGAGGAATGGCTGAAAAGACAAGAAAGTCAAGATCCTGTTGCAGAACAGTGACCCCTGAAAGTTAAAAAACAGCACTGATGGTTTGTTTTTGTCATGCAGCAGTAAATCCAGTGGCAAGACGCTTCAAAACAAACCGCAGCGTTTACATCATGCGAGCCGTGCTGCCTTCAGATGGAAGCCAAAGGAGGATCAACAAACACAAACATGCAAACCAGAGGTGATGATGCTAATGTGTGGTGTGGCAGACTGACAGCATGCTGCTTGTAAAGTCCAGAGGAGGGTCTGACTGACCTGTGAGCTCAGGGGGGTGGGGTGAAGTCAGAAGGGGAGTCCTCTCTAAGTGGAACTCTAAAACAGAAACATCAGAGTGCTGTTGAGACACACACCGCCGTCGCCAGCAAGGACAACACGCACACACTTCAAAGCCAGGGGAACACCTCACAGGTGAGCAGGTAAGCACATAAGGCTGGAGGAACGCAAACAGGGGTTAAAGGACGGAAAGATGCTTGACAGTCCAAACAGAGCAAAAGAAATAGTCCCAGTGATCATTCTGAAACAGTAAGAAATAAAGCAGATGTGGTAATTTCAACACATTAGCTAGCAGCTTTGTTACATTTTTTTTCTTAAAGGCAAAAAAATATTTTATTTGATGGAAGTCTAGTATGCACGCACACACGCACACAAAGCTTTTCCTCTCCCTGATTTTTACAAGCAGCCATTTACATTTCCAGTGTTTCATGTTTGTATTTGTTCAGTCGGGTAAACATAAACAGGTTGGCTTTACATTTAAAGATATTGCGAAAAGTTTTCTCCAAAGGTAATGAAACACCACTCATTCTTTACCCTTAATATGTTTCAAACCTTTCTGATTAAGACCAAAAGAACATTTAATTACAAAAATCACCTTTTTGTGATTAATTTATATACAAGATTAAGATATAGCACAAACAAGTCACTTTTCTGGAGGTTAAATAAGGCGGAAATATGTCATTTAGATTCATAAAGTTATATCATGCCCAGGTCAAACTAGGAGTTTGCAGCATTTAGATCAGATCAGATACAAACTGGTTGTATTAATTTCATTTTGCTTTTTCTCACCACATGACTTAATCCCTTAATGCCTGAATTTAATTCCAGCTATCAAAAAAAAATCACTTATGTTTTTCCTTTTAAGTAGATGCTACAGTTAGGTAATTTTGGAGCTGAAATGGTTTGTCACGTATTTGTGACAACAGGCATTAAAGGGTTCAATAGGAAATGTATTCTTAAAACCTTGCCCTATCTTTTTAAAAAAATAAAAAATTCTTCTCCTTCCTGTATTTCAATTGTTTTTTTCTTTTTTGCCATACTAACTTCTAACGTCTTTCTGAAAGCTTTCAGTATTACTCCAAAGCTCTTAACAGATTTCAATGGACACAAAGGGATGTGCAGAGAAGTACAGCTGCACATATTACCACCAATAACCAACTGCTTGACTAAAAATAAGAATGTTTTAAGCGGATCTATGTTAAAAGATCTATATAATGTAAAAGGGGAGTAACAATTAATCAATAAATTGATTTATAGTCCTACAATCCAACTAGATTGATCCGTCTGCGACAAGTTGTTAATGAAATCAACCTATAATATTATAAAATCATTTTAAAATGAAATAAAATGATTATAATCAATATTTGAAAATACCATTTGGATTGAGGCATGGTAGGTTTATTTTAATATAAACCACCAAGTGTATCAAAGTGGACAAAACACTGATAGCAGAAAATGATCAATTCATCAATACAGTCCAATATCTGGAAACACTCATAAATAGATTAAGCATTAATTCTCGTTTAATTGTTACTTTGTACACATATTTAATTTAGACTTTATTATCTTGCAAGAACTGCAAGGAATCTGAAAAACTTCACCTGCACTGTTCAGTAGCAGGTATTTAAGCTGTTCTGGATTGTTGTTAGGTCAGTGAGTCAAATAGTTTAAAATGAACCAATTTTGTATCACCAACCACAAATTATATTAAATGTTAAAATGAATTGTTACATCCTCACCATGCATGCACTTTTAACACAGAACATGTTAGGGGATTTGTACACAATTAAACTAAAATGATCAACTTTTTCATCATTAAAGTTATTTCTTTTCTTGTCATAATGTCAATTTTCCCTTTGTGTCTCCATTTCTAAGCTTTTTTATAAAAAGGTAACTCAGAATTCCACCAGGAGTTTTACTGGTAGCCTCTGCTGACTAAATAAGGCTAAGCATTCTCTTTCTCAGTGTGAGAGCTGATTACCAGGGAACTGGTAGGTGTATCCGGGAGTGATGCCTGCATAGCTCCGGCTGGTGTAAGTGGCAGTCTGGAAGCCTGGATAACCTGCAGGGAAAGAAGAAAATCAGGAGTGAACTCTGAATTGAAGATTACGTCCAGTTTTACTAATAGCAGAGTGCTTTACAATCTGAAACATGCAGCTGGGTGATACTTCTGGAAGGGATTTCTTTTACGAGGAGTTAACCAGTTTGTCACACTAAAGATTTTCAGTTGCACTCTTATGAACTGATGAGAGGACAACACTGAAAGGGACAACTACTAAGTTACAGCACAACTGAAAGCAAGTATTCACGTTTGATCTCTCCCCAGTGCAGCTGAAACCTCGTCATCTTTAATGGTTGATTAAAGAACTATAACACAGAAGAAAGCAGTTTTCAGACTGGACAGTAGGTGGTGGCATTGGTGCGGCAAGACCAGTGATCAAGCTACAGTCAAAACTAAACTTGGAAAAAGGAGTTAACAGACTTAAAGCACATGATCATTCTAGGAGTGTAAGAACTGTACAAACTTTTAATAAAAGTATCTTTTGAGAGGGTCACACTTGATGTATTAGCTTGACCTTAAAGAAGGTCTTAAAAATGGTCAGCTTTAGTGTTTAGAAATATTTAAGTGACTTTAAAAAGGTTAATTTAAAACAAAAGAACAGGAAAAGTATCAGGTATCTGAAGAAACGTGATCAACAACTCGAAACAAATCTGTTATAAAACCTGTTTTCTTCCACTTTTAATCTCTAAGATGTAATCCAAGCTGTGCAGTGGAAACACAACCTAGCTAAAGTCAGCAGTTCACTTCAGTGGTCATCAAACTCCCTGGGAGTCTCCATGTGACCTTTGAGGCTGAAGCTCTTTTACTGCGGCAGTGAAAACGGTCAGATTCAGGTGTGCGGTCAGGTGCTTCCTGTCCCGATCAATATCAACTTACCCAGCATACCAATGCCCAGCATGAAGGCGTCCATGCCGTACGGCATGACTCGAGAGCGCCCCCTAGCCGAGCCGGTGGGAGACATCACCTCCTTGGGCTGAGCTTTCTTACACTCCACCTGTTTGCAGAGTTGGGGAGAATCAGAAAGTGCATTTGGGAAACGTCGGTGGAGGATCATCTGAGCTGCTCACCATTTTGTTGTTAATCTCGTGGAAGTGGATCTCACAGACTTTCTCGACCACATCTTCATTCTCGAACGTCACAAACCCGAACCCTAAAGAGCACCAAGAAAGTTCAGAATAATCCACACGGTAGGGTGGACTTAGACAGTCGGCCCTTCTGTACAGTAATAGAGCTAAGGAGTTTGCAGTAATTAGTGCTGCAATAGCCTCTTAACACGTTTGCCCCCCTCCCCCTTTTTTCAGTGCTGCTTTTTCTGCACTCATCCTTTCTTCCCTCCCTTCCTGGCCAGAAGGACCAGGAAAAGCTGGTAGGCTGTCATAATCGATCAAACCCAGGATGAAGAGGAGGCGCTTAAAGAGGCTTTATCCTGATCCTGATTAACGGACTGGCTAATTAGACTAGCCCCGTTCGCCTCCTCCAGCTCAGCCCACAGGAAGGAGACTCCTGCGGGGGGTGGAGGAGGATCAATAGACACCCAAGAAGTACTGGAGGAAGGGTTGCAGATCGAAAGAAAAAAAAAGAAAAGAAAACCAGGGAAATGGGGAATGGATGGCTGGAGAGAAGGGTCGGTCCGTCTCACCTCTGTGCCTGTTTGTGGTCTTGTCAAACATGAGCATGGCATCGTCGACCTGAGGAGAGACAAACAAGACGCTTTTTTACACAACGCTGGCCTGCCACGCGGCATATTGCCTGACCTCAGCCCTTCTCAAGTTCTGCAGGGAGGCTCAGCAACAGATGGACAGAAAGGCGGAAGAGAGGGGGGCGAGGGGACTGGAGAGGAGCGACAGGTTACAAAGGGGAAGCCCAGGGGGCAGGAGACGGGAGAATATGCTGAAAATCGTACGACAAGCCCCGGCGCTGTGTGCCACTAACAGATGTACCAGAGAAAGCTGGAAGTCCTGTTGATAAACTCTCACAGCCTTCACAGAGTTCAACACCCCCACTCCCAAGTTTTGTATTTCCATGGCAACTGCTTAAAAACTCTCCCCAACATCAAATATGCGTTTATGAATGGTGGGAGAGAGCTGGCGGGACAAAGAGAGAAACTTCCACACACAAGCAGCCAGTCACAAGCGGAAAGGTGAATCCGGCAGGCAGGTGGAGACCCGATGATAGAGGAGAGCTGATAGTTTGAAGACTAGCGGCAGGTGGAGAAAGAGAGTACAGAGAGTCCTGTACGAGGGAAAGATTGGGTCAAAGTGGAAAGGGAAGAAAAAGAAGAAACAAAGGGAGAGGGAGAACAAAGAGCCCTGGAGGCTTTGTTTGTTGGCACAGTCAGCCATAATTCCTCCTCCTCTTCCCGCTTTGACCTCTCACTCTGGCCCAGCCTCCCTTTATGGAGCAAGGACACAGGTGTCTATTCAACACACACTCACTTCTTATGTAAAAGTTGATCTTTTTCTTTTTATAATTTTTGCTCCCTCAAGCAGACACGATTGCGTCTGAACATTTGGCAAATCAATCTGAGCTGTGAGTCTATAATAAGTGCACTGGATGTGCTCCATAGAATGATCTGTCACAGTAGGCAGAGGAGTGTCAGCGATAGGACAGCAGGAGTGTGTAAGTGTGTGTGAGAACCCTGGGGGCACTTTGCCCACTCAAAGGTCAAAGGTGAAGGAAGACTGTCAGCGGGAAAGAGGACCTTTTAGTCCGCCTCTCAAGCCACTCCTTCCTTTCAGGCTGTTCATTTCATTCAACGTTACCTTTAACGACAAACTTCCAGATCATCCCGATTCAGGACAATCAAAACCAGAAGAAGCAGGGAATAGAGTGCGCCTTATAATTTTTTACTTCAATCAAATCACACAATAGAACTTCAGCGAAATAACAACTCCACAAACAAAACTGCCGGTCAGCATTTCAAACACTTTTTTTGAAATGGCTCGCTGCCAAACAATATTCCCTCTCATCCCTTCTTTTTTTCCTTTCTTCGTAACTCTCATCTTCCTGGTTTTCCGCTGCCCATCCCTCTCCATGCTCCTTTGTCCACACCAGGACGGGACACAAAAGGTCCAGTGAGGCAGTCTAATCAGGAACTTCCATGGATGGCTGCAGCCTACATTTCACCGTCCATCCCTCGATATCTCTCTCGGCAAAAATTCATCTAGACATTATGATTGAAGAGGGAGCACAGAGAAACTCGAGGCCAAAGCTTTTGGCACTGAAGATAAAGTGCGGCACAGTTGGAAACACTGAAGCAAAACACAGCGTTCTCCAACCTGTGAACGTTTTCAGAAGCGTATTTAAAAGTCGATTAAAAAAAGTTTTTTTTTTTTTTTGGTTCAACTTTCTTTTTGCACAGTTTCCATTTACTAAAATTCTAAAATCTGTGCTCGTTTTCAATTAAAAAGCAAGTTTGGCCAATACACTTGGAGAAAGTTCAGTATGCAGATAGGTCCTAAACAAACTAACAAAATATTTGCCTAGCTTTGTGTAGAGGCATAATGCAGTTGTTTCCACCCCCCAGCACACCATCTTTGCCCCAGTTCCCTCTCCTATGCCTCCACCAGACCCTCCCTCACCAGCCAGGCCCTTTGTCAGCCCATCATCTATTCTCTGCCTCAAAGCTTTCAGTCTTCTAAATTATGGATGACAAACTTGTGAAAACTTTTAGAAAAGAAAATGATTCAAACAAAGACTGCCCCAGTGGGACACGTTTGCTAGAAGTGATCCAAGAAGCTCTAAACTTATATATATATATTGTTTTTCAACTCTAAATTTAACCCCCCTCCCAAAAAAACCCACTCATTCTAACACCCCCGAACACCACCTCATCTCTCCTCCTTCAGAACAAAAACCCCTTACCCACAGAGTTACTCAGGGACAATGGGCAAGCCAGGTCACCACGGTAACGGGCCAGGAGGGGGTTGTGGGTAGTAGCAGCTGTTACATCAGATTAATTCAGATTCTGATAATCCCTCCTCCTTCCTCACCATCACCACACACTCGGTACAAAACTTTTGTGCCCCCCCACCCCACCTCCAAATCCTCCTCCTCCTACCGCCTTCACCCCTTCACCTCCCACCATCCCCTCTCTTTCTCGGCACCCTCTTCCAGTCCCCCTAAGTTTGCCTGCTGCTCGGGGGAGCCTCACGGCCTCGTTATTTTTCCTCCTCTCCTCCAGTTCTTTTCTCTCCCTCCATTCTCGCCCTCCTCCTCCTCCTCTTACTCGCAGTAACTCCTTCATCTCCAGGCAGCCGATCAACTCAAAGTGAAGTTTTTCTCGGAGAATTTGCGGTGAATCAGAGTCGGCCGAGATGGTGGGATGTGGAAATATGTGTGTCTAAGCCGTCAAGTTTGCTTTTATCAGCACTAAAAAAGAAGTCCCAAATATGGATTTCCTTCAGATTTATTTTTTATTTTTCTCTATTTATTTTAACCTCTAAAGGGGTGATTTTTGTTACCCCTTTAGAGGAACGTTTCCAAACATCACTCACCTTTCCAAACTGGTCAAAGTATTGCTTGACGTCCTCGATGGTTGTGTTCACTGACAGGCCGCCCACAAAGATCTTCTTAGTTCGAGTCACCAGCTGAAAGCAGACGAGGATGCATTCACCAACTTAGCTAATTAGAAAGATCTCCATTTAGAGCTCAGTCTGCTTCTGTTGCTTTTAAACTGCTGTGTGTGTGATGCATGGAGCAACAAAGTAACACAACCACCACTATTATAATACTAGAGACACAAAAAGTACAAAAAATATGTTTATCACTATGAAAACTCAAAGATATTTGAAGTTAAAAATCTCAAAGTGCAAGTGTGAGGTATTTCTGCTTAAAAATAAATTGCAGCAATTTGCAAAAAGGAGTTTATTAGTATTATTATTTATTGTTTTAAACCACTATGGAGTGAAGTGGAGCTGATTACAGGGCCAACAAAAAAAAGTTTTAAAGCTCCTTTAACTTCCATTTATCAAAACTGAATAAAGTCTGACGAATTCCTGTTATGTTGTAGGTTATTGTTTTGCTTGTAGAAAGGGAATGCAAAACACCCTGAAAGGTGGGATAAAAGTTACAACTGTGAAGGTTTTTGTTAACCTGCTCTCACGTAGCTCTTCAGTGTGGTCAACGACGCTCATGTTCATCAGATTACACGGTATTAGCCCAGATAAGAGACTCAAACACGCACGGACCTACTGCAAACAATGCACAACAGAAGACAATTCAGCTCACCTTGGGTTGAGCTCTTCGAGGGAAGGCCACCTTTGGATCAATCTAGAGGATACAGAAAAATAAAGAACGGGTTAGTGAGACGCTTCAGTACGTACAGAATAGAGGACCTGTTGCTCTCCTTTATACTGTAATATCTACCGTTTAACCTCAAATTCAATAAAAAAAGAGCATGTCTACAGGTGTATTCAGAATATTCACACATGAGCTTCAATTTGGCTTGTAAATAACGAAAATTGATGTTAAAGCTAGAATTCTTCTTTTCATCAATGTATTTTTTTTTTCTAAAAAATAAATATATTATCTGTTAAAACCATAAAGATAATAACATTATGAAAAAGGAGAGTGGGAAGCATTTTTGTTGTAAAAAAATGCTTTAAAAATATAATATACAAGCAAAAAAATAAAGGATTGACATATTGTAAAAATAAATGTAAATATAATATGATTTTTCCCCCAAAAAATTAAATGATATATGCTACATTAAATGTGTTTTCCTAAAATGTTTCAGCAACGTTGTCATAAAACATCCTCACAATCATCATGGAGCACTGATATGCATATAAGGATGCTTTTATTTTTTTAATTAATCATTTTTTACATGTAAAAGTGTGCATTAGCTAATAATTTCTTAGTTAAACTTCTGTCTGTAAAATCTCTTAACTAACTTCTCACATACATTTTTATACAAGGAGATTAAAAACGATTCTTTGTCTTTTCAACCGTCTTGCCTACGCTTGTGTTTATATTTTTTCATAAACACAAACACCTTTGTGCGCACTCATGCACGTGAGTGCTCAGGTTGGATGCCTGGGAACGTCCAGTGAACCCCGGCCTCTATCGTCACCAGCCTGTGACATGTGATCTCCTGGAATCTCACACGGGCACCACAATCACAAACACACCTCACCTCCTCGGCGAGGAGCGCTGAGAGTGTGCCCGAGAGGGAGTGAGAGAAAAACGAGGTGGCGGTGGTGGAGAAAACAGAAGCCGTCAATCACGGCTCACTGACGGCAGCACGACTTTGTTTGGGTTCTCTTGCTTCGTCTTTTTTAAAGACTGGATAAAAAAGGACATCGTGGTTCTGTCCCGCTTTAGGTGATCTGGATCTTCCTCTGCTCTGCCGTTCTGCACGGTTTTGTTCCCAGGAAAGAGAAGTTTCACCTTTCTTACCAGATTCAATCCTCTGAATCTCTACCAACACAATCTAAGACAGCAAACTGGCCCAGTGATTGTCACCAAGGTTAAGACCTACGCCATGCCATTAGGATGCAATCACAAACAGGCTGTAAAATTGGAATTTGAGACCTCTATATTAGTCTAAACTGATCTAATAGAGCTAGAGAACAACTAGACTACACCACACTGTACTGCTGTTACACTAACAGATGGTGAGACAGTACAGGGCTATGATTAGTCTGTAACCATGAGAGGGTAGAGTTGAACTACAGTAGAGAGCTAGAGCCTCTATGGTAAACCACATGCGTTTACCAGAACAATGGCAACAAAGTTGACATCACCGCAACTTTATGTTCTTCTCTGTTTCTTTACTTCTGTTCTAGAGAGCAGAGTGAGAAGACTAGACGCTAAAAACTTGAGGATCAGATGCAGAGTCTACTGTTTAGTCTCTATGGCGGCTAGACTACTCTGATAGTCACCTCCGGTCACCAACCCTCCCGATGTCCAACACTCCTGTGCACATTCAAAAACAAACAGACACACACACACACAAACAAACAAATCAAACACATGGCAGCGCACAGCACATCCGAGCGGAGCAAAGTGTGGACATTAAACAGATTAAGTTGCCGCATGAATGAAAAGGGGGTTTGATTCGTGCGAAACAAGTGTTGACTGCAGTAAAACCCAGAGATTAAGCTTAAAGCTCCTCCCCTTTCTTACGCTTTTTACTTACCTAAAATCGTGTGTCTACAAACAAACAAACATTTGTTGTGGAAGCCAGATGGGGTGAAATATGGGAACCTGGTTTTAGTTTGATGCATCCAAGGATTTATTGCACTGCCTGACCTAACTAACCCTAATAACCCAGATTGCATAAAGTTGTGCAACAATGCTAGCATCAGCTCGGTAATCAAGCAACATCAAATTAGGTGATAAATTTGCCATCCGATAACCAGCGACAACCAATAATACAAAAAAATAAAGACTACTGTGGATTCCTTGTGACACAGCAGAGAAAAGCAACTCTTCACACACCCATAATGCTTTGATGTTTTCACTATCAAGGAGGTCAACAAGCAATCCTGTTACATGTGTTGATTTCTTATCTCATAACCAGCTCACTCTGGATCAGTTTATGTTTCCAGCATAGGCTGCCATGGTGATGCACCAACTAGCTTTGTGACACTTGAACGGTTGAACCTAAAGTTACCTCTCTAAGCCCCTAATCCAGCTTCATGGTACAGGCCCCGGGTCTTAAAACAAGGTAAATAACACACGGTGAACCACTCATGACAATATACTATCAATAATCCCCAAGAAAACAAATACATAAATGGTAAGTAACTAATAGGAAAAAAAGCACATCTCAGAATTCAATGACTAAATTCAGTGAACTCATTTTTTTCCAAGACATTATCAGTTTTTTGTTTTTGTTTCAGTTTTGGAGTGCCTCTTTTTCTTCTTTACAAAACTTCTTGAGTCCAGTTGAGGTCTGGATTTTGGGCACTGCACCAACTCCAACTCTCTACTTTCCAGACACTCTGTGATAATTTGCAGCCATTTTAAGAAACGGTTGTCTATTTACACAGTCCTACCTTGTCTTGAGTGTTTTCTTTAACAAGATTGGTGGACTTCATATACCTTGGCTTAACGCCTATGCTCTCTTATGGGGTCCAGATGACCCCACCCTTACATTGATGTGTGATCCCTCCCATGATAAAGGTGGACAGCATTTTATGTCTGCCACGGACGCCAGTGAAGATAAAGAAATTCTTGAAAAAAAAGTTCAGTGAGCTGTCTTGTGGGCTCCAGATGACCCCACTTTTAATGTAAACATGCCTAGGATAGCACAAGGGTTAAAAAAATTGCAGCTTATTCACTAACTGCAAAAGTCTATTGTTGGCAAAATAAGCCCATACCACTACAATTCCACTGCTCTGCTTTACAGTTTCTTTCTCACTGAATCTAGCTGGTGCTGTTGGTCCAGATATTTTCTAATTGTGTTTGTTTTAAAGACTCATTTCAATCATCTTTTGATTTGTTGTAAAATTGTTCCCAATGGTCTATTAATTATAAAAACAAAGATGTACATGAATCTATTTATCTGCAAGTGGATGCGTCAGAATGTAGACTCTATATCACACCTGCAAGCTTCTTTCAACTGTATATTTGGTCTGCTCCTGATTCACAAAGATTTGAATAAAGAAATACTCAGCTTAGTTTTCCTCAAATGTGTCATCCATCATGAGGAAAATGCAACAAGAAAATGTTAAAAACGGCCAAAACACGATTTTCATTAAAGTGGATCTTTAAAGAAATTAAGTTTTTGCTTTGTACTTTTTTCTCAACTGCAAAGAGCCTGAAACATACAAACTCAAACCTGTTTACTTCATTTTTTGCAACTAGTCTGAAGCCTGCCACCTGACTTTCAGATAGTTCTTAGAGGATTCTTCTTCATCTTCATTTTCATCGCTTTCTCTGCAGCGATAATAGAATTCAAACTGTTTGGAAATGATCTTCCAACCACTGCCAGAGAGATGGATGGCAGCAACAAGTGTTGTCCTTTGACGATGTCCTTGTGTTAACACACACAAACAGCTCCTAAGCAGCAAGCTGTCAAACCTTCGGTTTTCATTGAGGATACAGTGATGGTCGGTTACTCAAGGTCAGTTTGAAGGGTTAAGTCTGGGTTTAGTTCCTCACACATACCTTTTGTATTTTTAAGTAACTTTTTCTCAAATCAGTTTAACTAACCTTAACCCAACAATTTCTTTATAAAGTGCCAGTGTACACAAGTATACTCAAGAGATTTAATACAAAGCACATCAAAACAAGATTAAAAGTTAAATACTGTAAGACTTTTAAAATGCAGTTTAATCTGATCAATTCAAAGGGGAATTTCCTTAACAGCATTCCTTTTAAGATGGGTTTAAAGTAAAATTTACCTTAAAAAACAAACCCATCTCCTCTAGAGAAAATGCTGCATCACTTTATCAAAAGTAGAGCCGATACATGTATCAAAAAGACGGCTTAAATGCAATAAATAGTTACTTTAAATGTTTATAGAAGCAAAAACAATCTTATGGCAGCTTGACATATTTAGCTAATTACAAACAGGCCATTTCGCATTTGACCAATCGAATGGACCTTTTTATGTCAGATACTCGCCTCAAATGGATCATTTGGAGTATAATTTAAGTTCTGTTGAATTTATAAATAAATATTAATTATTAATAAAACTGATGCAGTGAAATAGTTTTGCAATGTGATCATGAATCACAAGTCATATTGTCATTGCAATTTTGATCGCTAATATCGGATACTGCAAGTTTTTCTAGTATTGTGTAGCACTAATCAAAGCCATGGATTTCTTTGGAAGTATTTTATTGTATCTATCAGGAAACAAAAGACTTTATATGAGTTTTTAATACGTGTTTTCATAATACTATGAATAAACCTGAAACCTTTGTTCAGCTTAAATTAACAGTTACACGAAAAGAGCTTTTCATAACTAAACACATTTATTTTAAAGGTGAAAATAAAAATAAAAAAACATTCTTGAATTCAGATGAACTAGAATTGAATTGATTCAGAGATACCAAGACAAAAAAATATGAAGTTTGTAGGAATTATTTCTAATAGAAATCTTCATTCGTTCATCATCTTGTCCGCTTTGTCCCTTTCAGGGTCGCGGGGCTAATAGAAATCTTGAATAATCTAATACAATAAAAATGGGACATATGTGTATGTATCAAAACAATATATACATTTTTTTTTTCTTTTTTTGGTGACAAAAAACTGGGATTTGTGAACGTAATTCAGATAAATCTCCACATGTTCAAAGTTCTAAGATAAATAAAATTCACTCCATATTATTTCGAGTGTTGTTTGGATGGAAGTCTAACAACAGCCCAACACGGTAAAGAAACAGCGAAGAGGCTGAAGGTAATTCCAAAAGGGGTTTATGAAATCAGGGTAATCCCTTTTAACCAGCTACATCCCAGCAAAGCAACAGTTGGCTGAGTGTGCTGCCTGTCACAGTCTGAGCTGGAAACACACTTAACACAACCTGCCGATTGGGCAGCACTCAACATCTCAGAGGAACAACTCCGGCTTGATGACTCCAATCCTATTAGTCAGGAGAACCATAGTAATCACAGATGGGGTTATCCGACGCCACCGCCACCCCCCTCTTCTAACGCACAAAGACATTAGGAGCACTTTTTTTTTCCACTGTGGAAGAAATAGAGGGGGTCACAACAAACGACTAATGCAGCTCAGTCTTTGTTCCGACTCTGGAAACTTGCCTCACAAAGGTGCAGCTAGTGGGAACCTGAAGGGCAACTAGAGTTAATATAGTCTGCAGTAAATCCAGCTCTTGACCTACTGCGCCGGTAAAAACTGGACTGCATCTGTCCTTTAGCACAATAAGTGCCAATAAATACTTGTGCGGGACTGTATTTGCTCCTCTGGCTCGCGGCTGCACCAAGCCGGAGCTGTTCAGTCAGTGGCGGTGAGGCACATTCTTTCTGTTGCCACTGGAGAACTTTTCTCCGGCCGCTCTCTAACAGGATAACCTGCTCTCGTGAAAGAGAGGGAGAGTAGGGGAGGGGGGGAGTGGTCTGAAAGGCCCACTCTACTCACCATCCGACCCCTGTGGCTGATCACTGAGCCCTTTCCGCGACAAACACGCACTTGCTGAGACCGCCACGGGCCCCTGGCAAAGGCTACCATCACACCTGAGTGCAACCCACAGGAGACCCTACCATGGCCCACTAGCCCGTGCAGAAACGAGGCTTCAATCCCTGAGGCAGACTTTCTGTGTGTGTGTGTGTGTGAACTATGCTGTGATTCAACCTAATAAGTTGCTCATCAAGAGAGGTGGTGGGAGGCGGAGCTTCTCTATGAGGCAGCATCAATGCACTTTGATTGAGGTATTTTAAAAGAGGTAGTAAGGGATAAATATGGTTATCTTTTTGTCTTTCTGTGACCGAGCCATTCTTCAACCGTGGAAAGGGGGTGTCACTATGGAAACGAACCCCATGGTGAGTTGGTGGCGTCCAGCCATGATGGCACTACTCATCATAGCTGTCATGCCTGCAAGTGACACTATATCACTGGGATAATAGGCAAACTGGAAAATATCTAAAAATATCCAAAAAAAGTAGTTTCTTTTCCAAATTGGGAACAATGTTCAACGGGGGTGCAACTTTCTAAAACAAACAACTAATAAATCCATCCCTTGATTTACTTTCTATTGCAACCTCAAGCTTTAAATGCTCACAAAGGTGCATCGCTCAAAGCACAAAAGGGGAAAGAAGAAACAGGCTCCCCTCATTTCAATACAGTGACTAACCCGCAGCCATCACCACTCCCACTGAGGAGAGAGGCGGGGGCAGTGGTCCCTATGGCGACCAACGGGCCACATTGTTCCTAGACCAGCCCACATTCATTACTGACAAAAAAAAGACACATACACACACATACACGATCACACACTCTGCAAAATAATACATTTCAAGTTGCAGTTTGCACAGGTGGAAGGACGCGCTTCGCTGACTTAAACTTGCCATTTTAGGCTCCCTGTGATCAACACCAAGCATCTGATTGTTGCTGCTGTCACACCTTGATGGAATCAGGTTGCATTTTACTTCTTCCTCTGAGAAACTTTCTTTTTTTAGGTCAATTCAACCCCCCGGGGGACAGAAAATAAAACAAGTCTTGGTTCACCCGTCCAATGAGTCCAAATCAGAGATTGGCAGCGAATACAAGCCCGTCCTGTTCCCCTTGTTTCTATGGAAATTGACACTGGGTGACATTTTCTTGCCTTCTTGTTAATCAGAGGAGAGAGGAAAAGAAAGCACTTTCCCCATGTGTCAGATAGTAGTTTTATCATGTAAAGCGCTGCAGCAGGCGGCCTCAGTGTGTGCACTGACGACAAAGAGAGGAGCAGCGGCACCGTCAAACCTTAGCAAACTCGCTCAAATGCAGCAATGTTACACCTCTTTGGCAGATTATTGGAAAATCCACTAATCAAACAGTGAGCAATGGGATTAGTCAGTGGTGGGAAGTAAATACAGAGAACTCACTGTTTTTGAGTCCAGCTCATGCCTGCTCTGAGCCAAAACTTTATCCACGCCGGCCTGGTCAACAAAAGTGACGAATCCAAACCCCCTGCAGGAAATTAGGAGAGCAGGTTATGACTGACACAGGAAGTGATGTTGACATGTAATAATACATGGGGAGAGGCGAGGAATCACGCAGGCCAGATAAACTTTCAGCTCCGGCGGAGGAGCCGGGCACGCAGCTCCCTCACCTCGAGCGCTTAGTAACCGGATCCCGCATCACCATGCACTCTTTTACTTCGCCGTACTTGCAGAAGTACTCCTTCAGACCCTCTGGGGGAAAAAAATACAAAATAAAAGTGGCATGAAAACTTTTATTATGTGAAAAGAAATACGATTGAATTTAAAAAAAAAAATAAAGTTTGCAAAAGAAAAAAAAAGTTGGCTGAGATTTATTTCTTTTCTTTTTTTGGTCATAAAACTTTACACATTCGTTAATGGAAGTTTAAATGATGAGAGTTTAAAAAAATAAAACTGTTTTGCTATTTGTTTCCATTATGAATCATTTCAAATTCTACCATGTTTTATGAATTACCAGTCTATGATGAATGGGGGCATTCATTCACAAGCAGGTTTCACAGTAAAATTCCACAAAGAGGAAACAATTTTAACTAAAGGAAATAGAAACTCTAAAAATAAAAATAAATATCAATCAGTTTGCTACAATTAAAAAACCTAACAGCCTGAGTTCATGAGTGGAAAAAGATTTACCTTGTGTTGTCTGCCAGCTGAGTCCACCTATGAACATTTTACTGTGAAAGAGAAGAGAAAATATTTACGTTTACATTGTCAACAAAGCGTCAGAGTGTTTCCTCGCTGTCGCAGTAATAACAAAGTTGTTACTGAGGTTTTCAGAGAGTAATCCCGGAGTAACGGCCGGGTTTGAAGAGTATCGTTTCTGTTTTACGCGAAAGGAGGTGTGTGTGTGAGAGAGAGTGAGTGAGGAGGCACAACACCGGGGTTGTTTCTGAGGCGCGCGGGACGACGCAAAGTTTGAAAAAAACAACAAAGTTTCTTCTTCTTCTTTTTTTTTCTCCGTTACCAGGGGTCGTGAGGGGAGTCCGCGCTGGACAGGCTGCTCTGGCTCCCTTCTGTCTCCATTCCGTGTCCTCGAGGTGTGTGGGGGTCTGGGTGCCGCTGCGTGGGTCCGGGCCGAGCCGTGCGGGATAACAGGCGGAGAGTGAGTGAGAGGAGCTGGGCGGGTTTGGCCCGGGGTGACAGAAAGGGGAGCGGGCCAGATGCAGGCTGGGACAGACTCCACCTCCTCCACTCAGTCCCCGCTGCTGTCCCTCTCTCATCCCACCACCTCCGAGGCACGCCGCCCGGCGTCCAGCTAGCTTCTGCTAGCACCACCGCTTCCGGTACGAATTTTCAACATAAAAGCATCAGAGAAGGCTGTATTTACATATAATAAAAATATAATATAATATCTGCTAATTAAATAATATTTTTGATTAAATTACTCATACTTGAGTGAAATGTTTGCTTCCTAATAGGTTTATTGAAAAACACTTTATTAATGCTTTATTTTGATCAAAATCCACATATTTTTACATAATTAACATAGCTTAGTTTATAAGCTACATTACTACCTTCAGTTGTGTGGCTAAACTGTTGAGTAATATGCACCTCACAGAAAGCCGATTACAGTACTTTAAAAAGTGACTGGAAATCAAGTATATTGGAGTTTTTGAAACTAACATGCTTATGTTATAGGTCGTTAAAGAGTGTAAAACTACAAGATTAGCCACATTTTTCAATGAGTTCTGGTAAAGAAAAAGGTTCACTTTGCTGCTACATTTGTTGAGAAATACATATAGGGAAAACAATTCAAAACAGCAGAAAAGGGCAATTATCAGTTTGCTTAAGTAATGGGGTTATTCAAATGATCAAATAAACAGGCTAAAATTTCGTTTTTTTTCCAAAGCCAGTTCAAACCAAACCATATAACTAAAGTCAGATCCCAATTTTATAAAAGTTAACAAAAAAATTGATGCTTACATTTACACGAAAAGTTTTACAGCATTCTGTTTTAAGAATAAAGCATTTTTTAATCCAACACATCAGAGCTGACAAAGACACTTCTCAGATATTTGGAGTCATGTAAACAGATCCAGCAGCAATGCCGCTGATTTAAAAAAAAAAAAAAAAGAAAACAACAACATTGGACTATTATTGTGAAGAAAGAGTCTGTTTACTTCCTGCCATATTCTGGGAAGCCTGACTGCCATGCTAGTTTCCCCCACAGTGAAGACAAAGTTATCAGGTGGGATTTATAGATAAAGGTGGTTATCTGTGGTTATATCCTAACCTGTTCAGAGTTCCTATTGAAGCAGATAAAGAAGGTGAAAGACTGCAGTGAAAGTTTGACACACTTTAAACCCTATCTTAATCCATACGTAGAGCTTTAATGATGTGTTTTCTTAAGCTTTGTAGTTTAGCCATCTTCATGATAGCCTGAACAGAACTTTGTCTAATAACTCTAATTACCCCAAATTTTACAGTTTCTCTACAGACATGATGCAAAGTCAGTTTTTAATTTATAAGGGATTTTTGTGAGTCTTCGACTGCAGTGCAAGCAGGAAAATGGCCCTTTTTAAATGTACCCCTTACATTGCAAACTGGCTTATGCAACGCAGTATTGCCAAGAAGTTTGTGTGCTCATTCATTGCTGGGGTTTAAGTATTTAATCGGCACCAAAGCCAGCTCCAGCTAATCTTCTAAACACTGACTCAACATGTGACCTGGTAACTAATGTTAAGGCCGATCGATATCAATAGCCACAGACATTTAAACAAAGTCTATGATTTATAACGAGCACAGACCAGATGCTGTCCTGATATAATAGGTTTGAAACTTTAAGACTAAAGTTTGAAGTTGGTTTTTGGGAGCACTATTATCCATTGAAACATCACCCGAATAAGTTACTGAGAGTGTAGCTGTGCACATTGTCCTCTCCGGCACAGCAGCGAATGTCCTGCCTGCACGCAGGCCTTCTCTCTGCAGAACAGATGAAGCTTTGGAAGTGGGACAGAGGCTATTTGGACAGGAATTAAGGGGTGTGTTAAATTTCTGCATGCATGATCAATGGGGTTGAATGGTGGAACTGGGGGTGGGGAGAGGAGGGGGCAGCACACGAGGCCGAGGTAGTGACAAACCGGGAGAGAGCTGGTGAGGAGAACACACACAGAGACGGCCAGCAATGGCGTACTAATGAGAGATGGACAGTTTGGATTGTCCCATTACCAATCACCGCAGCTTTGAGTTCTCTGTCGAGGAAAAATGCGAGCTCTAATGTGTGCTGCATGTGTTCCTTTTTGATAAACCCGGCTTGTGTGGTGGAGCATTAGTCACAGCAGTATCTGAGCTGCTGGAAGTCTGCACACACTGCCCTCTGTCCGCTTGGGTGAAGAGTTTCCCCAGAATAGTACAATGGAACTTAATTACAGGTCAGTGGCATGTCTCAGGGAGATAGAGGCAGCTCTGTTACCCCTTCCAAATACAGTATAATGCCATCTTCCCAAGGGTGGGGTGGGGTAACAAGAGCTTGACACAAAAAGGTGCTGATGGGCTGAACCTGAGAATGGTACAGGTTAATCCAGGCAGAGAAAGTGAGCATTTTACACTGAAAAGAGAGAGCCAAGATAAAAGACTGCATTAACTCTCAGAGGTTTTTGCCCATTTGGTTTTGCCCTCTTTTCCTTACAGCTCCAACTTATCATCCCTGCCAGTGTCTTTGACAGGAAACAAGAGGTGGATGAAAGAACATAGGGACGGCCACAGAAACAGAGGAAAACGGTGAGTTTGAAACCACCTGTGGGGGCACTGGGAGACAAAACCGCCTCGCACTTTTATCTAAGCCCAAACATCTGAAATCAACCAATGTAGGTGTATTTATTAAGACATTTACAGCTACTTAAGATAAAAAAGTGTTTGGAAAGCTGAAGGTTTATGTCTAACTCGTGTTTTACGATATTAACAATTAAAAATCATCACCAAAACTCTTCATTTAACCTATTCTACATATCTACCCTATATAGAAATACAAAATGCTCCTTTGTGTTCTCCTCTGGGATTCATCCGTTTTTTTTCTATAAATATTTCCAGAATTTTGCTTTAAGGTACCACTCTGATCATCTTTTGGTCTACTGTAAAACCGTTTCCAGATGTCTTATTTATGATTATCCTGTTTTTAGCCGAAATTTTAATAAAACCTATATCGTTTTCAAGAACATAGTTTCTGTGGGTGGAACTGTTGGCCTGAAGAAAGGCAACGTTTCCCATTGTTCATGTTTGTGCCAAAATTCCTTCACTACTCACTACATTGTGCACTATATAGTGTGTTCACTGTAGTGCTGTCCGAAATCTACAATTACAAAATCCAGTGCCCAAGAAATTTTCTAGAAGTCCTTTCAAAAAATCAATGTGTATCAATGCTCACTAGATTGCGTTTGAACAATTTTTTGCGGAAAAAAAATATTTTAGTTTATTTTTTTTCACAAACCATCCAAGTTTCCATCTACAGAAAGCAGTGGATTAATTAATTTGTAAAATGTTCATATTTATTAGATTTATTTTCTTTGGGAAATTGGTGACGTAATATTTTAAAAAAAGAAGGAAAAAAAAGGAAGTGAGCATGGTGTCTGAATTTCTTTTAAAAACCCAGAGCGCTATATTGTCCTGCACTATAGAGCTTTTAGGGGTTAGTGTAGAGGTGGGCAAACTTTTTAGCTTGTGGGCCCCAAAAGGTTCTAAAATTTGACAGAATTGCCAGACCATGAGCAGCCTGGAGTGTTTTGATAATCCGCCTCAGAAGAGAAAGAAAGAAAAAAAAACATGCTTTAACTTTGATTGGAATGTAATATTTATATATTAACACAGCCCTTTATAGACTTTCCCCCCCTAATTGTTGTGCCAATTGCACCAATGGGTTGATGTCCATCATGGAAAAACACAAACTTAGAATGAGGCTGCATTCATGTGGTGTTGTAATGATTGAAAAAATTATGTCTGACTCAGAAAACAGACATGAACATGAGAAAAACAACAAAATCTTCCAAAATTATATGAATGCAGAATAAACAAAACATAAACAAAAGTCAATATATTTAAAGCGCACCATCTCAGACACTAGAAGAATAGTGCCAGAAGAAGGAAAATCAAGCATTAATAAAGGTTATCATCAATACAATTTATTCCAGTTTTCCGGGCCAGATTAAATAGTGTAATGGACTGCAAATGGGTCTTAGGCCATAGTTTGCCCACCCCTGAGTTAGGGAGGAGGGAGAGAATTCAGAAAGGCCCATTCGTTTAGGTGCTCTCCCGCTAGCTTAGAGCCCCTCACAACCCCAACCTAACATTACCAGTGCAACAGAAATGGTGAGCATAATATCTAAAATCTCCAGTCGTGTAGTTTTGAGCCAGATTCCAGTTCGAACCAGGAAAACGAAGACGTCAATAGATCTAATCGTCTTCAAGTGAATGCATCAGAATGGAGTTGAACTTATGGCTTGCCGTAGTAGCTTATACGTCATGTCTACAAGCTTTTTCAAACAGCATTTTTTCCCGATTCACAATAATTTGATTAAAGAAATACTCAAAAATGCAATTTTAAGTTGATTTTTTAATGTCCACCTCATTTTTTTCCAAAATGAAGAAGAAAGAACATATTAAAAACACAATTTTCATCAGAGTGAATTTTATTTCTCACTTTGAACACGATTACTTTGAGTTACACTTTACTCCAGATTTCAATATAGTAACTCAGACGACAACATATAATATCAGAAATTAATATTGACTGAGAAGGAATTTATAAATGATTATGTGTTGCGTTTTGACAATATAACAATTCAGTGTTGCTTCTAGGTAGAAAAGAGAAAGGTCCCTAATTAGTTTTGTGAATTTGTTAGTTTGTGGCAATATACTTCTTTTACTCATTGAGACTTAAAAACATAACAAAGGAAACATTTTTAGTTCTTTTTAAATCCTTCCATCCATTTTCTTAACCTCTTTTATCCCTTTTGAGGTCAGGGGGATGCCATAGCCTTACCTGGCTACTGTTAGGCCCGGAGTCTGCAACCTGTGGCTCCGGACCCACTTGTGGCTCTTTTTACCTCTCCATAGTGGCTCTTTGGCAAAAAGAAAAATGAAATAATAGTATTCTTTTTATTTAGATTAGTTAAGTCTATAAATGTATCTCTGAGATGCACCTCAAAAATAAATTATATAAAGGTTTTTCCACATTCCTAATCACTTGAAGAGGTCTTTTTTGCTCTCCGTTTCCCTCAGATTAAATACATTTCAAATACTAAGCAAAACTTTGGTAAAAAGTTTGATCATTTATTAGTTTAATGGACACTTTATCTTATGCTGTCCAGAGCTGCACTGTGATGATCTTGTTCGGCACAAGGGGTCTTTTATTTTGAAAGGAAATCATACGAGCTTCTGTCAAACGTAAAAAATATTTTCACATTTCTTTGTATATTTCTGTTTTTTTCATGCCACAAATAGGCATAATTCATTTTTATTATTAAAAAATACTTAGTAAGGAATGCAAAGCAGTATCAAAATCAGACTTTGTGGCTCCTACTAGGTTTTAATCGGTAGAAAACAAGACCAAAACGGCTCTTTTAATATTAAAGGTTGCAGACTTCTGTGTTAGGTAATGGTGGGGTACACGCTGGACAAGTCTTGTCTCAGGGTATCACAATCACACAATCACACACTCTCACATTCACACCAGAGGTCACAGCTGAGATTTAAACCTGAGGCCGTCTTGCTTAGAGTGAAGAGCGCTAACCACTGCACCACTGTAAAACCCCACTTTTATCATTTTTGTTATTTTACTAATTTCTGTATGATTTTTACTGCACTGACAACATTCTCCCTCAAGGCTTCAGTCCAATTAGAGGGGTGAATCCTGGAAGTTTCTGTAAAAACATACACAACAGCGCGCTCTACTGGAGTAAAAGGGTAAGTCGGAAAAAGGTTTCTCAAATTGATTTATGCAACACTTTGTTCTAAAAAATAGGTTGACTTATTTAAGCTTTTTTGCATAACACAAGTGAATATGGTGTAAGGAAATACATTCCAAAAGTTTGTTTATTCATAAAATTTAAATATCTGCAGCTTCTCCTCTCCTTTGGGTTCATTTTTTTATTTTTATGCTTAAGGCAGTGTGCTGAGGACTTTGTTCATGTACAGTTCTTTGCTTTTATTTTGCGTTTTCTTTAAACTGCACTTTGGTCACTGTTGGGGACTGAGGGAGTGGGGACAAAGTTCACAGGGCGCTTGTAAGGAGGAGGGGGTGAAGAGGAGGAAGGTTAAAAAAAAAAGAAAATTGACCTTTGAAAGCAAAACAGCAGGTGGAGAGCCAAAACCAGGCAGCTCAGGAAGCATCGGGACAAAACTCAACGGGGACATTTTAAAGTCCACTTTTTCCTAAACTGAGGAAGGACCGCAGGTGTGACAATGAGGCCTGGCGTTGGCTGTCTGGCCTCCTTTTGATCGAGGCTGAGCACATGCGAGCAGAGTTTGTTTGTGAGGAAGTGGCAAGGTAAGGCGAAGGACTAATGGAGGGAGACGAGAGGGCCGGCGGAGCCAAAGCGAGGCCGGGGCGTTTGACCGCCCTGCAGGAGCAGCTGATCTGGGCCCTGCTGGAATCTGGACTTTCCAAAGACATCCTGGTCCAGGCTGTGGGGGAAATGGAAAAAAACAGGGCGAGTGTTGGTGTCGAGAGAGGAGAAAGAGGAGATGGAGAGAGCTCCGAGGAGGGGGAAGCCGATTTCCCACCTCCTATATTCCGTGAGATAGAGAAGCTTCCAGCGGATGAAGTGTCAAAGCTGAGGACTGAAGTCGACCAGTTACTGCAGTGAGTAGATCCCATCCTCCTCTGTAAACTCCAGGGCAACATCATCTTAACTTATCCGATAGAAAATCTACTAAAAACTAACAAAAGTGACGGCATCATCATCAGCTCTGCTGAATTCTCTTGCTCTTACTTGTGCCACAAAAAAGTCGACCCCCCTGCAGATTGAAGCACCAGTTTACCTGTCTCATCCATATTCCTAATATCTTCTCAGACTGAGCTCACCTGTCTTTTCAAAATCCTCCTTCCTTCCTTTACATGCTCCTGTGTCTCTCTCTGCAATCTGGCTCCTGAGGCGAATTTAAAGAGGGTTCCTCCTTTGCTAGTTACTAATTACCCACTCCCATCATTATTCCCTTGCCATTTCTTAATAAATAAGCTACAAGCATACAGGTGGGTGAAGATTAATGGAGTGGGGCTGGTCTCGAGAGGCTCAAACCCCAAACCAATATTTCAGCACCAAGTTTTAAAATTAAGTTTAAAAAAATCTGAAAAGTATTATCAGGTTTCAATAAGTTCATACTGAAAGTTTATATAAGAATAATAAGAACATATTCACAAACATGTCAGATATAGTTATTTCATCCTTTGTATCAATCACTTAAATTCTATAAAGTTAAGAATATTCCAAATTGTCGTGAATTTCTCCTGGTAAAAATTGTGAGTTGAAGCGTCAAATGAGTCCTCATAAACCTTTCACACATTTTTCCCCTCCACTGGTCTGAAAGAGCTGGACTTTGCTCCAGTGTGCTCTCTTATCTCTCTCTGTCAATACTCTGTAACTTCCCTCCGAGTGTTCACACTGAGCGTCACGTTGTTACAACCTGCACAACTGCAGGGACTTAACAAAAAAAGAGGTTCATATTATTCGAATAAAAGCACAAAATTAATAGAATGTTTTTTAATGTATGTGGAGTCGTGTAATATGTTACGTAATGAATAAAATCATTCAAACACCTGAACGAGGATACTCAACGACAATTTCAGTGACTGGTTTTGTTTTTTAGTTCATCGACAAAAATAATTTACATTAAAAAATATGCATTTCTTGATTGGCGATACACTTGATGTCGTAAAATAAAAGTCTAAAGCCACACATAGG
>NC_050520.1:27087306-27154857 GCF_002922805.2 Oryzias melastigma
GCTGAGTGTCAAGCTTTTCATATACAGTATATATATATATATATATATATATAGAAAGCATTGAATTTATCTCAAAGCATGAAAAGCCCTTTATAAATAAAGTTTAATGACTTGGAAGAGCTGAAGTGACTCCAGTCGATACTAAAATAAAAATCATAGTTAAATAGAAATGTAACTATTTTGTTGGCAAGTCAAAACAAAATAAGGAAAGATGTCATTTTCAAATGATTTTATATCATTCATTAAATTATGATTGATGATAAGTTAAATGAATGCATGCATGAAATTGAGATGATCTCTAGATCTCAAGAAAACATTGAAATCTATGATTGTCTGCTGTATTGTAGAATAACTGAGACACATTATTTCTATTAAAAACAAGCAAACAATTATATTTGACCAAAAATATGGTGGAAAAAATAAGCATAGTGTATCCTGGAAGAATCTCTAAAACAAATCCTTCCTCATTTAAGTGACTGAGGCAAAAACTGCACTTCTTTGTAACAGGGAGGAGCCCTGGCATGTTGCAAAAATGGTGAAAAGCTACATGCAGCAGCACAACTTACCTCAGAGAGAAGTGGTGGAGTCCACGGGGCTCAACCAGTCCCACCTGTCCCAGCACCTCAACAAAGGCACACCCATGAAGAACCAAAAGAGAGCTGCTCTGTACAGCTGGTACGTCAAGAAGCAGTACGAGATCAGCCAGCGTGAGTACACAACTCTTCCAGTCCAATCATCCTCTGAGACTGAGACATTTCTCTAAAAGAAAATGTTGTTTCATTGCAGAGTTCACCAATGCCAAACATGGCCTCACAATGGTGGAGGAGCAGGGAGAGGAAACCAAGAAGGGACGGAGGAACCGCTTCAAGTGGGGCCCTGCGTCTCTGCAGATCCTGTTCCAGGCCTACGAGCGACAGAAGAACCCCAGCAAGGAGGAAAGAGAGGGGCTGGTGGAGGAGTGCAACAGGTGGGGGAGATCATTCATTTTCTCATTGTCTCATAATTTTCTGTATGAGTTGAGCTGCAATCGAATCTTTGGGATGGTCTTTGTTTTTCAGGGCAGAATGCCTCCAAAGGGGCGTGTCTCCGTCTCAGCTCGCTGGCCTGGGCTCAAACCTGGTTACCGAAGTGCGAGTGTACAACTGGTTCGCTAACCGCCGTAAAGAAGATGCCTTCAAACACAGGCTGTCCCTCGACACACCGTACGGCAACCAGTCTGCTTCCTCTAATCCTGCCCTTCCTGCAAGCCCGGAGCACGGTAACTCCTCCGCTTCCAGATCTACAGACATGCATTCTGATCCTAAAGAGCTGTAAACCCTATGATGGTAACTTGTGTATCTCAGGTGTGAAGTTCACCCAGCAGATGTCATGTGACACAGTGAGCTCAGCTAGAAGCAACGGAGGGGAGAGAGCAGGGCGCCTCATGGTCAGCCCCATCCAGCTGGAGCCCAGCCACACACTCCTTGAGAGCCATAACCCCAAACTGGTGAGATTCTGCCTCGTGGTACCTCATCACTTTAGAAGTAAATGTCCTGCTGTCATGACAACCATACTTTCCTGTGGCTGCAGGTGTCCGGAAGCGGCCCATTGCCTCCAGTAAGCACCCTGACCTCTCTGCACAGCCTCTCTGCCTCTCCTGCTTCCTCCCAGAGCCTCATCATGGCCTCTGTGCCCAGCGTCATGAGCCTGGGGGAGTCCTCTCTTCTCATCGGTAATGCTTAGAAAAATTCAATTTCCTTTCTGCGGACAGAAATGAAAAAAAAAAGTTTTTTTTTGGCTGGAATTTTTCAGGTTTGGCCTCCACACAGCCTCAAACCGTTCCTGTTATCAACAACATGGGGGGTGGGTTCACGACCTTGCAGCCGATCTCCTTCCAGCAGCAGCTTCACGCGTCTCACCAGCAGCCCATATCCCAGCAGCTCCAGAGCCACATGGCCGCCAGTCCATTGATGGCTACCATGGCCCAGCTTCCATACCACAGTAAGGCCGCGCCCCCACCTCAAAGTCAGCGGAGACACTGACATACAGACTCATTCATCTGCTACTCCCCACAGTGTACAAGTCAGACTCGCCCCCATACCACTCGTCCAGTTTGCTGTCACAGGCCATGGTCATTGCTGACAGCAGCAGTCTGGGGACTCTGACCAGCCTCGCTGCAGTCAGACAGGTACCTGGATGGGTTTCTTGTTCTGTTTACAACCTGGTTCTACTTTCTAACCCCAATCTGAATCCCCCCCCCCCGAAAGATTCTCACAACAGACCCAGAGGAGCAGACAGACCCGCCTTTACAAGAAGATTCTATGCATCTGCAGCCACACACACCTGTGCCAGGTAGAGTGAATGACCAAGAAATGTGACGAAAACTTGAAAAACTATCATTTATCAGTTATAAAAACAAAACCAAGTCAAAAATGAATAATTTGGATTCCATTCAGGTGGATCAAAGAGAACACAGAAATTAGTATTTTTTTCAGATTCTGAATATTTTTCAAACATATAAAACATGAAATAATTTTTAAAAAGTTTCCATTTGGCTGAACTAATAAATACATGTCCTAAAAGCAAATAGGCAGAAGCCAATTCATATTTAAGTCTATCCCTTTTGTCTACTTTTCACATATTAGTCAACAATATTCCACATAATTATATTTTCTCTTTTTCCACTTTAACCAAACCTGTTTGTTTTTACTTTTTTGCTGACATAAAAAGATCAAAAAGTGGTTTGAAATTTAAAAAATGAAGCAAAATCAATATACATACACACTTGTATATAAACTTTACAAATATTTATGGTCAATAATAACTAATGAAATATTTTAAATGGAAATTTTCTACCATGTTTTATGGCCTGGGGGGTTTTAAAACAAGTCCCTTTCACACGTGCACACACACCTCAACTAAGGAGGCTAAAACTGAATCCTTCAATCAGAGGTTAACCGTTGTACCTTGGCACCTCCTTTAAAAAATTTCTTCCAAATCTACAAATGTGACTTTCCTCAAATGCTTCCGAAGTATCCTAGGACAGTTGTACAGAAAGAAGTGGGAGAACTGAGAAGACACAGGGAAGTTGTTAGAGTATTAAGCAGAATGTCTCACAAAACAGCATATAAATAATTTCAGTGCGGACACTGAGATAAGATTCTGTTAGTCATGATGCTCTAATACAGGGGTGGACAAAAAACGGCCTGGGGGTCATATACTCATTACTGGGCCCGTTAAATTATTTGATATGGCCTGCCAAACTAAAATAAGTCATTTTGATTGCCCTTATGTTTCATTTTCCCTTTAGTTCAGGTGTCTCCCCACAGATGACGCACTATAAAATAAATTCACCTTTGTTCAGGAGCAGAAAGTTACTCTGCATTCATGAAGTGTTTGAAAATGTGATGTTTTTCCTCATATTCATGTGGGATTTCCAAGTTGCACAGTCATTTTTCCAATTATTTCAACACCACATGAATCCCCCCTGAGGGACATCAACCTATTGGTGAAATTGGCAGTTTTGAAATAAAATCTCCAAAATCTTGTGTTTTAAAGTAATTTTCAAACAAGAGTAATGCATGTTTTCATCCAGATCTGGTGTTATGTCTTCCTTTTACGAGGTGAATAACCAAAACAAATTTGCTGCTCTTCTGTCAAGTTTTAGAACCCTCTGTGGCCCCTCCGAGTAAGAAAGTTGGCCCATCCCTGCTCTAATATCTCTACAAGTTAATCTGGTTATTCTGCTCTGCCCTAACATCAGAATTTGGGTATGGATCAGATCAAATGTCAGAGATTTTAATTGTTATTCCACTCTTTTGACCTGAGTACCTTCCACTTGCACGGTGATGTTTGGAGAACCCACTGAAGTTGAACTCATGTTTTAGGTTAAATTAACTGTTAAACTCTTCACTCATCTTGTTTCCTTCAATTGATTCTAACAATCCAGTCCATGTAAAGAAGAAGAAAATAAAGAAATTCATATTTGCGCAATTGTAGAAAAAAAAAATAGTTTTTAATTGGGTCAAACCATTCTCATCTCTGCTGCTAAATCCTAAAAAAGATTTCTTACAGAAGTGTCACTTTTTGTAAAGGAAATCGCAGAGACTTCAACTTATATAGTTTTTTTTGTTTCTAGTTTTTCATTTAGAAGTTTATAGTCTTGATATAAAAAGTGCACCTATATGAGGTGTATGGATTTATTCAACAATACATTGAATTAAACAATGGGACTAACACAAAATGATTTGAAAAAAATGACTGCTAACTTCCATAGGATACTACTTTTTTTTAATTTCAGGTATCCTTTTTATAAACTAATATCATAGATTAATTACTATTTAAGCCTAATTTTGACTTTTGCAAAAAAAAAAAAAAAAAAAAAATCAAGTTTTCTCCTAAAATCTTGTTTTCTGTCACTCATTGCTAAGATTAAGTAGTTATATTTATTTTTTTCAACCGGTTATTCTGTGAAAACTGAATATCTTAGAAGTGCAGAAAAAGAAGCCACTTGAAATTTTCACATAGAAGTTTAAAAGATTTACCCGAAAATAGAATCTAATTCTTGTTTTGTTTTTAACAGTTTCTTCCGAAAGTCTGGAGCTGTATTCTTCCTCTCAGACCACGGAGCGTCACCAGTCTCACCTCCTCTCACCGTCACCGACAGACATCAGCTCCTACATGCCGACACAAATGGTGTCCACGGCACAGTGAACCCTCGCCGCTTATGTCGTGTTTTCCTCTTTTCTGCTGGAAATAGGGCATTTCTAGAGAAACCTGGGGACAGGGGGGGCCACAGAGATCACGCCTCAGACGGACTGACTCATATTCTTGATTAGGAACACGCGCTAGAGGATATTCACCTTTGAAACAACAGAAAATCAACTCACGATCAACACTAAAATGTACTTTTTGTATTCAAATATTTTGTAATATTAAAACAAAAAAAGTAAATTAAGTGAAACTTGAGAACAATGCCTCGTTTGTTTTATTTTCAATTATAAAAATAACTATATATGTAGAGAAGAACAATGTAATAAACAAAGCAGCCAATTTGATTCTTAACATGTTCTGTAAGATAGAATCAACTCAGGATTCTATCCCTGAAACAAAAAAATACACCCCAAAACAGTGGATATTTGTTTAAAATACGAATGTAGGTCAAGCTTTCTCCTCCGGGATTTCTTTACGCTTCTTTTTCTTTTTACCTTGACACGAGTGAGTTCCCACTGAACTCCCATTGCTTTGTGTGGAATCACAAGCTGCATTTTGTTCACTCTCCTCATTACTTTGTTTTTTCCTTTTCTTCTTTTTCTTGGGTTTCTCTTCTCCTTCTCTTGTATTTTCCTTTATTTTTTCCAGGCTGACAGCCTCTGCTGAGGACGACGCGAGTGTTGATGCGGGTAGAAGATCTTCCACAGAAACAGCTGCCTCCTTCAGCCTCGATTCCATCTCACTGTCGCTGTCGCTGCTCAGGGGAAACCATATTTATTTATAAGTACATTAATTACAAAGTAATTCAAGGTGGTAATCCAAGTAATTAATAAAACCTTGAACTTGGGACAGGTCTACGCCTCGCACAAGCTGGAGGCTCAATCACTTTCTGTCCTGGGATAGATGTTGAAAACAGACGAAATCCTAAAGGAAAAAAAGTTAAATCATTAAAAATATATACAGATAAACAAAAGCAAACATTGACTTAAGCAGAAAAATTTTACCTCCATCATCATCACCATCTTCACAGTTGGTTAGTCCCAAATATTTTGAATTTTTAGGTTGTGTCTCTGAAAGGCAACTGACAAAAAAAGATATAAAAGTTTATTTAAGTTTAAAATAAAAAAAAGCATAAAAACACATAAATTTACCTGTCAAGATAATGTCCCAGTTTTTTGGCCACATGTGTTTGAAATCCTTTGGTAACTTGGAGCTCATTGCCGTCATGTTCATGGTCAGCGACAACAACACTGTTTTCAACACAAATATCAAACTTTAGAGTTAAAAATGTAATCAGATTTATTATTTTAAAAACACACACATATGAACAACACACCCACTGAAGTTAATATAATCTATCTGCCCATTGTTAACTTTAGAATAAGGACACCACTACTCACCGTTTTGACTCCTTCACATTGCTGTCTGCATCTTAAAGGTGCAAAAGTGCTCAATCAGTAACAATTATGAAAGTTCAAAGTCAAACTTTGATTTTTGTGAACACGCATTTTACTTGCCTTAGCTACAAGAATTTAAGCCGTAAAAATTCAACTACAAACCAACGTTATGTTAATTTTATATCAGACTTTTTCAAACATGTTTAAATCATTTCATATGAATGTGTAGAATGTAAACATACAGAGAGAGACTTGACATTTTTGCAGGCTAATGGACCTGCATGCATAGTTCGTCTATTTATTGAAACAAAAAGGACAAAATAAATACAATAACTTTACAATTATAAATATTTACCCTTCCTTTTTTGAACTTGCGTGTCCCAGACTGCCTCCTGACATTTTTTCAGCTCTTCATCGTCGCTACTGCTGCTATCCGCCGCCATGTTGAACCATGTGCTAGTTGTGTTTTCAGAAGAGCATGCTGGGAAATGTATTCTTATGAAATGACTACAAAACGGGGGAGAAAAAATCTAATTTGAAAGACGATTCGTGCGTTTTATTGTAATTACTGACAATAAGATGGCATCAATATAAATAAAATTAAAAAATAACTTATTACTTTAAAGATAAGGCAGCTGGTTAGCTAGCAAGACAAAACAACAACAAAAACTCATTCCTTTTAATACAACAAAAACCTACATTTATGATATTAGCATTAAAAATGACAAGCAGACATTTATTTTTTCTTAGGCTTATTTATTTACAACAGTCTTGATAACACACCAATGTGTCACTTTTAAAATAAGCCAGTATAAAAACTGGACTGCATCTACAAAGATTACAGGAAAAGATTCATATCACAGTCTTCCTTTGCAGTTTATCTGCTGCTCAAAAGAAAAAGGGGTTTAAAAACCCAGAAACAACATGATGAATGGTAAAGTAGACTCCCAGCGTTCTCACACTCAGTGAGCCTGGGTATACAGGTAAAAAAAAGAGGTGTAACCATTGACATGAATCTCCAAGTACTGTCAATGGGTGTAACGGTGCAAAAAGGTGACACAGAGAATACATTTCCCATGATCCCGCTTACTGGTTTCCTTAATTATGATCTTTTTCTTTCTTTTACTATAGCAGTAATTTTTAGAAAATGGGCACTGTATACAAATGACAAGACAGGAGAGAAAACATTCTACTTCATACAAAACAGTATAGCATGGATACTGAGATATGACAGGTGAACTTTTGCTCTGCTCAGTGCTGGTCTACCTGTAAGCTAGCTCTCTTTACTTTACCAAAAAAAAAAAAAAAAAGACCTAGTACTATGAATTAAGGCACATTGAAGTCATGAAATAGTGTTAATGAACAGATGTAAATAATGTCTGAGTTAAAAAGCTATTTTCACTTGACAAATACAGACGTTTGGAAATGCCGCCTGCTTACAAGATCCAAAATTTTCCATCAAAGATAGAATTCCATTTTTGTTATCTCCTCTAAAGGAGTATACAGTTTAAACATGAAAGTGCCTTTCCTACAATGTCTGAAGTTTAATCTAAGCAAGACATCTTATCCTATTATTTAAAAAAGTTGCATTACTTTGAAGTTTGAGCTTTTTTAATGGTCTAAAAGCTGCAGCATCTTAACAACCTGTGGAAGTTTTCTGTGAATTAATTAAAAAAAAAAAAAGATTTACATGTACAGATAAAATCTAACGAGATGAATTTTTTCACACCACTGTGTTGTGAATTGCTGCAGAGGCTTTTCATCTGTAACCACTAAACCCAGAGACCCCAGCAGCCAAACACAATCACACTCCTATCACATGTACAATCTTAAACCAGGCCTTAAGACAATCACAAAACTCTAACCACAGTGAAGCGGACAAACGCAACAACAGATATGTTGCAGATGTAGAAAGACAAAATATTCCTTTTGATTCAGAAAGTCATGATTTTACAACCATCAAAATGATGGAATTGAACTAAAGGAAAAGGTCTGCAACCCTAAAAATGAGAACCTTATTTGACAACATAAGAACACCACTGAATACTACTTATAATGTGAACAAGACAAAACTTTATAAACTTATCCCTCCTCCTGACAAATACAGAAAAACAAAAATCTACCTTAAGTAAGACTTACTCATGCTACATCTTCATCTGCTCCTAACAATACTGAAGGACATCTACTAGAGCTTGCTTTCCTGTACAGGAAACCCATTTGTCAATTGCAAAAAATGCTTCTATCACATAAAAATCTTCATTTCAATAAAGTCAAACTGACCCAGTCTAAAGGTGGAGCTTTTAGAATTCTGTGACCCTTCCAGCAGAGACAATATTAGACCAAAACCATAAAAATGTTGCCAGTAATGCTGGAACAACAGACAAAAATCAAGACAATCAGATATAATGAAAGAAACATTGGAGTAAACACATTTTTGAAACTAGAACTCTTTGTGGTTCGGTTTGAGGAATCCTCAGTTACAGTTGAAGGCAGAATTGGCCTTTTAAACATCGAGCATGTCTGTCATGAATGGTTGAAAAAGGCCCCCAAAAATAAGCTGTGGGTAGATGATATCCAGAAGTCTATCCTCTAGAAAAAAAAGCAGCGATTCTACTCTCAGAGCCCTCCATTATAGGCATAATCAGCTTTGTTGTGCATGATGAGTTTATTGTCCACAAAGTAGAAACTGTCTGATCTGGTCTCGTACGGGTGCTCCACCATTTGGCGAACTGAACGACAACAAAGAGAAATGAAGAATTATGAAATGTGAACATATTTACTGTCAAACTGCACATTCAAACTGAGAGGAACTCACTGAGGTCGTCTGGAAGCTGTGGAAACTCATAAATGTGTTCGCATGTGTTCCGGCTGTTTGGTATGCAGAAGCCAAAGTCAAAATCGAAATTCTTGAGAAGGCGACCCTGAAAGTAATGCCTCTCAATCATTCGAAAGCTGTTTATGGGTCGGTCCCCAACTGTGAACTCAACACTGCAATTGGAGAGACAATAAACATCAGGTTTTAAAGCCAACCGTAGTGAGAGCAAGGAAGCTGCTTACCCAAAACACGGAGTGTTTACTTACGTTGCACCAACCGTGCGTAACTTCAGAAACGCTGGTGTGAACTGGTATCTGACAAAACGTCCTGCGGCAACGTCCAAATCCCCACCGTCGTCTTCATTGTCCACGGAACCTGATCAAAACCACAGACTCAGCAGGTCAACAACATTTACGTGATATGTAAGAACTTGAAAAATGTAAAGATTGTTAAAAAACACAATACCATTATGTCAAATTTAAATGATTATTCATGACTTTAATTTAGTGCAACACTGATCAAAAGTGAAAACAAACAAAAATACCTTGTTGTTGTAAAGGTTTATTTTTTCAAATAAAAATCAATTTTCATATTTCTAAAGATCTGTGACCACACTGTTTACATTTTGGAAAGTCTTAATGGATGACTTACCACTGTTCGGAGGTTTGGCAATCTCAAACAGCACTGTTCCTGTGTCAAGATCTCTGATTTTAAAACGGGTAAAGTCAATGCTGTAGATGTTGTCCTCGAGTCTGCAAAGATAGTCTGAAACATGAATAGGATAAGTTAGAAATGTTTGATTGATGAACTCATAGTAAATGAATTCATTTTTACAGTACAATGCCCTTAAATTTAGAGCTACAAATGAATAAGTCAGACAATAATCAGGTGTAGTATGAGTTTCAATATTTTAATATAAAATGCATGCTCAAATACCTATGCATCATTTACATTTTCATTGTAATAATCAGTACATTAAAAATAATCTACTGATTATGCAGTATCTTTATTCTTAATGTAATAATAATAATAATCTATTTTCTGAAGAGAATGTGCTACTTCTCCCCCGAAAATGTTGTTTGGTGCTGGTTTCATTTGAAGAAAAACATATATATATATATATATATATATATATATATATATATATATATATATATATATATATAAATTGTGGAAATGTATTTTATCTTTTATTTCTTTAGGAATTAAACATCTGGCAACAGTTTTGGTGCTCCAAAAAAACTCACTTAAGTTCTGAAGTAACTTGTGTTTGTTTCATTCGACAGTCTGATGATAAAAATTTCACACTTTCACGAGCTTCTGATGAATACATAATAGTTTTTGAACTTATTTGTTAAAACGGTGTTACTAATTTTTTGGTTTTAAAAAGAACGGAAGTCCTTACTAATTATGAACTATCAGAATAAAAGTTGCCGCTATTTCGAAAATAAAATAAAATAAATTAAATGAAATAATGTATTTGTCTTATATTTCTATAGGACTGAGACGACTAGTAATAGTCTTGGTGCTTCAAAAGTCTTACTTAAGTTCTTGGACGTATCTGAACGTTTACGTAGAGGGATAATGCAATCATGAACTGTGATTGATTTACCCCATTCTGTCTATTTGATTAGCATTGTACTGAAATGTTTAAAATAGTTTGAGGTTGAATCAACGTTAACATTAGCTTCAGTTAGCCCTACATCCTTTGTCTCAAATGAAAGCTGCAATTGCACAAGTTTTAATTACAAAAAAAATCTACATGAACCTACACCCAGGATACCTTTAGTGACAGTCCGAAGACCCAGTACATGGTCCGGGGAAATGTCTTTGCCCAGTGCCCGGAGTTCATCCTCCGTGACTACAGGCCACTTCTCCGTTTGGCTGCGCCTCGACTTCAGCTTTTTCAGCATTCCTCTACCACTTTTTTTTCAATCTCTCTGCTTCTTCGTCTCCAAGCCGGTGTCTGCTTCCGCACGTCTTTTTCTGGTCGCCTGTGAGGGTTTACTTCGAGAAACGTTCATATCCCAGACGCCACCAATAAAAAGACAGTTTTTCTTTATTTAAGAAAAAACTGTGGCTGCACATTCAAGATGGCGTGAAACGCGTACTGAGAACCCAAAAAGAGTTTGTGATTGGTTGAAAGCGATGACCGTTGTCATGGATACCAAAGGGGTCTGAATAATTTATTGCTCGGGTCTCCCCGTTTTCTTTTGACTTTTATGTGTCAAACGTTTAAAGTCTTCTTTTTATTAGAACAGTTTATCTTATCTTTACCAAATTTTACCATTTTGTATCATGCTGGTAAAATAACTTTAGCTCCTGTTAGGATATCCTTCCATTACTTCTCGTTGGATTGGGAGAACCTAATTCGTGTTGCGCCGTGTCAGGAGTCAAGTGCACCCAGAATCTCAGCCGTACCCAATGGGTGGTGCTAGTGGAAGTACCCGGATGTATTGACGGAAATGCTCTGAACAGCATCGCGGAGGTAGCCATGGTGCGGGTGAAGTCGAGGTAAAACGTGCTCCTGTGAACATTTTCTTCTATATTTTTGTGTTCTTGTTGTTTGTCATTCACTAAATGCATCCCCATTATCATCAGGTATTTGCTTTGTGAGGTTAATGTGTCGGAGAGCAGCAACCTGTTGCTTCTGGATGACCGCGCTGTTGCAGGGGCTGTGAGGTCGGCGGTGGCCCGCATGCACGGTGATTATGGGGCAGCACTCTGTAGTACACGGTTTTCTGGTAGGTATTTGTGGAAAACGTTTTCGTTTTAATACCGTAAGTGTGAAAACATTGATTTATTAAAATGAACAAAGCAAGAAAAATGTGTGAAGACGCGTGTTGGTACAAAATGTACCAACTAATCTAATTAAACAAACGTTACACAAATCAGGAAAAGCATACATTTGATCGTGCCAGTATAATTTTTTACTTTAATTTGTATATTGAAAAAAATCCTATTTTTTTTCTAATGCCTTTGTATCTATTTAACGAATAGTTGCTACATTTTAAGATTTTTTAACCTTTGAATTTTGAATTTCAATGTTTGTTTTTTTTTTTTCAATTTAAGTTTTCTTTCATTCACCTTTTTATTTTAACTTTCTATTCTAAATTCCTGCTTCAATTTTTACTTCAACAAACACACACAAAGAAAGGAAAAAAGCACATAAAGAACCTTTCAAAATTTGACATTCTTAGATAAATATGTCTACAAATACATATTTTCTTCTTTTTTTCCATTTAAGTTGATACTAAATTGGGTGGAGTCCTAGTTTAAATTGTACTTTGCAAATTAGGGAAATGATGGGGCTAATACAAAAATGTACTTTAAAGTCTAATGAAGTATTGAACTCTTATTAGTGTATTTTATTTTCTTAGCATGTGTTGTGTATTGTTCTCTCACCTTGTTACTGAGAGTTAAATTGTTTAATTGTCTTTATAGTCTCTAATTTGTTTCCTTTTTCTGTTTTTCCTTTTTTATAGTGAAATACCTAAATGCTCACACTGGAATAGTGTTTCTACGTTTCGCTAAAAGCTGCTACAAACTCCTCTGGTCTGCATTACCTTTCATTACAAATATTGAAAGTCGAGGGCAAAAAATCCCATGTTTTCTCAACTGCTTGCATGTAGGAGGTAAGAAATGCACGCTAAGTTTAGAAAGAACCTTGCTTACACATTTTGGAAATTATAAGTTTTAAATTACACATTTTCTAATTCACTGTTTTTCTGAACTTTTCCAGGAACTATTAGAACATGTCAGAATTTTTTGATCCGCTACAACGCCCAGCAGCTCCACCGAATTCTTCCTAAATGTAAAAATGAAGGTAACAGTTTATTAAATAAAGACCTTTAGGCTGAATCCTAGTTTTATTTTTTTTAACCATTGCCGTGTAACTTAAACATTTTGTAGTTACTTGGAATCGTAGTATGGAATTGGTTTATTATTGATTTAGCTAAGTAAAGAATTATCAACGAACCATTGGGAAACTTTTCTAATGTTTCTTCTTGTATTTGTATTTTGCAGCAGAAAAAGATCAACTTCGCCAAGAAATTCTTAATTGCAGACTAACACGTGGAAATAGGTCAACATATGAGGATCTATCTGAGTTTGAAGAAGATGAAAGAGAGTGATCAAAGTGTATATGTTTGATGGATATTCCCTCATCTTCACCCATTGACTTACATACTCCTATTTTGAATCACAGCAGTAAAGTTAATTTGGAAAATCCTGTTTTATTGGTTATGTGTGGTGTTTTTATTTTTTTAGAGTAAAAAAAGACTCAGGGTTCTATTGACTTTGTTTCCAAATAGAATTTTTGTTTGTCCGTCAACACAATGTAAATAATTATTTTCCTTTTTTAAAATTTTATTTAACAGCCCAAATAAAAGTAAAAAGAATATGTTCATGAGTTTGACTGTTGTGTTTATGTATTTCATCTTCAATGAAAAATCAAATGTTTCAAATCTCTTATTGCTGTAATTTTTGTGTAATAAAGATTAATAACTTGTACTACATTATCTATAATGTTTAACCTAAAGTTGAATTGTGCTGTATTAGTAGTAAAACATTTTACTACATTTCCCATACTGCCTTGCTGCTTGGGAGACGGTACAAGAAACATCCGGGGCTCTCGGGTTCTTGTCTGGCGACCCGTCGCCATTACAGCACGCTTTGGATTCTCGATACAAATTTCAGGCTAAATCTTTCAAATAGCGAGTTTTCCACTTTGTGGAAAACACTTAACGCTCTGTTAAGGCCCACTAGCTTTCCTTAACAAGCGAACTCCGTTAAATTCGGGGGGTTTGACCCCGCGTGGCGAGCTTTCGTCCTTTCCTTTGACAGCGCATAACTTGAGACGCCAAATTCGTGTCTCTATTTTTTCTTCTGGTTTGTTTTGTAGTCAAGATGTCGCCGTGATGGGGTCTCCGCGTTTGACAGAAATGAATCAGGGCCTTCGTCGCCTGACCCGCGCTCACTGCAACCCATTTCCCGTTTTTGTTGTTGATGCTAGAGAGCTCGGCGGCTCTCTTCACGGAGCTCTGCCTAAACACCGCTCACTGCACGGAGACGAACATGGAGAAAAACCCCAACAGCAGCACCAAGGTTCCGCCCCGTTCCACTTCTACGGGTCCTACACCGGGCGAATCTAAACCCAAAACAGGTGAAGACTTGATTCTTAACACTTGGCTACATGCACGCGGCGCTGTGAGCGTGCGGGTTATAGCTCTGCATTATGGCCTTTTGGGGCCTAGCTGGGCTGCACAACTTGTTTATCAGTGACTGACGTCACTGCCAAAACATTTGACCCATGAGCTGCAGCTGACATCTGCTCTCTGCAGTTAGCTTGGAGGATCTTCATCCAAATTTAAATGCAACACATTTGTGTGCAGGCAAAGACTAGCTGGCTCTGTGATAAATCGTTTTATTTAATTTAAGTTTTTGATCTTTTTTTTCTTTTATTTATTATTGGTAGAATAAAGATCTAGCTTTTCCAGAGGGTTTAAAATACAGTGTTATAATACAGTGTTTTCTTTTATCTCTTTACATTTATTATGTAATTACAAGAAAGGCAATAATCATCTCTGATGTACAAAGTTTTGAGATAATACATTTTGAGATTAAACTGAACATATTTCAATGGCATTCCTTTTTTTTCTTTTAAGTTTAGTTAAAATTAGGGGAGATAACATAACTTTTAAGAACAATACTTTTTTTCGCCATGATACTAAGAGCAAACTTTTTGTTTAATTAAACAAATCATTAGATTTGTTTTTCTTTAAGAATACCTAGGGAAATAATGATTAATTTTAACAATTGCAATTTTTGGTTTCTGATATGTTTAATATGAACAAAAATCAATCCAGGACAGCTTTAGCCTAAAATGCAACTACTGTCAGATCTTAGAAATAGAGATTCATTCATCAATTTAGTTCCGGGGTGTCAAACTCAGTCGCACAGGGAGCCGAAATCTAAAACACACATGAGGCCGTGGGGCGAACAAGATAAACATTTATTAAACACATTAAAACAAAGTTTTTAAAACACAACTTTTTAACATAACTATGAATAATAAAAAGGCAAGAATATTATTTCAGAATAAGTCAGCTTAAACTTTAAATAAATTTCAATATTTTATCCTCCATTAAAATGTATTTTGTCAAAAGGATGCAAGTTAAAAAAATAAGCGCAAGATAAAATCGGGCCATTAAAGACAATAAAATAAAATTATCTGGAGGGCCGGATATCATTACCTGGCAGGCTGGGTTCGGCCCCTGAGCCTTGACTGTAACACGTGATTTAGTTGAATAATTGTTACACCCCTGTGAAAAACAAAGATTTTAACAAGCATATTGAAACTTCTATTAAGAATCTTGTTTCATTTTCTAATCTGAATTTCAGATGGTAAAAATAATGGCGGGTCGAAACGTTACAACCGTAAGCGTGAGCCCTCCTTTCCTAAAGCAGAAAGTTTTCCTGGTCCGCGTCGCACCAATCCACAGAAAAGCAAAAATTTTGACAAGAGACCCCCTCAGAGAGGTGGAGGACGACAGTATGGAGCTGCAGGTGGAGGACGACGTGAGGAGGTTGGCAATAATGAGAACAAATACTCCTGGAATGCCAATAAGAAACAGTATTTTTTGTAACTTGTTATCAATCTCTGCCTCCCCAGGTAGCAGAGACACGCCGGGCCGAGTTTAGCCCGGCTCAGTTTGCTGGACCCAAGAAGATAAGCTTGAACCACCTGCTAAACTTCACTTTTGAACCCCGTGGGGGTAATGGTGGCATCGGAGACGGAGGCCCCTCCTGTTGGGGTCGCCGTAACAAATGGGGCCACAAGAACAAGCCTTTCAACAAGGAGCTTTTTCTGCAGGCCAAGTAAGCCGGTTCTGAGGCCATCAAACTTTCATCCGTGAATGTTAAGCATGTGGATGTCATCCTGTCCTTGTGTTTCAGTTGTCAGTTTGTGGTGTCTGATGACCAGGACTACAAGGCTCACTTCACTGATCCAGACACTCTGGTCAACTGGGACTGTGTGCAGCAAGTTGTGAGTATTTATTGCTTTTAAAGGAAGAAAATAATCCTTCTTAGTATGGAAATGTGATAATTATCCTCATGGAAAGTTCGTTTTTGCCACTTTTTTTTGTACCTCAAAATCACTAACCATTAGTAAACAATTACAGCGCATCTATAGCCATGAGGTGCCGTCCTGCCCCATCTGCCTGTACCCTCCTGTGGCAGCTCGCATCACCCGGTGTGGACACATCTTCTGCTGGCCGTGCATGTTGCACTACCTGTCTCTTAGTGACAAGAGCTGGTCCAAGTGTCCCATCTGCTACGAGGCCGTGCACACTGCAGACCTGAAGAGGTAAGCAAGACAGAGGAATCTAACGAAGCACAGTTTTGAGATAAAATGCAAAAATATTGAGTCAGAGAATGGTACACCTTCAATTTATTCTTCGACTCTAATAGAAAAAGGCAAAAAAGAAAAGGTGTGTATTTTAAGATTATATGTGTAAAATGAAACAAACATTTCTAAACAATTTCTAAAAATTTCAAAAGCAACCTTGAATACTGCCTGTGACAAAAACAAAATGTTCAGTTTACTACAAGAAAATTGTTTTTACGAAAGTTTTTTTCCTGCAAAAATAAGTAAAATTTGCTTGTTGTTAAACAAAATTATGCTAACTATTCTTCAATTTTTTGTTGTTCGTATTCCTAACTTGAAGACCTTTAAAAAAAAAACTGAGTTATTGTAATTGTCTTTTTTTATAATGCTAAAAATAATTACAAATCACTGTCATGATTGTTTTTTTAACTATTGCTTTGGTTTCAGTGTGGTTGCTATGGAGACACGGCAGTATGTGGTTGGAGATGTCATCACCATGCGCCTAATGAGAAGAGAAAAGGGCGCTCTGGTGGCCATGCCAAGCTCCCAGTGGGTGAAGGTGGAGGAGCCCGTTCGCTTTGAAGGTATAGATCTTAACCAATTTCTTCAGTAATTTTTGTGATGTTATTGGCATATTTTTGCTCTTAAAAATTGAGATAAATGGCTTAAAAAGCAGTTAAAAAATGTCAGGGTCAAAGGTAATAAAAGTTTTGTAATTTGTGTTTTGTAGATGCTTGTTTGAGCCCGTACTCCAAGCTGCTTCTCACCTCACCGGTGCAAGTTTTGAGCCTGGTCACAGAGGAGAAGGCGATCCTGCAGGCTCAGCTGAGCCAGGAGGAGGAAGCTCAAGGCTGCTTCATCCAGAATGCTCTTTGTCTTTTGCAGGTAGACAATCACAAAACATTTCAGATGTTGGGATAATGCATCACCCCAATAAATGTTAAACAAAAGCATAAGTTTTTACATCCACATTTTTAGCACTCAGCACTAATTTTTCTTCATTTCAAAATAAAATGTGTGTATTTTTGCATTACAGGAGGAGGAAGAAAAACTCCTGAAGCAGCAAATGGACACTGTCAATACCCCTGTCTTTTCCTCTCTGTCTCTGAATGAACCTCCTCCCCCTGTTGTTGAGGAAGTGGTCACTGTCATCAGCAGTTCTAAGGTATACACATTTTATCATTTCACTTTTACGCCATATTTCCTGAGATCTCTTTAGTCTCTGTGGATATTCATCCCATTCATTTCTGGATTCATAAGCAACCACTGGATAATTTGCTTTCTTCTCTGCAGCCTGTACTGCAGTACTCCTCAGCATTTGACGATGAGGTGGAAGAGCTGACAGAAGAGACGCCTGCAGAGGTGCCAAACTTTCCAGAACCCACTCTGGAGAATGAGCAGGAAGACCCTGCTGAGAGTGGGATGGGTGCTGCCTGTGAGCCTCAGCTTGATGTGGTGATCCCAGCCAATCAGGAAGAGTCTGTTCGCCCCTCAACCGGTGTGGTGCATGGACCTTACTACTACTTCTACCAAGGTAGTTTTTTTCTATTCTATTTTTTTTCTTTTTTATTTGTTCATGCTTTCATTTTGATCACATACATTTCAGAATAAAATGCATGCATAAACTTTTTTTTTAATGGGGAAACAAAAGGTATTTCCTCGTGTAGCTACTGACCTAATCTACAAACCAGTTCAGCTGGCTCCTGTTTACACAACACTACTGATTTTAGTCGGAACCCCTCCTGGATAACTGGACTGTTTTAGGTTGTTAGAATAGCAGTTTTTAGGTTTTATTTTAGCATTTCTAATTTTTCTGTCATTGAAACCGGACAGGAAACACTAAAAGTTTTTTAAGTTTTTCTAAAACTAACTTTTCCTTTCTGTTTTTTTCCCTTTAGCTGATGACTGCCAGCAGATGTTTCTGCATCCTCTGAATGTTCGCTGTCTTATACGTGAATATGGCAGCTTGGAGGCCTGTCCTGACTCCATCACTGCCACTGTGGTGGAGATAGTTGGACACACAGTCACTGAGGTACGAAAAGAAAACACACAAAAGTAGTCTTTGCATCTCTGTGCTTTCAGTCTTTTTCACTCCTAAATCTACCGTTTCATGCATTTGTTGCAGGATATTCGTCGTCGGCATCGCTATCTGGCTCATCTGCCGCTCACATGTGAATTCAGCATTTGTGAGTTAGTTCTTGAGCCACCAGTCGTTTCCAAAGAGACTCTGGATACATTTGCAGGTTAGAACATTCCAAATTCAGTCTCAGAGATGATTGTTGTTTTCCCCTCTCAAAAGTTACAGTTTAAATTTAACAACCTCTAGATGACTTGGAGAAAAGAAGGCGCATGAGGCAGAAGAAAGTAAGGGACGAGAAACGCAGGGAGAAAAGAATTGAAATTGAGGAGAACAAGAAGCAGGGTAAATGTAAGTACAGTTCCTGCTGAGTGGGTGCCAAAAAATGTGATATCTCGTACCCATTTTTAATTTAATTTAATTTTAAATGCAAAATAATGGATGTTTCTGAGCATGTCTTTTTGTTCCAGATCCAGAGGTGCACATTGGACTGGAGAACCTCCATCATTTCCCAGCATTTGGCTCTCCTCCTCACAACTTTAGTCCTCCCTTTCAGCCTGATCTAAGTTTTGCCCCTCCATCCCCCCTCAGCAGCAGCCCCCCCTCTGGTAAGATCATTCTATATATCGGTCATTAATGTTTGCTGTTCTGTCTTAGATATGGTTTTTCTTTAACTTGTCCTGTCCAACATCTGAGCAAACAGATGAGAGCTAAAGGCCTCTTGTGTTGGACATATTTTATGGTTAAAACGGGTGTATATTTGTATAAACCCCTTTTGTAATTTAGGCTAAACTTTATTTAAATCAATTATATTAGTATATTGGAAGAGAGAGGGATGTTGGGGGGGTGTACAAAAGAAAAGTGGGGGTGAATGTTAAGGAAATAGGATGAATTCTCAATATGTGTGTCTGGGGTAAAAATGAAGCAACAATCAACTAAACACTTGAGGGTTATCATCATTACTGTCAGGTGTGAATGCTAGTCTAAAGGGGCGGGGCTTGTCCACACAGTCTGTTACAAATGTTCCTGTTGGCACCAAAAATTTTCACATACAAGTAGTACATGTGGACAATAAAACTACAGTTAGCACAATTATGCACACAAACAAACACATGTAAAGCATTTTATTCTGTCACGCAAACTATTTGTGCAAAGGTGAGCTGACACCTGTGCTCAGGTGAGTGTTTTTGTTCTGCTGAGATGGTTAATGGAATATAAAAGGAGGGAGAGTGACCGGTCATTCCCACTAAAGCAGCTGCTGTAGTCAAGCACCCACCCCCCGACACCCGCAGAGGATATCAGATGGAGGAAGTCCGCCTACCAGGGAATCCCGTCAGCCACCCCGACCAGGGCCAACAGGACCGCCACAGGGTTACCCATCGCCAGACAGCAGAGAGGCACAGGAGCACAGAAAGTAGAAGCTATAGCCCACCCTCAGCACCAGGGACCCCAGCACCACCCAGGAGTTCTGGGCATCCCTCAAGGGAGACCCGTGGGCAGGGGTGGGCAGCCCCTGCCTTGCTCACTCCTGGACCTCCAGAGGAGAACGTCCAAGAAAACTGGGGGGTTCCCTAAGAGTCTTTGACATCTGACTAAAGACTAGAGTAATGCATTTGAGCTGGTAGTGTCCAGTCTTGAGAGGTCGGGGTACTGTTTTATTTCTGATGACTTGAATCAGGTGCGTTCCAACAATAAAATTGAAACAGGAATGGATTAAAATAAAAAGGGAAGCAAGTACTGACCTTTGAAGGCTGGGATAGAACCACTCTCATCCAACGTTAACACGATGAGAATTTCTAATAATCATTTATTTTTTATTTTTAGATGGGATGAGACTCCTGACTCCAAGCTTGCCCTCACAGACTGTGGGCAGCCTGGAGGATGATTCTCACTGCATGTCTTTTGCACAGGTTTGTATAGTGACGTCATTATTAAAAGTATCTGTTGTAATTGGGAGGAAGTCCTGAGATAACCCAAAATGATGTAAACCTCTGTGTCCTTCACAGATGTTAAGAGATGGGAAAGCCAGAGTTGATGCTGGACCCAGAATTACCCCAAAGAAAGGTAACTTAAGAAGGAAACTGTTGCCCTGCCGCCCATTTCATGTCAGAGAGCCGACCTTGGCACCGTGTTTGTATTTCGCCCACAAAAATAAAAGACATTCGAACTTTTGCAAAAATTGATTTGTACATCGTTCTTCAAAGGAGCCCGCCGTCTGAAGTAACAAACACCTGTTAGACCTGGCCGTTCTGGGAGACAGAACACAATTGGAAGATATATAGTATTGGACATGCAAAATGAATTTTTTTTTTTCTGACAATTGTTTGATCTTTAAGAAAAGTGAATGTTTTTTTTGTAAAAATTCTTTAAAATTGATATTTTTCCAAACAATCAGAAATGAGCTAAATTCACAGATTTTGAGTTTTCACATCTAAAATTGTTCCTAAATTTCACACAATCATCACACATCTGTTTCAGATAAGCTGCTCGCCCCCCCAGCAGTGGACAGTGATGGTGAGAGTGACGGATCAGAGCGCGTTCCAGTTCCCAGCTTTCAGAATTCCTTCTGCCAGGCTTTTGAGAAGGCTCTTCTGGAGTTGGACAACGGAACAGCTTCACCACCTCAAGCCGTGGTCGAACTCGGTTTGTGGTTTTGCCATTATCAAAGTCTTACTGATTCAAGTTTGGTGCTTCTGCTCATAAATTAGTATTTTTTTGTCATTTCAGATGAAAAAGGTGGAAAGAAGAAAAAGAAAAAGCAGAAACTGCTGTTCAGCACTTCCATGGTTCACACAAAATAGGCAACACTGAAGTTCATCCATTCATATTGTTCACAGAGGGTGTTCCTTTGTTCATTTATTTCCCCAATATTTTTTGTCTGAGAGGGGGGTGTTAATTCGTAGCTAAGATTTTTGCTGCTGTAGCATTGTTTCATTGGCTTTCTTTTCAGTTTATGGGTATTTCAGCCCATTGGTGTTCTTTTTTGGGTTATTTTTTTTGGTCTAAGCTAGTGTGTCATCCTCATGTCATGCTGAAGGCCTATGGGTAACCAGTAGTTTCAATACAAAGTAAATAAAAATACGCTGCCGGCGCTAACAGTTTATGTGCTTCAAGCTTCAGAATACTCTGAATGTTACCATTTTCACAGACTAACTAACCCCAGCACCACATCTACATGATGTAACCTAAGGAATATTTTGCAGAAATATTACTTTAAAGGATTTAAGGGTGCTTTTTACTCGAGTAGCAGTCAGCCAGCTGCACAATGCACCTTTTAAATCTCTCTGTGACATTTAACCTCCACAGTATCCGTTTGAAACACAACATTGCAACACAAGCAAACATGTGTTTTCATGTTTAAAGATCATAGATAACAACTTGGGTTTGCTCCCCAGTAAGCCATGTTTGAAGCAATGCAAATGTTAATGCTGCAGTATTTTGCAACAAATGCTTTTCTAGAATAAAAGTAAAGCGATGTAATTCATCAGGATCCATGTTCTGCTTGTTTAGAATAAAAGCTCACTTTATTTTTCAGTTGTTTCACCATAAATTCTTTCCTTTTTCTCCACTAATTTTTATTTTCAGTGTTGAAAACTGGTGACTTTGAAGGTTTGCTGAGATTAAACAATTGTTAAACCTGAATGGAGATGATAAATGATATTTTTGTGTGGGGGTTCTTTAAGTCACCTTTGATTTTTTTTTTTTTTTTTTTCAGAGCAGGTTAATAGACTAGTGAATGAACTAGTCTGTTGTATTAAATAAAAGACTTATGCACAACCAGTAAACAGTGTCTTTGTTTTCTTTTGCAAATAATTAGTGTTTTATACAGTACTTAATGTTTCCACGTGGGGGGAGGATCGATCATTTTTATTTAGCAAATATAGGAGGCGTGGCATGGAGCGTTTTTTTATGACTTGTACTGTAGTAATTATTTAGGCATGTGATGATAGGCTTCCTCAGAATATACTTCTACGCGACCGTCTTTTATTTTGATAGTAATGGCGGAACAACCGGAACCTTCATGCCCCTGAACCAGTCGGACTGCTTCTCCTGCCCCACAGCTGTCTAGTAGTCGCTCTTGTCAACAACAGTGCAACCTGAGACGGGATAGCCAGTCATTTGGCTAGCTTAGTAAACTAGCTAATTCAGCCCCTGCGTTAGCCTCAGCATTAATTAACTGTGGCGACTCTTCGTTATCTCTTTTAAGGGGCGTGTGTCTGGATTTTCCGTACAATGTGATTTTTTTTTTTTTTTCGGAGACCAGAGGAAAAATCTTTCACCGCTCGGTAAGTCTGCCTACTTCGTTAAACGATAAAAAATGCTGTCCGTGTTTCCATTTTGTGACTTCAGCCTCTTGAGTTGTTAGCTTACGGTTGCTAGCGAAAAAGTTGTTGCATTTATAACTTCCAACTTGAAATATTTAGCATAAGCAGACTCTGCAAACTTTATTTTTAGTTTGAATAATCCATACCTTTTTTTTCTTTACGTGTATACAAAGATTTAAAAAAACGCATCACCGCTTCTTATCTTTGTCTTAAACCAACCAGGTAGCGTACTGTTCACATGAGAGGTGGACGGAAACAAAAATAAAAAAAGGATAAACCTAGTGGAAGTTTTTTTTTTTTTTCATAAGTAGAAGCTTTGTTTTCGTAAATTGCCAAAACTATATTGTTAAGGGAAATTCACAGTGTGGATTAAGCAGTTTTAAATTACTTCCGTCGCTTTTACCTTATTGTAAAGTTATTTAAGTTTGTGTTTTGTGAGTAAACCCCGTAGTAGCATCTACCTGTTGTTTTATGGGATGTTTTACCCCAAACTAATGTGTTTTGAACCCTGTCACTGCTGTTAAAGGTGTTGTAAACGCCTAAAGTCTGTTTGGACAACAGCTGCGTCTTCTTTAAAGCGTTGTACTATATTATTTTATAATAAAGTCAATTCAGTAAAGTTTGTTGGATGAGTTGGCTTGGACCCTGTTGTCCCATGTAAGGAAATTTCCTCTGTGGAACTGGACAAACCAGGTTAATGGCTTGTCTACTGTGAAAACACAGCTAACTCTATTCCAGCTTCCCCCACATGAAGTGCTGGAATTTTAAACAAATTTGAGGGAAACTTTTGTAACCACGCCACATAAATGTAATTTAATTTTCACTATAGACGGGAGTAAATTTGGGTTTTTATCAAGGCATTGTGGCTAGTTAAGTGTGTTTCTGGGCCATTCAAAGTAGAAACTTCCCCAGTTGCTGTTGTTTTGCTTGACCCACCATCACTGTGAATATTTTGCATTCCATCAAGGCAAAAGAGTTTCCTGACAACTTGGGGGAAATAGTTTTCAGCTGTTGTAGATTCTTTCAGGAAGTCTTATCACATTTTTGCCAATAATGGTTTAAATTTTTTGACCATCACAGATTGAATTTACACACAGATTGTGGAAGGGTTGGTGTCATGATATGTGAAGCGTAATCGAGGTCATAATGCAAATATTCATACTGGAAAAGTTGCAGAGCTGCATTAATGAATTTCCTGGAGCATTGTGCTGAGCCATCTGTTCAAATGTATGGGTGTGACGATGTTTGCTCAAGCCTTTGCTTGGTGCACCTTCTATATCAGTCTATATTGGAAGCAGGCAGTAAAATAGGATTTGAGCTTTGCTGTGATTTTTTTTTTTTTTTTTTTTTTTGTCTGACTCATTGTCGTCTTGACAAGTGACAAGCTTATGCTCTTTGTTGACACGTGTTTCCTTTAGGTTTCTTCTATGCGTTGATTCTTTGTGCTATGACATCGTGGCTTGGTTACAACAAAAGCCCAAGCTCTTCAGCAGACGGTTGACATCTGGTCAGGTATGTAAGATTTTTTTGTAGGAGCAGCTTAAATATGTCTTTTTTGTTTTTCCAAAATAACTTTTTGGATGAAAAAATGACTAAATGTGAAATCTTAAAAGGCCCACATTGTCTCCTGGAGTCTTCATCCCTATTATTTTGAAAGAAAAAAAATATTTTTTTTAAAACCCATGTTGTAAGCAAATCTTTAAACACATTTTAAAGGTATTACTGTATCTTCTTAATATAGGGAAGACAGTTTGACCAATGAAGTAAATTAGTTATGGAGCAGAATCGCTGAATGTCTTTATACGTAGCCAGGTATGGATTTATGGATGAGTTCTTTTCAATGATTAATCCCTGAGTAGAAACAAGGAAGGAACACAATGGCACTTTGTAGAACTGTACTTTCCATATGATTTTGGTACATTTAAATAATTAAAATATAAACAAAAACTAGATTTATTTCAATAATTTAATCTACCTTATACCTTGATTCAAGCATCTCCTCAAACATATTCTGAACAATGATAACTTGATTACATTTTCTACTGCAGGAAATTGCAAAAAAAGTTCAATATTTCAAACATTCGATCAGAAAACAACTAAAATTTCTTCAAAGATTTTCCAGAGCTCTGAATAGTCTGTCAGTATGCATCAACAACAGGCCACACACACATGGAAAATATTTTCAAACAGTTTTCCAAAAGATGATAGTTGCCGCTCAAATTGGGTAAGACACACTATGTCATTACCATTAAAGCTCACAGAGTGATGTAAATAGAAGTTGGATTGGAGGAAACATAGTTTAGAAAGACAAACAAGCAGCAGAGAAAACTGCAGCTTTGAAAGAAACAATGTCCATTTGTTGATGGCTTCAGAGGAAATGACAGACCATAACCTTTAACTGTTGGGGTTTTTGTGTGTCATACCTCTTCTAAAACAACATCAATGTTGTCTTACCAGGACTTAATACATTAAGAACTGGACTTGTTGCTCAGCTTTTTTCAGATCCAAGTAGATTATAGTAAAAGTAGAGTTTCATTTAAGTGTTTCTAGAGTTGCTCGAGATCCAAGGAAACATTTTTACAGTCTATGGTGGCTTTAGAGTCCATGTCATCTGCAGGTGTTGGTTCATTGTGTTTGTGAAGTCCAAAGTCAGTGCAGTAATCTGTCGAGATATTTTTTTAAATAAATAATTTTTTTATGAGACTCACTTAAACATTTGGTGGAACTCCACTACATACCAAACTATTTTGACCATAGTATCTTTTTTTCTTGATAGATACTCTATTTGGAGATGTCATTATAAATAAATCATTCCATTATAAATTAATCTCACTGACTAAATACATCACCTATTAAAGGCCCTCCAGAAGTATGTGGCAAATGGACTTGAACCAAACAGTTTAATAAGCCTCACATTTAAAAGAGTTCTTTTATTTGGTATGAAGAGGTTAGTGACCTGTACACGTATGATATTTGCATGTAAGACTGTTTTTATGCATATCAACAGCATAAGTAAAAAGTTATATGTGCTTTGTTGTTCCTGAGTCCTATTGATATTTTAGCACAACTGTTTTGGAGAAAAAAACTAGTTTTGCTTGTTTAACAGTCACTGTTTCATTTTAAGTTTTCCACCCACCACTGAAAAATATGACAGCACTGCATCACTGGGTTTTTCTTAGCCACTGTAAACTACATGTACAGGATCAGCAAAATGACACTTGTTCTTTTGATTTACCATTTAAGACACACTCTAGGGAAAATTGAGTTTCTGTATTAAACAGTGGGATGGTGGGGATATCAGTAGAGGCTTGCTTTCATGCCATGAGTCCAGCCCACAACTCCGAGACAAAGTTGTGATGACGTTGACATTGTGTAGAAAATATGTCTTAAAGAACAATCTAGGAATTTTTATTTTTGCTCAAAACATCATATTGAAAGACCACTGGGAATGATTTTATAATGGATCAAAATGCAGATGGAGAAGGACTTTAACGCTCAATTTAGTTACAAAAACTAAGTAGAATACCCTTATAAATTGTAAATGTTAATGTGAAAGTGGGAGGCAAACCGAACAAAGTCTAAACAGGCTCCACACAGCAAGTGTTTGCATTTTTTTTATAGAACAATGATGAAAAACACTTGTAAAATCTCGCTTTTTTAAACAAAGTTTTTTTTTATTTTTTGTTCCTTTAAAGGGATGGCTGCTCAAGTGGAGGTTCAACCTGGAGAGCTGGGGTTATCGGTGGCAGGAGCAGGACTTCATCTGAGTCCACTGTCTGATTCCAGCAATAAGAGTCGCATCGAGGTCCCATCTGTTGATAAATCCAATGTCATTGCGTCAGAACCGAGCAAACCTGTCCCAATTCCTAAGCCTCGACTTACTCCTAAACCTTTTGTTGTGGACAGAAACCCAACTATTAAGCCCATACTTGCCCCTAAGCCCCAAACCAAACCTAGACCAGAGTCCACTCGTCTGGCTGGGCACAAACCAGATCTGCCAAGCACTCCAAAACCAACTGCAAAGCCATTGTCAGCCAACTCCAACCGGCCTGCTCCTACCTTCTACAAAACATCAAATAAGTTGAATTTGGCACAGACAGCAAAGCCTGTCACCCAGCCATTTAAATCAGCCCCCCCATTTGACCCAGATGATCCGAGTAAACCAACTTCTTCTGCGCTAGCCAAGAAACAAAAACCTGTCGTATCAAACTTTGCCTATTCCAAGAGTCTTGCAGTACCTTCAGCAGCAGAGTGGTCTGGCACCACTGCAAAAGAAAAAGAAACCAATGTAAAGTCCAAAAATAAAGTTGGAGCTTCAATTACAAGAGCCAAGTCAATGGGGTTTCTTGATGAAGTAGGGTTTGATAAAGAAGAAAAAGATGAAGCTAAGTGTGAAGTACCTGTACCATTGCGACCCAAAAGCTCCAGGCCCAGACCTGTATCCGCCATCTTTCCAGATAGCTTAAATAAGACGGAGAAGCCTGTTCCTGCTCCTCGCTGGGCTGGGAGGAGACCCCTCTCAGCTGATCTCACATCCAAGTTTGAGTCCATTGGTCTGTCACTCCACCGTAAAAGTAGTGATGAAAACACTCCAGCAGAGAAGGTGCCACCACAGAAAACAGAAGATGTCCCAAATCCAGACCTAAAGAGTGAAAAGAAGACTGAAGAAAGCACAGTGAAAGAGATTGAGGAGGAAAAGCAGAGGCCAAACATCAAGTCGCGCATCAGTCGCCTATTTGATTCTTCATCTTTGTCTGTGGCTGGGTCCACGGGCCAGGATCCTCAGTCTCCTGTGCAGCCGAGTCCTGAAACTGAAACTGAAACATCTGTTGGTGTTAAACAGCTGATTAAGCAGCTGACTGTAGATCCGACTCCAACTCAGAGCCCAGCCGTGAAGCCGACGCCAAAGCCGCGCCCTTTGTCTATTGATCTTACCAAAAGGTGAGAACCGCACCTTGACCTCTTTTTTTTGTTCGTGTTCCGCGTCTCTGTCCATGAGTTCCATTTGTCATGCATGCTTTTTGTCGTGTGATGTATGTTCATCAGGTTTTCATCCGAGAAGTCGCCAGACTTAAATACTGTCACTGAGGCAGCAGACCGCCATGAGATCAGCAAAGTTTCTCAAAAAGGGGTAAGAGAAGGAAGAAGCTCTGAAGGATTAGGTTCTTGATGGGTTTACTCTACTTTTAATTTACGATTAAATACCAGACGACATCATGTTACATCCAAAAGGGGTTTAGAGTTTTTCAGTCTAACCTGTAATCATAGGAGCTTTTCAACCTTGGAAAAAATAACAAAATCCAAAAAAGAATGTTCTTATACTGGTAAAGTTCAAATGTTTTTTTTTCATTCATGTTCAATGTAATTGTTTAGAAATTTGAGCTATTTTGTGTCAAAAAGATATTACCTGAAGAGTCGGCTATTGTTGCAACAAATACAAAAGTGAATTGGACTCACAAAGCTTTGAAACCCAAGATGGCTACAACTACTCGTCCCAAGTGGCTTTGGGTTATGAAATATCAAAAAGAGGTGTGGGAAAAAGGTCACTTCAGAAAAGCTTTGATTACTGCTTCAACACCACACCTACTGTGGTGACGTCAGTGCTCGTCAAGAAGGAACTGGTAATGCTCATGAAGTCCTTTAAAGACCCACTGATGAAAAATGTCTTTTTTTGTGGCATTTTTCTGTTGATGGAATACATGCATTACGAAAATTAAGCTAAAATGTGCACTTCTGAGTATTTATTTGTTCAAATGGTTGTGAGTTAGGAGTAGACAAATAAATGCTGTTGGAAAAAGTTTATTTAGATGGAAAATATACTGGGTGGGCCACAAGGTCCCTACTTCAAGCTCTTAGCAACGCAATAATACTCCCGCCCACAACCCAAAGGCAAATTTCTAATGAGCTACTGCAGAAACTATGTCCTAGAAAATGACAGTTTTTATTTTTATTATGGCTAAAAAAGAAATCATAATTAAAAGACTACTGAGAACTATTTTACAATGTATCAAAATATGATCAGAGATGGGTCTTTAAACTGCTGGAATTCATCCCTCTATCTTTTTTTCAGCTTATCCATATATTATTTTTTTGGTTTATTTTCTTATTTTGCGAAGTGTTCTGATTAATTTATTCATGTTGAAATCACAGATGTCATAAGTTTAAAGCATCTTTTAATCAATAAAAATTTCAAAAGATTTGTGCTCATTTCCTCAGGACGAAGAGTTGGCTAACACTCCTAACGATCACAAGATACTTTATGATTTGAAAGAATCTGAAGAGCACCTCAAGGATGACTCCACATCAGAAGGATCTTCTGCAAAAGAGACAAGTAACACCTCCCAGGATGGTGGTCGTGCTGGTGAACTACACACCGTGCGAGCATTTTTGTTTGACGTAGAGAGACACAATGTGACTATATCAGAGGAGGAGAAACCTGCAAGCTTGGCTAAGGATTTGTCCAGGAAGCCTTCGTTTAAGAGAGAAAGTGTGGCCGGACCACTCTCCCCCCCTGTCTTCGAGGAACCTGCATCTCCATCCACTCCTCTTCGTGTGGTACACGCTTTCGATACAGTTCAAGCAATTGAAGAGAAAAGGGCAGTGAGCGAGAGCGTCCCATCAGCCCAGTGGGAAGATAAGGCCATGACGCTCCGCTCGAGACGCTCAGACACGAGCAGACCGGGGCTCGAATGGATGGATCAGCCACAAATCCAGCCTCCTGTGGAAGTGATGCCAGTGCCCCGGTATTTGAGAGTAGGCGCTTTACCAAAGTGGAACGCGTCTGATCTCAACCAAGAGTCCATTTTGGAAAAAGGGACACAAAAGGAATCGCAAAGGGAAGCGCTAGTGGACAAAGAGGGTGATAGACAGAGATGGGCAGATGAGGAAGAAGGTATTGCAGCACATAAATATTTAAAGAGAGAGAAAGAAGAACAGCCGAAACCAAGGGCAACTTACTTTGCTTTGACTGGGCAAATGCAAGAGCCTGTTTCTCCCAGAGATGCAGGGACAAGAGAAATAACTGTGCCTTCTGATAATTCCTCTGTGAGGTCGGCTCTGGGGGGGCCACAAGGAAAAGTTCTTTCCGTCAAGAGGAATCCATCTTTAGAGGAAGCCTTTGAGAGGAACACTTCTCTGCAGGAGCTTGAAGCAATGATGAGAAGGCAGTTGTCTCCTAACGACACCACATCTCATACAGACAAACAGTCGAGAAACGCAGAGAAAGAAAATCGAGAAACTGAAAGAGAAAATCTCCATGAACAGGTCAGGGAGCAGGTTAAGGAGACGCAGAGACAGCTGGAGGAGGAGAAGAAGAGAAGTTTAGAGAGGATTATAGAAGTAGATAGACAAGAGCTCATTGAAGTTAAAAAGCCCAGGCTAAAGGAGAAGGAAAGACAGCGGTTTCATGAGATAGAGAGACAGAAACATAAGGAGAACATTGAAGAGGCTGAAAAACTAAAGCAGATGACATTGGAACAAGAAATGTTAAAAGAGCGTGAAAAACAAAAGGAAATTGAGAGGGAAAGGCAGAAGCAGATGCAACAAGAGCTAGAAAGGCAAAGAGAGCTGTCAAAGGAGAAAATGAGGAAAAGGGATGAAGAGAGGCAAAGAGAGTTGGACAAGGAACGACAGCAGCTTGAAATGCAACAGGAGAAGCAAAGAATGGAAGAGATGGAGAAACAGAAAGAGCTGGAGAGGCAACAACTAGAACTGCAGAGGGAGAAGGAGAAGCAGTGGCTTGCCGAAGAGGCAGAAAAAATCAAACTGATAGCGCTGGAGCAAGAGAGGATGAGACTTAAAGAGCTGGAAAAAGAGAGGGCAAGGCAAAGAGAGCTAGAGCATCAGAGAGAAGTGGAACGAGAAAAGCAAAAAGAGATGCAGAAAAGGCGGTGGCAGGAAATCGAAAGGCTGAGGCAGAGGGAGGAAAAGGAACGACAGTGGCAGTTGGAGAGAGAAAAACAAGAGCTGGAAAGACAGAGGGAAATCGAAAGGGAAAAATTACAAGAGCAGGAGCGGGCAAAAGAGAGGCAAAGGGATGAAGAAAGGCAAAAACAGCTGGACAGGGAAAGGCTGCAGCTGGAAATGCAACAGGAAAAACACAGAAAGGAGGAAGAGAAAAGGGAGCTGGAAAGGCAACAGCTGGAAGTGCAAAAACAAAGGCAAAAAGAGTTGGAGAGGCAACAGCTTGCTGAAGAGGCAGAGAAATTAAGGCAAGCTGCACTAGAGCAAGAGCGTTTAAAACTAAAAGAGCTTGAAAAAGAGAGGGAAAAACAAAGGGAAATTGAGCTACGGAAAGAGATGGAAAGGGAAAGGCAAAGGCAGCTGGAGATGCAGAGACAGCTAGATTTAGACAAGCAGGAATTTGAAAACCAGAAACTGAGAAAACAAGAACTGAAGGAGAAGATGGAAAAAGAAGAAGCTGAAAAATTGAGACAAGTTGCCAAACAGCAAGAGGCAGAAAGACAACGACTCAGAGAGAAGCAGTGGAAGGATGAGGAGCGACTGAAATTGGAATCGTCAGCCATGAGGCCGACGGTGCTGGATCTGGACTCGGTGCTAAGAGATGAGTTGTCCCCTAAAGCCTCTCCCAATCACGGTGACCCCTCCATGCGCTGGAGGGAGCCATACAAGCCTGCCATTCTGGACATAGACTCATTTAAACCTGAAGCGCAACCCTCCCCAAATAAAGACTTGTTTCCAGTGTCTGCTATTCAGGAACTTGATGCTGCATTCGGGTTTAAGTCAAGTCCTGCGCCCGAAAGGGATACCAACTGGAAAGTACCACCACAACCCACCGCCGTGTGGACAATGTCCCCTCAGGATCCATGGGAGCTACAGCCCGTGGAGATGTCAGTAGATAAACCTGTGATTGAACCCAAAAAGTCTCCCAGCACCCTCAGCCCCCAACAGCCACTCCGCAAGCAAGAGGAACGACTCCCAGATCAACAGAACGACTGGGCTGCTTTTCTGAACGAGCGGTTTCACACCAGCCCTGAAGTAAGAACTAGGAACTCTCTTGGAGTCTTCTCTGGCAGCCCTCAGGGAGAAGAGATCTGGGTTCCTAGAGAATCACAAAGCAGAAGCCCCAGGAGATTACAAGGATCTCAGGTGAGGAGGGAGCAATGACACACATTGAAAGGAAATTTATACAGTATTATTGTCTGTGTTAGGAAAAAGAAGTCATCCGGTAGATTTAGCAGTTGGTACAACTGCCTATAGACAATTGAGTTACGGCATTTACACTTTGATTAATCCTAATATTTGTGGACAGCTGGAATGATGCGTGAGTGAATCCAGACACAATCACATTTAGAGATGGTCTTACCCACATGGATTTTCAACAGCGGAGTTGCAACTCAAAGAATAAACTAGTCAGTGTGGTCAGTCACTGGCTATTTGTTTGAACCAACTCTTGAGTTTCTGGGGCCCATTAATCATTGTAACTGTATTATTATTGATTGCAATCAACTGATATTTTAATGAAATTATCTCCAATCAGATAAACAGTTAAATTGATGTTATTTTTGAAGTTTTTCTTTTTTAAATGCAAAAAACGTTTTCAAATAAATTGAATAAAGTCATGACAGTACAAAATTTAACAGGTGATTGGGGCTGAACTCCTTTTAGTTTTGTATGGTCAGCTGTTCCTAGAATTATGTACATTAATAAATTATGTTAATTTTAATTTATTCATATTCAATTAATTATCTCAGAAGGAAAATAAAGTTTAAATCTAAAAAACCTTCTCAAAATGCATTTAAAAAAGTCAACAGTAAAAAATAAAACTATACCAAAGGTTTAAAAACGTTAATAAAATATGGCGAAAAACGTACAATTAAAATGAACATGGTCCAGTTAACCGAAAGCCTGTCTATGTATCAAAGCTTGAGCTGCTTTTAAAAATAATGAATTTTATCAGCAACTTCTACAGTCATCCATAAAATATAAGTTAGCTCAAATTTGAACATGTAAGAGCATATAAAAACATTTAGAAGGACCTTAAAGGTTCTGACTAGAACAGCCTGGTTTGTGATCTGAGGTGTCAGGAGATCAGTAATTGGTCCTTTTAATTAAAAAATGCTACTTTGAACTTCAGTGGAGTGATGATGATAAAGTTCAATTGATGTGGGTTGTTTGAAGGGATCCAGTGAAGTCTTGCTGCAGTTTTTTTTTACACTCAGGGGGGTAAAAGGTTTTAGGTGCTGAAATTGAAGTGCAGAAAAATAAAAGCAACTATAAAAATATATATTTATATATTTTTTTAGCTGAACTTTCAAGAGCAGGTGGAAAATCATGAAAACTAGAAATATTTGAATCTTCAGAATACATTTTAGGAATGTATGTGGAACAACTTTTGAATGGATTACTTTTAGTGATGTAAGATTTATTTTAAACCTTTTTTTTTTTTTTTCTTAAAGGAGCTGAATAGGATGCGTTCCCGAAGTATGTCTAGAAAATCTGCACGCTCAAACAGCTCCATGGAGGAAAATCTGTCCAGGATGAGGAGTCGCAGCGCTAACAGAGAGCAGGATCGCCACAGCTGGGTAAGTGAAGCAAAGAGAGAGCTGCTCCTGCTCCTGCTGATATTATAAAAATTCAAATTCATACTCTCATTTAGATAAATTATGTTTCAAACATTGAAGGCTTTGTTTTTGAGTTTGTCAACAATTAACTCCCCATTTATGTTTTATTTAAAATAAAAACAACAATTTCTCAATAATCCACAATTATTCTTCATTTTATCTAAAGCACATGTTTCAAACTTCAGGCCTCAAGGATCTGTGTCCTACATGCTTCCAGCTAACCTGCTATTCTAGTTCCTTACTGGCGAAACACACCTGAGCAGGAACCCGCCTGCAGACTAGACAGGGTTTCAGAATAAGCAGCAGGATTCCGGCCCTCGAGGCCTGGAGTCTGACAGAGGCTCAGCTCCTTCACAAGACCAATATCATACATGACTGCAAATATATTTGTCTTATAGCTGGATACATCCTTGTGTTTTCATCAGACCTTCTAGAAACAGTTCATTTAATCATTCACAGTTGAACTCACTATATCTTTAGTTATTTTAAGTCTCATATAAATTTTTTTTTACCAAGCAAATGTAACTTTTTAGGGCTTTACTCAAGCAAAAATCACAACATTTAGCGCTAAATGCTTCGTCTGTGGCGGGGTATGTCAAATACAGTTTGATCTTTTTAGAATGAAATAGTTTTGCTCTTTAAAGTGACTGTATGATTTTTATTTTTCTCTCTGAGCACATGTATACTCTTGCTTCAGTAACAAAAGCCCTTCAGGGCTGATGACTTTATTTCACCCGTTTCACATCTTTAGACTTTAGACAAAAGTTATAAAACTCCTCCTCATGTTAGAGACAATCAGGATTAGATAAGAAAACCACTTAAATAGAATTTGTCGCTTTGCTTTAACCCATGATTGTAAACAGAAGTAACATCTTGTGTTTCTCCTGTACCTGTTCTACTGCTTTTCCTTTAAACCTGTTGCTGACTGTTTTTCTTTTCTTAGATTGGTATATGTGATAGCACAAATGCAACTCCAGATCTACTCCTCACTAGTTCTGTTTGCACACCTGATATTTAAGTCAAGTGTGCACTTTTGATCAGTTGTGCTGGGTAAGGTTTACTTTGCTCTTTGTCATTGACACTGTAATTGTGAGCTGGTTTTGGAAGCCGGAATTGTTCTGTTGTGTAAAGTCCGAGCTGGAATAGGAGTCAGTACTCGATCAGCAGCTCCATCTAGTGGTGAAGTCTACATTTATGAGCACTAGCAGTAATCCTGGTACTCGTTCCTCTTTGCTGAATGGTGTTGCATCAATTTACTACAATGAGATGTAGAGGATCAGATTAAACATTTAAATAAAAAATGTATATGTTGATAATACGCTAATATATTTGTGTACCCTCCCCCCCCAGTAATTATGAACACTGGAAACACTTGTCTGTTTGGTTTGGTAATAAAGTGTATCTGCAGAATTTAGCAATTTCATACAATCATCATGATGGGTTTTGATCCTGTTGTTGCTGATTGATTTCTGCCAGTATCTCTGGTTCCTTTGACCATCTGCTACTGTTAGTTATCAAGACAACGGGAGATTAGGATGGATAGTCTGGATAATTCCACTCTGATCTCAGTCTGTGATGCGACTGTCTACTACAAATCCAAACTCTTCAGTGAACAAATTATTTCCTTCTTTAGTTTTGAGTCTAGCTATCACAATCACAGCATTAAACAGAAGAACTGTTCACAGTTTAAGGTTTTGAAAAAAAATCTGGCATTAAATCAGTTAATCCCCTGTTGCCGCTCACCTTTAAACAATTTTCAAAGCAGCATAGTGTCCATGCGAGAGGATCATATGGCACGTTTAACAAAAAATACTTTTGAACTAGAGCTTTTCCTGGTAGTAGACCCATTGCATAATATAACTTTTTAAAATCTGTGTTGACTTGTCGCTTTTAAAAGGAAGTATTTATTAGAAGATATGTGACTTGTGAAGTTAAAACGACTAGTCTCTCTATTTACTCATTGTCTGTCAACGTCATAATCAGCTTTAGTGCAAGTAAAACAACTGAAAACTTTGTTAGATAATTAAAGGAAAAAAACATATGGATTTCAGTTAATTTTGAATGTTTGGGATACTTCAAAGCTACTTTTGCTTTAATATAAGTGATATTTCAGGACTAAAAATTAACTTGTCTTTGCTATATCTGTTTCTCAGTTTTGATTCGTTTGGGCAAAATGTTTTTGTCTGAGTTCAAGTTTATCTGTATATATTAAAGAAATAATATAATAGTAATTAGTAGTAATAGCTCTTAATCATTTGGTTTTTAAAACTAGATTTGATGCCAGTATGTCACAAACACATCCTTCAAAATAAAGCTCCAAACTCCATCCCATAGCGAGAGAAAACCCCCATTATCAGTGACTGTGTGCTGATAATCAGTGCTTAAAGATAATAGTGCATCAATTTTCTTCATAGTTTTGCTTGTGTGCTTTCAACTTCACACAAAAACACAAACATAAATGCACAAGGAGTCTGTTAGAGGATTCTCCTGCAACCATCATGTCTTGGTTTTAGAAGAAATCAGACAAATCTGGCATTTCATGCATTTTTTTTCTTTATTTAACCTACATTTTTCAGCAAGATCCTACTATTGATAAACAGTTGTCACATTTATCTCTGAAAATATCTTTGCATTCATATTTATTCAAGTCTAAATTAATCAGCATATATCCTATATATGTAATCTACACAAAGAAAAAAGTTGGAAAAAAGAACAGATATTTAGACTTATTTGACTTGAACGTGCCTATATACCTATGCTGCATACAGTAAATGAGATACAATAAATAAATGCATGTTTTAGACTGGTAGAAGTGTTTTGATGAAGTTTAAAAGTGCAGATCAAAGAATGGAATATTGTTGGAAGCTGCATTATAAATGTGGTTGAACTGCTTGAGTCTTTTCTGTCCCTTGATAAACTTCCTGATTTCAGATGTCTTCCTTCAGATGTTTACATATATTTACATGTATAAAACTGAAAGCATTGAGGAGACGGCAGTCTGCATCTTTGTTTGACTCTGGGTTGAGTTTCCAGGCAGGTTGCAGTAAACTAACAAGATTAGCTGCAATGAGTCACTTCCCATTGGATGACACTGATCATACAAAGGAGAATGAATTAGGAAGTGATTGATCTTTTGTTGTTGGATTTTATGTTGTATTGAGAACTGCTTTGTCAGTGTTTGGAGAATTTGTTTCAATTCTGCTTAATCAAAAATCAGATTATAGGATACTGAAAGGTGATATTATTCATAAAATTTACTTTATTCAAACACATGTTTTCATAGATTTTAAAATTGTAGGAGGAAATACAGCAAGTCAGATTTTTTATGATTAGTCTGATGGGGAAAAATGATCTTAATCAACAGCTTTCAGACATTTGGTGTCTTCCTTTAATTCACTTTTTTTTTCTACTGTGTTTTTTAACTCCTGAGTATTTTTATGGGATATTTACATATAATGGATTAGATATTGGTCTGAATATAAGATGGATTAGAATGTTTGATGCTTCGAAACAATCAAATGTATTTTCAAGAAAACAAATAAAAAACACCAAGTACTTTGCATATTCTGTCTTATAAATGTCGCACAATTTCCTGAGACTGATGGCACTCTAGCAATAATGCCTGGTCATACTATCTAGTTCAGAAAAACCCTGTGATTGTGCTGGAAAAATACGTAGATCATGTTCAGAGACCTCCCCTCTGACTTTATTTTCATCTTCATGTGCTGTATTACAGTCTTTGCTGCCTAAGCATTTTCCTGCTCACCCTTTTTGCTCTTTAACATCTGTTATAGTGAGAATCCAAGACAACAGCAGAGTTTTTTATGAGGAAACAGCTGACTAAGCTTTCAGAGAAGCTCAAGTAAATACCAGAATGAGACCTAAAATCCCTGATTAGTTATAGAGCAGATGCCCCGAACTTAAAAAAAAAAAAAAAAAAAGAGCAAAACCAACAAAAGACCCCCAACCCACAACAGGATTAAGGAGCTAAAGAAAATAGCTGGAGTATAGTCCATTTAATTATCTGTTACAGTCCCAATAATATAGGTACATTTTATTTTTATTAAAGTTTTGCAACCATCCAAACTCACAGATATTCACAATTATTAAAGAGCTCTTTATTTTGTATTTAGAGGTCATTTACTTTGCCTTTAAGCCACCAAAAGTGTGCAAGATTGACGCAAATGCTTTAGTGCTCCTAAATAAAGTTTTTTGTTGTCATGAGAGTTCAGAGATCATACCAGCAGGGGGCACACGTGAGCAGTTCTTGACCTTGTTTTAACCCATTTCCATTCATTTGCTCAGAGGCTGATGCAGCCTTTCCTCAAGGCATCCGCTGTAACTTTATGATGGATAAACGGCGTGCCAAAAGCCTGTGAGTTCATGTCAGGAAGGGCTGCTCTGTTGTTTGCATACGCTGAGCTCTGAGTGGGAGTTAAGCAAACATTTACTTGCCTCTGGGGATTCTTGCTTTTTGCCAAACGGGGCTGAAAAACTGGTTTAGCATGTGGTAAAATCTACTTTATTATTTCACTTTGCTCCCTTTAATTGATTGGTTTCAAATCTGTCTGTAGTTTTGGGTTGTTGCTCATTTATTATTTAGTTGCTTAAAATGACTGATTTTTGTTCTCCTAGTTCGGTTTGTCACTTTACCTGCTGCTCCCGGACCGGGCTGGAGGAGCAGAGCACTGCAGAACATTCATCACCCCTCTCCTCTTTCTCCCCCTCCCTTTGCCTCTCTGAGTCAGGGACCTCCCATTCTCCCTCTCACTCTCCCTGATTCAGTTCCCTCCCTCTCTCCACCCAATTTCTCCTTGACAGTGAGTCCTATAAAGCAGACTACAAATAGCAACTGCTGACGCATTTTCTCATACCTGCCGTTACCTGCAGAAAACTCAAACTGAGGCGGTTCTCTCTTCTTTTTCTGGATTTTTCCCCCCTTCCTTTCATCTTTTGCTGCCATCTGTTTTTCCTCCACGGAGTACGAAAGACTTCAGCATCTCTTCGTTTTTACCACCAGCTGTGAAATCCCTCTGCAGCTCTGAACACCGCGCACCATCAGGATGTAGCCCTGTCAGTTGGATGGATTATTTAACTCCAAACCTGAGCCTTTCTTTTTGGATATGAATTTGTCAATGTCAACTCTGGGACAATGCTCCCTATGCTGGGATTTTGATTGTAGGTCAGGACAGGAGCTCACAGTTGATGAACTCAAAGGGATTTGGTTAAACGCCGTAAATAATCAAAACAAAGTGAACATCCGCCTGAATGAATTGAAATGTTTTTTCTTTTAGCTCAGGGGTGATTAACGGCTTTAAAACTATAGAAAACCTGTCAGAGGGTGTGAAGCAGTTTGACTAGTGTCCTTTATGAGTATTTCTGGCCTTTTGTAACCTCTGGGTTGCTGTTTGTGTGTTGTGACAGAGATATCATAGCAGGCATATCTTGTAAGCATTGAAATAGACATTAGAAAGCTTCCCATGTTCAGCTGAGGCAGACCGAGTGGAGCCTTAACACTGATGTGTTGAAACAAGAATCCCGGTGGCTCCGGCGGGACTACCCTGCAGAAAGACGCCTTACGAGTGAAACTGGAGGTGTCCTGGTCTCTGGATGACTTGCGATATCCGTGCTGCATTACGACCTGGGAGTGAATGAGCTCTGTCATTGCTCTCTCCATCACCTTCCTCGCTGCTGCAGCGTTGACCCTGCGTCAGTAAAGACCTGGGACTCCATCCCCGGACTGCTGTCTCTCTCTGCCTCTAATGTTCCCCTGCTGCTGCGATTGCAAGAGTCACAGCTCAGCTCGAAGCCTCTGTTCAACCAGCAGAGCATCGTGATGGAGTACCTCGGCGATAAGCTGTCAGGGGCTCACTCTCAGGTGTCAGGGTGGGTAGGAAATGTCCGTCGCTCCCTTCACGGGGCGTTTAACTTTCTATCCAGCTCAGTGGAGAGGGGAGGACGAGAAGACGACGGAGCGGAAGGTTTCAAGAGGACCAACTCCTTACGCTCCCTAGCGTCCCGCAGTAGGGAGTCCATCCGCAGGTTCTCTCTGCGCAGCCAGCAGCGTTTGTCCTTACGCAGACGTACGGCGCCCAACACCCCCACTGCTGTAAGACGCCATTCACACATTTTGGGTACAAACAGACAGCTTCTCTTTGATGTATAGACGGCATATTTAGAAGTATGGACTTAATTAAAGTTCAAGTTATTTTGCAGCAATGTCCATGTGTCTGTGGTAACAGCTGCAGTTTCATCCAGCATGAGGTCCAGAGTTAAGCGTATCATGAGCTCTTACACCTGCTGTGACAGCCATGCCGCTTCTTCTGAGTCTTTATATGCTTCCATCATATTTCTGTCTTACCTTACTGCAACTCCTGATTGTGTGACTGGAATATTACTCCACGGAGTCTACAAAGTCTTGTTATCTGTTTAAACTTTAATTTTGTTTTTGTTGAGCTATGTAGACACCAGGCATTTGACGTGTGTTCATGTCACTACCAATCAGAGGCCTTGATTGGTCAAAGCACTTGGTTTGACATGTAACACATGTTAATTGGCCACGTGTTTTGTCCGTAGAGCCTGAAAACGATTGCAAAAACTTGCGTGAGAGTTTTGAATGCGAAATCCTGAAACGTAAGTTCACATAGACTCTTTATTGAAAGTGTCTGCTTGAACGAGAACAATGCAAATATAGCTTTTGACTAAAAATAAGTTGTAAACAATCTTTTTTTTTTTTGATAGACATGTAAAATGGGTATAGATCGGGTTGTGGGTTGTAAACATACATTTGTTTTAAAACATAAAAATGACTCCTTTTTTCTAGTTTTAACTCTTAAGTTGCGCTTCCAGTTCTGCTGATTTTAAGTCTGGTTAAACCCAGAGATTTTCACATTTCCTCTTGGTCATGCCTCATGAAAATATGTACGTCATTCTGGTTAGGGATTAATTTGTGGTTCCTAATTTGTTACGCATTAAATGAAGATGTGTGAGTATTGTTCTGTGACATTGAGACGGCAGGAGCTTGGATTAGTCCCTTGTGTCATTTTGTTTTCTTCTGTCATAAATAGTTGTTGTCGATTATTGACCTAATAAGATTTATTTTCAGCTTTGTCTGCTTTACTTTTTGTTTTGCCTTATTTTGACCTTTAGGCTTCTTGATAGTCATAACTGTTGAAGGCACTCATGGAAATCCATTTGTTGCAAAGGAGCTGCTGTCAGTTTTGCGCCAACGCCTATTTATTCAAGTGCTGCACAACACCTCATGAGTCACATCTTATAAAAGTGAGAGGTGTCGTCATTGCTTAGGGGTTACGTCTTAGTTTAGGATAACAGCAGCTGTTATTCTGTTCTTTTAGAAGCAGCATTTGCTTTCCATCATTGAGAGCATGAATGACGGTTAAGAGGTCAGTTGGACAGATGGATGAGAGCCTTTGGCATCTTTCTATTGTGTATTAGTAAGTTTCATTAGCAGGTATTTCTAAAAATACAGTTTTATTTATTTTTTAAAAAAGTGCACATTGTTAACTCAACTGAAGAAAATTCATTAACACTCTACTGGAAATGATGCAAACGTTATCTTGGTGTATCCGGACTGGAAATGTCCATTTGTCCAGACTGAGTCCACTTAATTTGGTCCAAATTTAGACCTGAACCTTGTGATTGGTCAGTTTTCAGACTGGCCTTCAACCTGACGTTTCTGTTTTGAACCAAAGCTTGTAAACAAAAGCATGTGACTAAAGATCTCTTCAGTCATTGGCCAGGAATTACAAGGTCGTGGCAAAGAGAAGAGATAATGGAAATCCAAAGCTTTTGCAATCCTTGTCAGGATCGTTCTCTATTCAAACTTTATATGTGTTTTGTTGACCAATTTTGAAGGTCTGTGTCAACATAAGCTACAACACTTTTTATTGGCTGTTTTGGCACAGTGGAGGAATACTGTAAGGCAGTCACTGAGGAGACAATGACTAAGACAGTACGCTGATAAGTGTTTATGACATATAGATTGTTGGGAAAACAGTGTAAGAATCAATAAGTATCACGTTAGAAGTTGTTTTATTGAGTCTACATGCATCTGACCAAATTTCAATGAGTTGTTGTGTCTCAACGTTGCTTTACATTTGTCTCTGGCTTATTATTGCCACCTTCCTACTCTGTGTACATCTCGCAATGCTCGGTTACAGTGGCCATTTGGTTCAGTTATTCCGCTACGAGTAACGGAGTATATCCAGACTGAGGAAACTGAAAGTGAAGCAAAGCTCAGTCCGATTGGAAATGGGATTAGAAACTCTCAAACGAGAGCAGTTTCCAGTCCCAGACCAGGGTCCGCTTAGGTGTATGCAGACTGAAAATTTGTTCTGGATTACCTAGATTAAAAAACTCTGGTTCACTTAAAGCAAACTAAATCTGTCCAGTCTGAATGCAGCTTAAGAAAAGTATGTGTTGGTGCATACAGCTCTATGAAATAAGTGGATTTAAAGGTTATATGTACTGTCAAGCTAAACCAGATTGAGCCCTCTGGTTTTTTCTGATTGACCAGTCAGACTGAAAAGAATAATCTTTTAGAAATATTCGTACGTGACTTACAAAAGGTACTATTACATATTATTACTGGAATATAAGAAATGGCAGTTAACTGTATACATATCTTGAAACGAACATCTACAGTTTATGCATCATGTGGAAAACACCTCAAAAACAACCCAAAGACTGAAAATAATCCTCTGCATCAGGTTCAGCTCACTCTGAAAAAAATTCTTAAGCCAAGTCAGGATTTGACATTCTTCCTCTCCGTTCTGCGAAGAGTGTGGAGCTGTTTCTGTGTGCTCGGCCGATCTCTACATAACAGCAGAATGTGAATTTCGGTGTGCTGGGTCATACGGTTTAGTTTGTCATCTGCCCGCATGAGATCATGCTCTTAGAAGCAGCTCGTATGGAGAATGTTCTCACTGATTAATGGGTTACACATTTTTTTTCCACCCCACCCTAGTCAGTCAGTCCGCAGATATGAACAGATGAGTAGAAAATGTGATGACACACTGCAAGTACAATTTACAGCTGTTAATAGACATCAGCTTTATGAGATACTAACATCAGGTTTTGTATCTAGATGCTTTCAAATTGATGGCTGTTATATACCGAGTAAATGTTTTTTAAAGAGAAAGGTTTATATTTACAAGCTCTAACTTAAAGTCAACTCTCGTCTGTTCACAAACCCTGAAATCAACTCGTTGACTGCGTCAAAAACCAGGATCCTACCACAACGGCTGTGTTCATGCTAACACGTGTATTATGTGTCCACAGTAGTTGCTCACTCTGTGTTTTAGTCCCTGATGTAACTCCATCTGTTAGGCGCTTCACCACAGAGCTTTCCTTTTTCAGCTCACCGTCTGCTGACTGCTGTGGTTGGCTAACGTGCAGCAATCAGTGCGTTATCGAGGAGAAGTTTCCACACGCTTGTTCCTGCTCCTTCCTCCGCAGATTCTCTGTCAGACCCAGTTAGTGATCAACGCCTTCTCTCCTTCGTCCTTCCATTCATCCGCTCTTTGTGTTATTTCCCTTTGACACACCCTTCATATCCAGGGGATGTTAGCTAAGAAAGGGCTTGCTCTTAGAGGCTTTACATCAGTGCTGCTCGACCTGCTCAGTGTTCTATATGGTCCTCTTTTCTATATGTTTGCGATAGATTATGAATCCTAAAAACGTTAGGAACAAGCATAGGTCAGAATCATGCATTATTAAACTAATTATATTCATTATATCCCTCATACATAGCTGCAGTTCCTGTACAGCGGCGCCTCTTTTCAGCATGTTGAAGCAAAGGCCGTCTTGAAACTTTCTCAGATCAGGTTAACGTTTGGACGCTCTGTACAAACACACAGGACTGGAATTTTTATCAGCAGAACTTTACGAGGCTCGGTTTGGCAGCTGTGTTAACAGCCTACAGCAACGTGTAGAAGACAGGCAGATGGCACAATAAGAAACATATTTTTAACTTGTAAAACAAAAATATGGCTACAAACCACTGACGACTGTTTTGGAATTAACCCTTTTTGTGAAACCCTTTTTTTGTTTTTAAGTGTGTATCTGCAGCTTGATGCACTATGATATCAGGTAAAACTGTATATGAGCTCAAGAAAATGCATTTTCACTGATGATTGAAATCAGACACAACTGTTTTCTCTATTTTTCACTGGTACTTTCTACCCAACTGTTTTTAATTATCTAATTTTCTGCATTTATTATCTCTGTGCTGTTGCATTTCTTTTTATACACACAAGCTAAAGTTTAGAAAAAGCATAAAACATAAATTGGGTCTTACTTGTTTTTATTATTTAAACACAACGTAAAGAACCGCTCTGATAAAAAAATGGGTTTTAAACATGTTCTTGTGGGACTTTTCTGATTATGGAGGACACGTATAAAGAAAATTAAGCTTAACATTGCATTTCTGAGTATTTATTCTTTCAAACTCTTATGAATCAGCAGCAGATAAAAAAAATCAAGTTGGGAAAAGCTTGTAGGTTTGACATGGAACCTATAATGGTGAGCCACAAGCTCCCTGCTTTCTTCTACTCTGGTTCATCTTCTTGTAGACAACTACATCCATGTACATCAGTTTTCCTTATTCAACCTGGCATCTGGATCAAAACTGTATGGCTGGATTGCTTCAGTATTGCTCTCCATTTTTGTTGCACTCTAATGTTGGGTTGGGGTTGTGAGGGGCTGTAAGCTATTGAGAGAGAGAGAGAGTAAACAAAGGGATGAGGGGAAGTGAGGGTAGGCTTACTCTGTGCCAACAGTTCCGCCTACAAATTAGAGGTGAATTTCTAATGATTTACAGCCTCTGAATAAAAAACGTGTCTTAGAAAACAACATAGATTTTAAAATTTTGGCTAAAAACGTCATAGTCATAATTAAAAGACCATTGGTAGTGCTTTTAAAATGCATCAAAGATAATTGGAGTAGGTCGCAGTTTAAATTGTATGCAATGTTATTCTATGCTGAACACGACGTCTCTGAAATGCAAAGTTTTCATGATTTAGTGTCTTGTAGAGCCAACATAAGCAGTGGTAATTGTAAGTTAGAATTATTCATGATCTTGTCAGTCTGTCTCTATAATTTAGACATTTTGTCTTTTTTGTTTCAACCAGCAGCGCTTCCATTTACTGCGGTTTGCTGAATCTTCCTCTTGTGAGGATTTGACTCGATTAGCTTAGTTTACAGAGAGGCTTTTGGCCATCTTAGATGCTGTGATTTGTTAAATGTTCTTAACAAACCATAAATGAGCGGTCTCTTTGTGCTTCTGCTGACAGTAACATTTACTAATGTTGCTAAAGCTAGTTGTGGTTAAGTCTTGGGTGGGTGTGTAGATCTGGGTGGTTTCTGTCTGTTGTAAAGTCTAAGTAATCAGATTGTTTCGAATGTTTTGCACATAATATCCCTTTCACCTTAGATTGATGGACTTCACATTCTTTGATACTCTCCCAGACTGCTGCGATGTTCCTCCTTGGCATTGCGTTAATGACACGCTCTTAAATTGCTGGATGCTTCCTCCATGTTGCAGTTTAAAGTATCACCAGCTAACGGCTCTCGCCGTCAACCAGTCAGGTGTATTAAATTTTACAGATGTCCCCTTGAGCGACATCTGATGACAGGATCTTCTACTGTGGTTCTCCTTGCCTATATAGGCCAGGGTTATCGGTTCATGTGCAGGCCTGCCCTCCTGAGAGCCGTTTGGTTTTCAGACAGTATGTCCTCTGTACCAGCCTCATTAAAAGAGGCACGGTTCAGTAGACAGCAAACACACTCGCCCTCCCGCCTCTCTTTGTCCCCACTCTACTCATGTCTCTATTAACTCATCCCTTCACCTTCCATTATCCGTCTTGCCACCGCTGACAACCTGCTGCTCCATCATCATTACTGCTGACACCTCAAATAACCAGCTGAAAAGCTTCAGGACTCTCACAACAAAAACAAATTTTAGTGTGCATTAGAAATTGAGGGAGTCTGTGTTCTTCAGGGCTCTTCTTAGACTCTTACAGAGACAGCTGCTTTAAAGTGATTTTTGGATTTATGTCCCAGATCAACTCTAGATAAGAAAAGATAAAAACTGATATTTGATAACTGAGGGCTGTACGTTGGTGTGGTGGGAAGCAGCATCCCTTTACAGGCAGAAGCTCCCATTGAATTTTGTGTATCATCATACTTTTAACAGGTATTTTGGGACCATTTAGGTAAACCAAAGTACTGTGATGAAATTTCATAACTTAAATCTGACAATTTCCTGCTATTGGCTGTCTCCATAAAAGACTGAGGGAATGGAATATTGATGGATGCAAAGAAATGGATTGAGGATGGTTAAATGGCAGTTTGACTTGTAGCCAATAATGCAAATGTACAAAGATGGAGAGCTGTATTTACTGGTATTAGTACAATTTAACTAACAATACAAAGTCATTTTAAAATGGTAAGATCATTTTTGGCATTACAGCATGAGGAAAGACCTAATAAAAGCATCTCACTAGTAAACCATTTATTCCTGTTGTGGGAACCAACATTAAAATGATTAAATTGTAGATTTTTTTTGCGTTTTAGTAGTTTAGGAGCTATACTGGTGGAATATTTTGATTGACATACAAGATCACAACTGCTTTGTTGTGATGCTCCAGTTGTCAGTTCTTTTTCTGTCTGAATCCTTTTCATCTTTCCTTTTTTTATCATGTTTTATCATGTATTGGGAGGTGTGACGACATACTTCACACCCTTCTCTCTAGCCTGTTGATAACTTACTTTATATCAGGCTTTTGGGAATTTTTATCTCCATTTTGGCTTTTTCTTCAACTCTATCATCCCCTTTTGACTTTTGTTTTTTTGTTGGTTTTTTTTAGGTTAAATCTCTATCTAAGGGCCAAATTATTTTGCACATTATTTTATTTACCACTGTTGATCATACCTCATCATTGTTTTATAGCAGCTTATAATGCCATTTAACTTCCTGCTTCTTCTCCCTGCTTGTTGCCTGCAGGTGCAGCAAACACAGAGTGGTGAAGAGGAAAAGAAACACTCCGGAACGCCAGTTCGTGAGACTGACAGTCAGTACGGGACCTGGGAGACGGGACTGCGATCCGATGACAGGTAAAACCCTTCACTGTCAGCAGCAATTATTTTACGAGTCTGTGACAGCTCAAACTTTCAGAGCTTTTACTGGAATTTTACATCTGTAAAACATGTAGTTTACAAAGATTTGAATCATGTTTCAAATCTTAATCTACAAACTTGAGGTGCTTCTATTCCCCTCTGGAATAAAAACAAATCCTATTAGTATCAATAGTTTCTGGAAAGTATCATAACTGTAGATGTATGTAATACTGACTACAAATTTTGTGTAACAATAAATTAAAACTAATTTCAGGTTTGGGTGTAAACCGGAGTTTAATGGGAAACTCAAAGTAATTATTGTCAAAATAGTGTAGATAGTTTGATCATTACTGCCGGACACGTTCAGGTTTAGACATGTGAACTGTCGAAAGCAGCCTGAAGAGTAGAATTTTAAAGAAAACAATAATTTACAGATCAGAAGCTTTAGCTGACAGTTTTTAAATTAAAAGAAGACTCATCATGAGGGACTTTAGTTTCTGACTGAATCTGTTAATCATGGAGTCTCTGATTTCTTTCAAAATCTAGGGGGTTAGATTGAGATATTTTCTAAACCCCTGCAGTGAGTTTTACCAAAAATAAATGATTTACTTCGTTTTTTTTTGTCATCCTTTTGAAATAAATCTTCAGGATTTGTTCATTACATGCATTTTTTGTTCGCTAAAATTTTCCAAGAGTTCTTTTTGTGCATTTTTACTTTTTTGAGATGTTAGGTCTCACCCTAAATACTATTTTTTTCCAAAGCCAACATTTACTTTTTGATGAAGATTCACAGATGTTTTGTCTGCATATGAAGTTAAAAGTGCAGTTGCAGTTTGATAAATGGCTCTTGCTCTGTGTTTTGCTGTGTCGGCTTTCTCCTCTATATGCAAGAGTGCGCTGTGTTAAAGCTGCAGTTTAATCTTAGCTTTTTCTGTGGGACAATGGAAGTTTCTAATAAAAAAAAATTTCCTCTCAACAATTGTTTGTTAGCTTTCTGTCTGTGGAGTTCTCGTGCTCTTCTCTAGTGGCACCAAACTAATAATACAGTCAGCACCAGAGCTTCACTTCATCCAGTTCAAATTGCTGGTCTTCTGGTTCAGGAAATGTGTCACTTGAGGAAGTTATTCATATCTTTTTAAAACTTCACTTTTAAAAAAAATACTTTTTTGGTTCTGCTAACATTCCACTCTTTGGAAGATCCATCAGCAGGGCTGGTGGATGGATCTGTTGCCTTTTTGTTGCTGATGGTGACTTATTTTTGTGGTCAAGTCAGCAAACCACACGGAGACGTCATGGCACAAAGCATAAGCCTCGGTTTGGATTAGAAAAAAGTCAAATTATAAAGCTCTTTAAACTGCTTGATGTTGGTAGATTTGGATCTGTGTGGTTTTAGTACAGTTTTCCTTGTGCAGTCCCTCTCAGAACGTTTGAGTCTGCAATGGGGGAGCTGTGAAGCAGAGGTAGAGTGGTCGACCTCTCATCAGAAGATTGCAGGTTTGGTTCCTGGCTTGCCCGCTCGCTCAGGAGTCAAAGTGTCCCTGTCCTGGTGGTTATAGGTTGGTGCCAGCGTTTGGCCGCCATTAATGTGTGAATTGTAAAGCACTTTGGGTCTTTCTAAGAAGGTAGAAAAGTGCTTTATAAGTATATGGCATTTACAATTTAACTGCTCGTTTTGGAGTTTTTGTGAGCACTATCAAAATCTGCCCAGCAAAAACAAACAGTTTTATTAAATGTTTTAAACCTTACCGCCCCCTTCTGGTGAAATGATCAATTTCAGCTCTAATAATGACCAACCAGTTTGTATTTTACATATCATATATAAAACACTATTTATTGTTACAAATTAAGTTTGAAGCAATTTGTTGTTGAAATGTTGCAGTTATTTGAAGCTTCTCACTGTAAAGTTTCAGATTTTTTTTCTTTTAATAATGCTGTTTTAAAGTGGTTAAAATGCTCTTTTTCTTTGTCTTTACAGCCTGACGTCTGTCACTCCTAGTTCAGACAGCTTTCTCAGTCCATCACCAAGAAAGCCGTCTCCACCAACTTCACCTGGTGATAACGCGTTGCTGTCTGACAAAGACACTTTGGACAGCCTTCCTCCCTCTTCTTCATCGGAGAGCCAGCCTCTCTCATTTCCTGATGTAAGTGCTTAGAGTTGTAGTTTATGTAAAATACGCCTCAGCTACATTTGTATTGAATCTTCTTTTTTTGTATTGACATCTAGGCTCCAACCACTTTGTTAGACACCAGTGCTCTTCGCTCCAGAGCCCAGCTGGGGAAGAAGCGGGCGCCGCGTTCACGGCCCACCAGAGCAGCACGACAGAGCGCTGCACAGTCTGAAGAAAGCACAGCAACTACAGACGACTGGCTTTACCGGGACTCAACAGGTTTGTCCCATCAGTTTTTGATTTCACAGGGGAAAAAATGATGACGTTTCTATTTTAAAACTGTTTATCATACTTTGTGAAAATCAAGTTAATGAAAAATTACGGGTTTGCGTAAAACTATAAATAATAATTTAACAATCAATTAGGTTTTGCAGTAATAAATTCTTGTCTGCACAATCTTAATGTTGACGCCTAACATTTTCATAAACTCTATCAAAACTTTTGTATGCCAACATCCTCAACATTCCAGCAGTCTGGGTTCATGTTTCATGCAATTTAAATATGTTTCAAAATAAACAGTAGGATTTACATGTTGAAAAAGTTGATAATAAAATCAAATATTTATTTTTTATTTATTTTGTCTTTAAGAAAATATTTTTGTTTGCATTTTCCTTCTCTTTTTTGCTAAAAATGAATTGTGAATTGAAATTTAATAATAATTTTACTTTATTGTATTTGACAAGTTGGGCATGATATGCAATTCTGGCAATAATTAAAGCAAATTAAAAAAACTAAAGACTATGATTGTGCACACATTTTTTATTAATTTGGTTGCAGACACGTTTGCATCAAATATGATTAACACAGCCTTTTAGTAAATTAGGACTAATATGGTTTTATTATTTCATATGAGTTTGCGTTTTTAGATAAACATCCAGGCAGTTTCTGGTTTAATCTGCAGTGAACACACCTTTAACTCTCTTAGAGCACCGACTACTCCATATGATCTGATAAGAGGTTGTAGCTGGTTAACCAGAAACACGACTCATTTCAGACACTTCTTATCACCTTTTCATTTTTAGTGTTACTCTGAAAAATCCTTTTGTTTGTGCTCGTTCATCTGGAATTAAGACATTTAGCTGAGCGAACTTTTAAACCTGTGAAAGAAAACAAAAACTGTTTCCTTTTACAACAGAAGCAAAGCCTGAGATTCAGGAGACTGAGCTGGAGTCTGAGGAGCCAACCAGAGGAGCAGATGTGGGCCTCGCCGTTCCCTCACAGCCTCAAAGGGTCGCCATGTTTCCTGGCTTAGACCCTTCAGCGCTAAAGGTGACCTGCAGCCGCCTCATTCAGTGTATCTGTTAATTACTATCAGTTCCAAAGCTGTAAATGATTATAAACATTTATGATGTTTTATTCACTAGAAGGGTATGTGCCATAATTAGATAATCAAAGACTTCTGGAAACATCATTGTACATTCTCGAGTGTATCATATTACTCTTAATACCACAAGGGGGCATGAAGGTCTCTGGGGTCTTCAGATTCAACAGCAGAAACACAAGTAGCTACTCACGGTGAAGAAAAAAACGGGCTGTTTTTGGACCAATTTATAGCTTCATAATTTTAGAGTAGTGTCGTCTTTAAATCCTCATACAAATCACATTCTAAGCTAACTATAGTAAATTGTATTTAATTGGACAATTGGTAATTTGATTATAGACTCTGAAAAAGTCATTGTTCTTTGCTTGGATCTGAAGAGACTTGAGAACTACAACTATAAGATGTCTAACACAAGTTTCTACACATCTTTTTGAGGAAACAGAAACCAAAATTACTTTTAATCTAAATCTATATTTTCTTCTTTTTTCCTTTCCTACGCTCCAAAAACAGAACCCAAACAAATATGTCAAAGTTTTTGTTTTTTTTTTTAATTTAAAACGTTTCCTTTAAATAAGCAAAATGTAAAAAAAGTAGTTCACTTTCGGCTTATCCCTTTTGTCGCCACAGCGTAACAGCACCCACTGTTTCGCATCAGTGATTTGGCAGAGATTTTACGCCGGATGCCCTTCCTGACACAACCCTGTACTTGAGGGGCACAGGGACCCAGTTAGGCAGCAGCGTCAAGGGTCTTGCCTAAGGACCCAATCTGGGTGGGGATCAGTGGACAACCCTGGGAATCGAACCCAGGGGTTCTGCGTGTCAGCCCTTCACCTAGCCCACTGAGCCACCCAGCCGCTAACCAAAATGTTAAAAAAATAATAAATAAATAAAAAAATAAAAAAAATGTTCTTATTGACAAGAATGTCTTTCTGAGAACAAGAATTCTTGATAAGAACTTTTTTTTTAAGCAAAATGTAAAAAAAAAGTTCTTATCAAGAATTCTTGTTTTCAGAAAGAAATTCTAATAACTAAGATGTTTTTTTAACTAGGATTATTTTTCTGTTGAGAAACTTTCTTGATAATTTATTTTCTTGCAAGACAGAAAATACGATTTTTTTTTTCTTGAAACTGGCATCTTGTTACTTTATGGCTCAGTCTTTGCAGTGTATTTCCAAATTTAGTTGTACTTGTTTTAGATGCTTATTTTGTTTCTTTCAAGTGAAACAAACCAGACAGGGGTATTATTTACTTTTAAACTGATTGTCTTAAATAGTAGTTTCTTTTTTTTACTCTGAAGTTATAACTTTAAGGTAAAACGTTTTTCCATTTTTTGTTCCAGCTAAATCAGCATTTTATTAAGAAGAATTACTTTTACAAAAAGACTTTCAGTCTTAAAAGCCTTCTTAGGATAGGAATAAAAAGGAAGTTCTGTCTTTCTTCAGAGCTGCTTTTTCACATGAGATCCCTTCAGTTTGGCCTGACTGCATTCCTCTTTTACTCCACCTCTCAGGTCACACAAAGGAGCTGTCAAGTTCACCATCTCGATTTGCAAGTCTTAACAACAAGCTCAGTTGTCTGTCCTGAAAGCTGAAATGTAGATGTGCTTTGAATCTTTCCTCTGTTTCATGAGCCTGCTCTTAAAAATTCAACTAATGAGTTTTGTTAAATATCTCAAAAAGTTTCAGAGCTGTTCTTAGCTAGTGTGTTTGTGTTCATATTTGGAAAGGCAGCCGTGAAGGGTCTATAATGTACAATAGTCTATCACTTATCACAGGAGGTACGTTTAAAAAATTACTTGCGATATGTGGAGTCCTCAAAGCAGTCATCTTTATTTTATTACAATTATTAAAGATATTTTAAAGCTGTAAAACCAATTACTACATGATTTACACACTTTTCTCAGAGAGAAAATTGTTCTTTTTATGTTTAAATCTCGAAGTTCAAACCTTCTTTAAAAAAATAAATCCAGGTTTATACAAGAAAAAAAAGTCAGTTCGCGATTGAAAATATATAGAAATTAGGCAAACTAAACACATTTTGCACTGGAGACTTGGTAGATTAATTGACAAGGTCTCCAGCCAATCAGGACGTAGACCACTGTGCTGCTTTAAAAAAAATTGCCCCAAAAAAACCCTGCAAAATCATGAAAGGTGAACAGTTATAAAGTAACAGTTCCCTTTTTAAATCAAAGAAAAAAAGTGTTCAGTTGTCTCTCCATCATGAAACCCTGAAAGATCACCAGCTTTACTCCCTTCTGCTCTTTTGTCATCAGGCACAACTGAAGAGGAGGAGCGACTCCGACAATCAACCCGACCCTCCTGCTCCTTCTCCATCCCAGCCGTCTCGCTCTCCCAAGTCTCCGTTCCTCCCTCGAGCGACACGCGTGCTGCCCCCACCTGGCGGGAAAGAGAACGGGTAAGCCAACACAGGAAATTTTCGGGGCAAATTTTGAGGGAATTATTCAACATAAAGTAAAGCTGCCCCACTTTTTGTCTTTTGCAGAGAGGAAGAGTCCCCGAAGTGGTTGAAAGAGCTGAAATCCAAGAAGCGTTTTAGTCAATATGAAAACGAAAACAATTAAACGAGTAGGTAAATTAAATTCCACTTTGTGGGCTTCATTCTTGACGAAGAAATGTATATTTTTCACCTTTGACACGTCTTCTCTTCCTTCTCTCCTAAAGGTTGCCTTAACAGATGAATCTGTGAGAATCAGAAGCCTTAATGTTTGACCCAGACTGTCGGAAGATTGGATCCACAGCTGCTGATGTGAATATATATATATATTATAAATATTCTTTATGTTGAACTTTTTTTGTTTTGTTTCTTCCATTCTGGGTCAATAAATGTGCATGGTGCCTTTCTGCCGAGTGGAGGAAAAAAACGAACAAGGAGAAAAACCATCTTCACGTTTTCAATGCTTGAACCCGTGAAGCTCGGCTTCATCGGGACAGACTTCACTACACAGGGACCAGGAGACATGACAAAATGATTTGAACGTCAAGTTATTATTTTTTTTTTTGTCAGGCACCTTTTTGGGACGTCTAACTTGCGGGACCTTTTTACTCTGTTTATCATTGCATCTTTTAGGACAATCCAACAAATATGTCACATCCACCTGTTGGGGGATAAAAGTGCAAGTTGCTGACAGAATTGAACCTTTTTTATTTGCTATCAGGTAACATTTCATTCACTAATGAATTTTTGACTACGGAGAACAAATCACCTCTGACTTGATTGACACTTTGTATTGCTAACAAATGTAATGATGTGTTATATTTGTTTCTTCACACATTGAGAAGTAGTTTGGAATAAAACACTACACTTAGAGGCTCGACGGCCTTTTGTTGCTGGCAGTGTCACATTTGCTACGTACTGTAAATGTAAATATATATATATTTTTTGTCTGATTACCTTGTGGATGAGAGATGGGACAAACGCACACACTCCAAATCAGCACAAACACTACTTTCTCTTCCCTTCGGTCAGACAAAAACGATTGTAGCTGCGAGCATCCAGCACTCATGTTTTGACAATGTCTTTTCCCAAAACAGAAAAGTGCAATTTTGTCTTTTGTTTAAATCTCATGTGCATGCACAATCTCCCCAGTTTAGCTGAGCTCCAGCATCCCGGTGGAAGTTTTCCCACAGCACTGATTTACAAGTCCACTCTGCCTTCTTTATTGCTCCAAACAAACATGAATGTTGGATTTATGGCTCGACCTCCTCATTATGTTTGCCATCAGCCACTCCACTCTACGCTTCCTGCTAAGCACTTTTTCACTTGATGCACTACAGCTCTGACCTGTGCCCTCTCTCTCTCTGAGCCTCTAATGGAAGTGATGGTGTTGATGGAGGCTTCGGAGCGATTGTCCTGGAATGTGAGGGTTTATTTTCATGTCCTCGTTTGTCCCTTTTTATTTGAAAATACCCATGTATATTGCACTGTGTTGTTTTGGCCAGTGTCATCAAGTGAAAATAATTCTCAATAAAAGTTTACTTGAACTCAGTTTTTAGTCTGTTGTGGTTTTATGTTAAAGGTTTACTCAGTACTGTGAAAGAATAGGGTTTAGTACACACAACACATCAGTCACTGTGTTTTTACCTTCAACCAATTGTAATTGGCCCAACCAGGTAGAAAGAAGCAAGCTTGTGATTGGACTTCTTTTTGTCACATGTTCAGTGGAGGAAGGAAGTATTTTATTTTTTAGGTTTGCCCACATGAAAAGAAAGTGACAGTCGTTCATCTTAATGGTAGTGAACTGTGAGATAGAAAATCAAGAATTGACATACTTTTATTTACATTTCATTAAGAGAAATGCATATTTGATCCTCGTAACTATTGAGAATTCTGGTTTAAAAAAAAGACCAGTTAGTCTTCTAACAACCTGTCGCCTGAATTGAAGACACTAAACTAATCACCTGTAGAAAAGACACCTGTCCACAGAATCAGTCCATCAGTCAGACTACAAACTTCCCAACATGGATTTAAGGAAGGAAAATGTAGATTTGCACAAGACCAGAAAGGACTACATCAGCAGGAAGCTAGGAATTAAAGTCACAACTGTTGGTGCAATTGTGTTAAAATACAAGAACTACAACATGACTATCAATCCACCTTTAAATCTGGGGTTTCAAACAAGATCTCACCTGCTGGGGTTTCCATGATCATGACAACAGTAAAAAATAGGTCTAAAGCAACACGACAGGAGTTAATGGATGATCTTTAAGCAAGCAGGAACCACAGTCACCAAGAAAACCATTGGTGATACTTCAGAGGTTGAACATCTTGAGAGCTGGCAAAGTCCCCCTCTTTAATAAAATCCCTTCCACTCTCTTTGGGGTCCAGATGACTCCAACCACATATTGATGTGTGATTCCTTTCATGACAAATGTGGACAAAGGTGGACAGGATTTTATATCTGAAATGGACATTAGTGAAACTCAAAAATCAATGATAAAAAAAGTTCAGCGCACTGTCTTGAGGGGTCCAGATGACCCCACTTTTATTGTAAACAAGCTAAGGAGAGCGGAAGGGTTACAAAGGCGCATGTGCAGACCCGTCGGAACCAACGAACACCTTCATGATTTAGATCACGTGTCAAAGTCAAGCCCCGGGGCCCATATCCGGCCCTCCATATCATTTTATTTTATTGTTATTAATGGCCCGATGTTATCTTGTAAAATCCCAATTTTGATAGAATATATTTTTAATGGAAAGTAAAATATTGAAAGTTATTTAAGATTTAAGGTAAGTGGCAGGGTGGCTCAGTGGGCTAGGTGAAGGGCTGGCACCCAGGAGCCCTGGGTTCGATTCCCAGGGTTGTCCACTGATCCCCACCCAGATTGGGTCCCTAGGCAAGACCCTTGACGCTGCTGCCTAACTGGGTCCCTGTGCCCCTCAAGTACAGGGTTGTGTCAGGAAGGGCATCCGGCGTAAAATCTCTGCCAAATCACTGATGCGAAACAGTGGGTGCTGCTACGCTGTGGCGACGCCGAAAGTGAACGAACGAATGATTTAAGGTGATTTATTATGGAATAATAATCCTGCCTGTTTTTTTATTCATAATTATGTTAAGAAGTTACATTTTCAAAGTTTTAAAAATGTTGTTTCAGTGTGTTCAATAAATGTTTGTCCTGTTTGATCGGCGACCTAAGGATAAGTTTTGGATTTTGGCCCACTGCGATTGAGTTTGACAGTCCTGATTTAGAGTGTGATTGGGAGAAGGTGATATGGTCAGATGAGACCAAAACGGAGCTTTTTGGCATCAACTCAACCCGTCATATTTGGAGGAAGAGACATGCTGCTTATGAGCCAAAGAACATCATCCCCACTCTCAACCATGGAGGTACAAACATAATTTGGGGGTGTTTTCCTGCACAGAGCTACTTTACTGTGTGGATGGGAGCATGAACGGAGCCATGTACCATCAAATCCTGAGTGAGAACCTCCGTCCCTCCACCAGAAGGCTAAAAATGGAGGATGGATGGGTCTTCCAACAGAATAATGACTCAAAAACTGCAACCCAGACAATCAAAGAGTGGCTGAAGAAGATTCAGATCATCAATGTGATGGAGTGCCCGAGCCAGCCTCTCGACCTCAATCTAATAGAAAAACCATGGAGAGAGCTGAAGCTTGGAGTTGCTAAGCAACAACCAACATATCTGAATGATTTGGAAATCATTTGCAGAGAAGAACGGACCAAAATTCTTCCTGATGTGTGCAGAAACCAGCTCATTAACTACAAGAAACATCTGAACTCTGTGCTGCTGAAAAGGGGTTTGCCACAAAGTACTAAGTCTTTCCAGCAAGTAGTTAGTTTCTTCAATGAAATACAAACTATTTTATATAAATTCTTCAAAGTCATTCACTGTTCAAACGTTATATTTAAGCAGGTAGACCTACAAAATCAGCAAATGCTTATCTCCTCCACTGTACATAAAAAGGAGACAACAGGAAGAGAAACTGACATTTGACAGAAATCGATTCTTTACTTCCCGATCAACGTTAAACTTTTTTACCAACATAAGCTTGTTTGTATTCGTGGTTTTCGACCGACGCTGCTGTTACTCTCGTCACTAAATTGATTTTTAATACACATCTGTATCCTTAACATCTCCAGTTAAGAGTCTTGTGGTGCAAACCGAGGCCAAAGATGAATGTCTTGTGCGGTTTGAGATTGGTAGTAGCTGTGGTGGGGTCTGTGTATTTGTGTTTTTGTGCTGACCTGGCCCGTTTGCTGATTCCTCTTGGCTCTCTCCCCCTGTGCCCGCACACAGTGCTTGCTGGCAGCCAGGCAGACGGGCAGGGCAGAGTGTGCCAACACAGCTGCCTATTGAGAGGCAGCGTGACGGACACAATGTGAGCGACAGACTTGCTGTATCAACAGCTCCCCCTTTTCTGCTGTTGTGGCCAGAAATAAACCATAAATACCCCCCCGTGTCCCTGCCCTCTAATGGCTCAAACCCACCAAACACCAAGTGGCACTGAAACAGAAGGGCACTACCACTCCTGAGCAGGCATATCCAGGTAAAATGATTCTTGAAACATGGAGGGTGGAGCGTTTGCTCCTGTGCATTGGAGTACTTTAACAAGCTACTTCAATTTTGGAGATTTTTTTCTTAGTTTTTCAACAACACAAGGATAAATGTATAAATCAGAATGAAAAATAAACAATGAAGTGATTTTTTTTTTTGTCTGTTTACATTCATGTTGGATGGTGATTTTTGCTGCCAAAAACAGCGGAGAAGCAGTGGATCAGGAGGATGTCGGAGCAGCAGAGTGCCCCGGAGCAGCTGGCTGTAGGAAAAAGCCAGGGTGGAGCTGGAGCCACATATAAGGTACTGTCTTTCCCTTTCACCCCTGATAAGAAACTCAATTTTTAACTAAATTTATTGGTCAAAGGAAACCGCATATAAAGTTTTAAGTAATTTTAGTGTTTCTCTATGTGTGCTTTTTCCTTTTTTGTCTTTATGTTCAGTATATTTGCAGAATAAATATGCTTTTCCCATAAATTACTAATTCCTGTCTTGTGATCCAGGTGGTGCTTTTTGAGTTTGAGAACTTCCAGGGCTGCAAGGCAGAGATTTCTGCAGAGTGTAAAGATGTGACTGAGAAGGGGCTGGAGAAAGTCGGCTCCCTGATTGTTGAGTCGGGACCGTGAGTTATGCACACAAAAAAACATCCAATTTTTGTTTGCTGAGGTGCACTGAAGTACAATCCTCCTCTCAGATGGGTGGGCTATGACCGGCATGGGTTTACCGGGGAGCAGTTTGTTCTAGAGAAGGGCGAATACCCACGCTGGGACACCTGGACCAACAGTCAAAGCAGCTACTCCCTCTTGTCTCTAAGGCCTCTCAAAGTGGTGAGTGCCCAAATCTGCAAACCATAAACGTATTTTGGTCTTGTGATGTGACAAATTGGAGGTTTCCTAATGTCTGGTTCTCTTCTTTTAGGATAGTGCCGAACACAAGCTACACTTGTTTGAGAACCCCAAGTTTACTGGCAGGAAGATGGAGATTGTTGATGATGATGTGCCAAGTTTGTGGGGCCATGGATTTCAGGACCGTGTAGCTAGTGTCAAAGCTCTGAACGGAACGTAAGCGACTTGACTCATCGTGGCTTCTGTAGTGTTAAATGTGTTCTCGCAGTGATAATTCTCTCTTTGTCTTCTAGATGGGTTGGCTATATGTACCCTGGCTACAGGGGGCGGCAGTTCATCTTCGAGCGGGGAGACTTTAAGCATTGGAACGACTGGGAGGCCCCCGCTCCCCAGATCCAATCGGTCCGAAGGGTCCGGGATATGCAGTGGCACAAGAGGGGCTGCTTCATCGTTCCAGACCCCGCCCCCGCCCCAGGCCCGGATCCCGATCCCGCCCCAGCACCTCCTGCTCCTCCTGCTTCGGCTGGAACCAGCTGAGCGGGGTCCTGACTTACCTCCAGCCCCCTGCTGCCCGCAGTGCCTGCCCTCTGCCTACCCGACCATGGCAAACGCTGCTTGTGCTCCGTGACCATTGCCATGTAGATTTCAGTGGAGAATAAAAGCTGTTTGATCTGGAATTTTTTTTATTTTTGTTTTGTTGACGTTGTGCTTTCAAAGTGTTGACATCTGAGATCAAGAGAAACCTCAGTTAGAGATACAAACCTGACAAATTTGATGTCTATTTAGCCAACATATTACCTCAAGATAAGTTCAAACACCTCGAACATCATCCAGATGGAGAGCTGAATATTCTGTAGATTCAGTATAGGCAGTGATGTCACACTGTATGTATGCTATGCTATTAAAACAAAACAGTACTGCATCCCTCTATAGTCATTGTTTCACCGTTAAATGTCATGTTGACAGCAAATGCTCAGCAGGTAAACACCAGAGAGTCAATGAAGTGCAAAAAACCCAAATCCTTTAAAACTACAATGACATTTGAACAAATATTTTACTTTTCTAATCATTTTTTTATTACAGTTATTTTTAGTTTATGCTTAACTGAGAGAAAATTAGTTCAAATTTGGATATACTTTTATTCTTATAATTTGAATAATAACTTTTTAATCCAATCACGGAGAAGGATTCATATTTGAAGCAAAAAATATATTTTTTTAAATGCAATTTTTTTTAAATGGTTAATTTATTTTGGTAAATTGTTTTAAAAAGTGTAGTGTTTTGTGAAAATATAAAGTAAAGGGGGAAAATGCATAACTTAATAGTATAAACAGGTATAATACTTGATATTTGACTTAGACTCAAGCATGAATTACAGCTGCAATTCAGTGGAAAAGGTGGTCAGAAATAATGCTGCAGTTTCACAAAAACCTGTAAATCTATTTTGTGTCAGCATTCATCTAACATTCCCTGTTGGGTCTAAAGTGTTGCACTAGTTAAAGTGTGATTGCTGTTCATCTGTCACAGCAACACCATGGTCGGATACCTTTAGCAGTTTGGACAGCAGACGTGTCCTGCAGGAAAGGCGATTCAGCATCTCCATCAGGCTGGTCAGCTGAGAGAAGCAGGAAGTGTTCAAAAAGGTCCTGGCAGAGAGCTGTACCGATGATGGAAATACAGCGGCCAAACAGGTCTTTCCCCAAATCACCACTGACTGATCCTTATAGCAACTGTAATTTGTTACTTCTTCCTCCAGACTTTGGGACCTAGATTTTATAAAAATTGAAGCATAGTCTCCTTTTTTCCAAGAAGATGACTTTGAACTGAGCAGTAGTCCAATTTTTTTTTTTTCGTCCTTACCCAAACTCTGAGATTGTCTCTGGTTTTAGAGACACTTGACAAAGGACGGGACAGTAGAAGTCCAAGTAATATGTGTGACTCTTAAAACTTTGACCCCAGCAGCAGCCTGCTCTTTGAGAGTCTATTCCAGAATTTTGAACGGATTTCATTCCAAAATCCTTGTATTTTCTACACTGATGTACAAGATTGAGCATCCCCAAATTTTTAGCAGGGGTCTCATTCGAGGTGAGCCCATAGACTTAAATCCCGTCTTGTTGCCATAATTATCAAAAAAATATGGTCCTCCATAATAAGTTGTGTTGTAATGTAAATTCAGTATCTTCAGATGAGCCAGAGGCTCATGCAGCATGTTCTAAAATTGTAGATGTTAAGTGTTTTACAAAAGTACAACAAAAGATAAACATTTTCTGGCATATCTAGTAAATGCACAAACTCATCTGTGCAGATCATTGTCAAATGATGAGCCCAAGTTTTTTTTTTTCTTCTATAAGTATTCATTTTTTGAAGTGCCATGTCTGTGTGAGTTTCTCTCTTTTTATTGATTTGGTTGCTTGTTTCTGTTTTTATTGTAAAGCGCTTTGAGCTGCGCACGAATGAGAAGCGCTCTTTTATAAATAAAGTTTGATTGAATAAAACGGCGTGTACTGATGTGATGGGTTTTTACTGTGATTAAGGCCCAAAGCTATTCGCAGCCACAGTTCCATTCACACACACTGATGGCAGTTCTGCTGCTATACATGGTGGCAGTCTGTGATCATCATGAGCAATGGAGGGTTTTGTGTCTTGACCAACAACAATCCAACACATAGGCAGGAATCAAACCCGTCTACACCACAGCCACCCTGGCGCAATCATTAACGGGCTGAACAAAAATGAGTTTCTCCAAAGGATGTAAGATAAAGTAGATGTCGAGGAGTGATACATTTCATTATTTTGCTGTTTTCCCATAAAAACTGCTAGAATAAATAGCTTATTTTGGTGGTCAGAAATGTATTTATAGATTGGAATAAAGCTTGCAAGTCTATTCATTTATGTTTTTTAATTATTACAGAAAACTTGAATTACCTGCTTCAAATTCATGTATTGATTGTCACAGATGATTATTAAAACTTCAGACGTCTTGTAATGTTCAACACTGTAAACATTTTGAGAGAAGTGCTTTAATTTGCCAAATTAAAGCTCAGAAAAACCCTGCGTGATCATAAAGAATATTAGTAGAAACTGGCCAAAACACAGAGAAAAAGAATGTGTTTTTCATTTGATAACATGTTTGACTTTTTTAAAGCTTCAAATGAATCTGTTTCAGTAAATATTTTATGGAGATTTTGATCTTTGGTTTGGTTTTTGTGGATGAGTTCTATGAAATATGCTCCTAATAACCAGTTCTTAGGTTCATTACAGACCTCATTCATGAAAAATACACAAAAAATGTGCAAACACTATTGTAGTACACAACAACTCAAAGCAGGTCAATTCTGTGTCATTGACAGAATGAAGCATTTAACATGTAACAGAGACCCACAACATCAAATGTTTCTGTGAAGTTTTATATCTAAACAAGTCCGAGACTAAAGTTCAAGCTGAGATTGAAGAGAAGTGGAGACCAAAACACAAGCTCTGAACACTATCTAGCTGTGAGGAAGTGGAGGGAACTTTATCTTGTGTCAGAAAAAGAGGTCTGAAGAGGATCCAATGTAGGAAACATGGCTTAATGGCAGGGAGCTGAATGTACTGAATACATTTAAGACATAACAAAAAGCAAATACTGGTTGCATGCCAAACGAAGGATGGAGACAAGAAGTTCTTGCCATAGGAATCTGAAAACCATGACTCGAAAGTGACTGACAAAAACTGACCACTGGAGGATGAATTTATCAGGAACCTGATGTCACATCGATTGACAGAAAATAAAAGCATGATTCAAAACAAGAAAACAAAAAAAAAAAAAAACACAAATATAAATAAACTTTTTTATGATTTTCAAAGAGTAGGTACTAATAGACTTGATCAATGTCTCAAGAAATCAACCTATGAAGCATTTTTTTTTGGATTGTAGGAAGAAGCTGGACAGAAAACAAACACATGCACGAGGAGATCAAATCAAAGCCTTCTTACTGTGAGGCGGAACTGCTGCAACACTGTGCACCACTCGAGTTGAACTACAAAAGTGCAATTCAATTAATTTCTGAATCAAATGTATTTTAAAAACCTCAACCAATCACAGCCATGGAAAGTTTATCCAGGCTAGTTTCTGACTGCAGTTATGCTACAAAAATAATAATACAAGAAAATTTTTCCTTTTTTTGCACGGATTCTGGGAATATATACATTTTGGGGGTGGGGGGTGGGGGGGGTGTTAAAGTTTCAATATAAGCAGGTGTAACTATAGCCGTGTTGAAGAATTCTGCCTCACAATTAGCAAAACAATATGTTTTATACAATTCGAAGAACATAAAGTTTTTTTCAATAAACACTGTCCAATGAAGTTATTAAAGTTATACAAAACTAATGGTGGCTGTGATTAATGTGTTTGATGCAGAACTGTGATTTTTTTATTGAAAAGAATCTCAGAGTGCTGAGATACTATAAGTTTTAAGTTTTAAAAGAACCAGTGCAGTTTAAAAGATTCAAACCCTCACGTTTTCCTTCATTCCCTTCAGATTCAAATTCTCCAAAAAAGTACCTTTTAAAAGTTGTGGAAATGTTTAGACTTTATTTATCTCATTGTGAACCTCTCCAGAGCAGTAAACCCCATCTTTTCCAGTCCTTCTCTCCCTCGTTCTCTCTCTCATTGTAGGTGTGGGACTCTTGGCACTGGTTGTGCTGAATCATGTGGATATCAAACAATGACTGGCTGGACAAAACTGACAACTAATGAAATAACTCTGTGGGAGTGTGACACCCCGGGGTGGGCGGGGGGGTGCACGATGACCCCCTCATTTTAGTTTGTTGGGCCTATGGCTGGTTGATCTGCTGTCATGTTTGGACGGCGTAGGCCCTGTTGGCAAAGTTTCCACCCCTGGGCGTCCCGTATAAATTGGGCTCGTCGTGCCATCACAACCACACTGGCACAGACAGGTACTGGTAAGGATTCATGGCTGCTGTGGCAATTTATTCTATTTTTTAGCTGTTTTTGTTTAGAACTTGTGGTGTTATTCTATTATGTTATTATATTTGTTGTTTTGTTGCTCTGATTATGTGTTAAAGATGCTGTGAAATGCCTTTTCTAAAAGATAGGAAGGTATTGTTTACAAAAAATGCATCCAAAAACAATATATTAAATCATGTATGAGTGTTGGGAAAATGGTAACTACTACTCAGCATGTCCAGATCAGGTCAGAAATCTTTTTGATTTACAGTTTCATCTTTGCAAATCCATTCACTATGGCCACAGACCATCCGATCCCTGCATCCAAGCAGCAGCAGCCAGGTACCAGTGCTTTTAAGGTGAGAAGAAATCCTTCAGAAACCAAAGGTGTTATAAACTAGCATTTTTAAATACTTTCTCTTCTTCTTTCTTCCCTCAAACACAGCTGGTCATCTATGAGCAGGAAAACTTCCAGGGACGCTGCCATGAGCTGACTGGTCCCTGTAACAACCTCCAGGAAGCAGGCGTGGAGAAAGTGGGCTCCATACTGGTGCTGTGTGGGCCGTGAGTGTGGGTTAGATAGGAAAACAGATGATTAGCTTAACGACAACCCCAAACAAAGAAGATGGTATTAATAAATATGTAGAGGGTGACTAAAGAAATGGACACGCTCACTGAAGTTGAATGCCTTTTTACACGTGTGTCAACCATGTCTTCCTTGTCAGATGGGTGGGATATGAGCAGACCAGCTGTAAGGGGGAGCAGTATGTGTTTGAGAAGGGGGAGTATCCTCGCTGGGATTCCTGGACCAACAGCAGGCGTAGTGACACCATTCTTGCATTCCGCCCCATTAAAGTGGTACAGAAATATATTTTTATACCTCAATCCATAAACGATTAACTGATCTGCAGGTAAATATTTTGATTTTTTTTGTCCTTCAGGACAGCCAGGAGCACAAGATTGTCCTTTACGAAAACCCCGGCTTTGCAGGAAAGAAGATAGAAATCATCGATGATGATGTCCCCAGCTTCCATGCTCATGGCTACCAGGAGAAGGTCTCCTCTGTTCGGGTGCAGAGCGGCACGTAAGTACCTCCCATGAAAGGATGTCTCCATCCCCTCATATCTAACATCTACCTTCCCCCTCTGCTGTGCTTCTGCTGCTCCAGCTGGGTAGGCTATCAGTACCCAGGATACAGAGGCTACCAGTACCTGTTTGAGAAGGGGGAGTACAAGGACAGCACCGAGTTTGGAGCCCAGATTCCTCAGATCCAGTCTGTGCGGCGCATCAGAGACATGCAGTGGCATCAGAGAGGGGCTTTTCACCCAGTAAACTAAGCCTGTGACTGATTTGGGTCATGAATCCTAACCTCAGCGACCTTGACCTCTTCCACCTGCTTTCCCTTGCCTTTCAATTACATTATCCAGCATTTTGATATCTATTGCAGCTGTTGCAGTAGTGAAATTCTGTTCTAAACTGTCAAGCATACTAATAAATTTTTGTTGCCCAAAGACTTTGTGCATTTTTACCTGGATTATGGTATCCAAACGTGTCTCTTAAACCTTTATTTTTCGCCTAATGTTTTGAGGTTGCTTTTTGGTCTATTAAAAGTATGTGCCGTGGCAAACTCCGAACAGTAGGTGGCGCTGCAGGCATACTACACTTCCTGTTTTCAGGAGAGGAGAGGAGAAAGTGTTACGAAAACAGGGATTGATTAAAGTCTAATATTTTATTGGAAACGTAAGAATATTCTTATATTTTTAGAAGCAATCTAGTAATTTTCAAAAGAAGAACTACTTGGGTGAAACATCTGTCATTTGAATACTCGTAAGACATTATTTTTTTGTCAATCTGACTACTTATTAGCTTGTCGTAAGCTAGCTAACTTTGTCCATGTGGTATTCTACTAGTCATTTTGTGTTGTTTCACTTCTCAAATATTTAAGACAATTCAGTAATATTTATTCTTATTTATATCCTCGAGGTTTTATTTGTTAGAGTAGTGTGGTCGTTTTTCTGTGCAGTTTAGAAACGGGGTGAATGGGTGGATGCTACTATTGTGAAAAATTGGAGAATAAGGTTATGTGACATAATCATTATGATTTAAATTAAAAATCTGAAACTAGTAAAAACTTTGTCAGCATTGTGACATCAACCAATAAAGTTATTTTCTATTCTACCTTTTTCTGAACCCCTTTTAAAAATGTCTTTTGTGTAGAATGCGTTAAGTTATTTACAATTAAACCAGCAGTACTTGGCTGGAAGTTAAAGACAAACGTGTACTCAAAGATATACTTTATGATGTTCAAATCCTATTCATAGATGAAAGCAGGACATATTAGCTTATTCTAATTAAGTTTACTTTATAGTTCTTAATTATGTTACATTTAGACAAAAAAACAAAATAAGGGTCAAATGTGGATTTTTGTGTATTTGATTCCTTTTTTTAATAAAAAAAAACTTTTGACAGTTAGCAAAAATAACCCAATTTAAATAAAAATGGGATAATTATCATTGTGTACCTTAAATAAAAAATACTGTTCAATTGCCCTTACATGTTGATACCTGTCAGTATTGTGCTTTAAATGTATGTTTTTGACTTCGAAACCATTTAAAAGTGTAATTTTTGTGTTGTTTTTCTTGTGTTCAATAGCCAAGATGCCTGTTTCCTGCAGCAGCTGCGGTGAGAAGCGGGCTGCGTTGAAACGCCCCAAAACTGGCCACTCGTTGTGTAAAGAGTGTTTCTTTATGGCCTTTGAGGAGGAGGTGCATCAGACCATAGTCAATGCAAGTCTCTTCAAATCTGGTGAAAGTGTAGCTATTGCTGCCTCTGGAGGAAAGGACTCCACTGTGCTTGCACATGTCATGAAGGTCCTGAACGAGCGGTACAACTATGGTCTGGAACTCATGCTCATCTCAGTGGACGAGGGGATCACTGGTTATAGAGATGACTCTTTGGAGACCGTGAAGAGGAATCAGCAGCAGTATGAGCTTCCCCTGAAGATAGTTTCGTATGAAGAACTGTACGGCTGGACTATGGATGCCATAGTGAAGCAGGTGGGATTGAAAAATAACTGCACGTTCTGTGGGGTGTTCAGAAGACAGGCGCTGGACAGGGGAGCCCTCATGCTGAAAGTTGATAAGATATGTACAGGTATGTGTCATTTTTTACAGAAGTGTCAGTACATTAGCAGTTTTAACTTTCTGTTTGTTTAAAAAAATAATTTCTTGCACAGGTCACAATGCTGATGACGTAGCAGAGACAGTTTTGATGAACGTCTTGCGAGGTGACATAGCTCGTCTGCGCCGCTGCACTGCTATTTCCACAGCCAGTGAGGGTGAAGGTGTTGTGCCACGATGCAAGCCTCTCAAATACGCTTACGAGAAAGAAATTGTTCTTTACGCCTATTTTAAGAAGCTGGACTACTTTTCCACTGAATGTATCTATTCTCCAAATGCTTATCGAGGACATGCAAGAACCTTTTTGAAGGATCTGGAAAGTATAAGGCCCAGCTCCATTATAGATATCATCCACTCTGGTGAGAACTTGTCTGTGCGAGAGGGGGTGAAGATGCCCGTCCAGGGAACTTGCAGCCGCTGTGGCTACATCTCGAGCCAGGCACTGTGCAAGTCATGTGTTCTGCTGGAGGGACTGAACCGAGGCCTGCCAAAGCTGGGTATAGGCAAGCACCACCGACTGCATGGGAAGATCCTGTCCCAGCAGCCCCTGACTGAGAAGGAGGAGAGAAAACTAAAATCTGTTGAATTTTAACAATTGAAACTTTTCTTTTTAAATTGTAAACTCAAAATTATGCTAACAACTTGTATTTACAAAATGGAAATATCTGATATTTAGTTAGAGAAGAGGGAAAAATTGAAACTTTCTTCTTGAATGTGACTTCTATACATATTCATGAGAATAAAAACTTTTTACAGAAATGCATGGTACAGCATATTGTTTTTTTTAAATATATGATTCTCCTTGTTTGTAACTTAAACTCTGGTTGTTTTTTTGTTTTTTTACTGAAACATATGAGTGAAATATAGAGCAAATATAACATAATAAAGAATGTTAGATCAGAGTTTATTTTATTTGAAGCTATTAAAAATACTGGTACTATATATGTTATATAAATAAATATAATGTTTGGGGTCAGCCACCAATTGTTCAGGTTCTCCCACTTAAACCCTTGTTTGGTCAACATCCTCCTCTGCCCCCCGCTGCGATCAGCCCAGGACAGAATTGTTCCTCCAGACCAGCATATTCAGTTTCTTTTAATCCTTGTTGGTGCTGCTCGCTCCCCGTCAGGCAACAGCATTGAGAAGAGCAGGGGCTACCACAGAGTCATTAATAGTCCTAAGAGGACTGCACATGCTCAGTCCCCTCAGAAGGTGCAGAAGGTGGAGGTAACTCTGGCCCTTCTTATACAGGTCATCAGTGTTGTGGGACCAGTTCAGTTTAACTTTGAGGTGAACATTCAGGTACTTGAAACTGTCAATGTGTCAGTATGGGCCACCATTCTTAATCTTATGAGGTCAATCATTTATTTGCAAATTTTGCAGGAATCATTTTCACAGTAGCTCCACATTAATTCTGCTGGTCCAACACCATTTTCACTGAACGCTGTCTGGGGGTAATGATTCACTTTAACAAGGATTTGATTCATAACAAAGTTTGTGGTTGACACTATGATTCATACTTGATATTGGTTCATTTTGAAGTATACAATTTTACCAACCTAAAATCCGTCCAGAACATCTTACGCCAAAAATTCAACCACTGACTCATAGATAAATACTGAACAGTGCAGGTGAAGTTT
>NC_050520.1:27154916-27208440 GCF_002922805.2 Oryzias melastigma
TGAACTTGTAATTCCAACCATAGACCACGAGGTGTCGCTGCCGTTCACTGGAAGCTCCACAGACGTACACGTGCCCATCCTGTGCGAGCCGCGCGTTCACGCGACCAATCCTAACCTAACTTCCAGAGCAACGGTGGAAGTTTGGTGACGGGAAAACAAGACTTCGTTGATAGTGCTGAAGCTAAACCAGCGAAACTACGGAAGCAGGCACCAACTGAGCAACCACTATGGACGATTTAGGTAAATTAATCTCGTAATTCCTTATTTAATAAAAAAGGTGTTTTCCTGCGCCAGTGAAGAGCGGTCAGCAGAGTGGAGCAGCAGTTAACCTTCCTTCGATTCCAAGTTAAGGGAACTCTTAATGTTTACCTCATGTCTGAATCATTAGTCCGGGAGCGATGTCCATCATGAGACAGAACAGTTACACATTCATGTGGGTAAAAGTTACCCTTCGACACGTTAAATGTCCATTGGAAGCATCGCGGTGACTTAGCTACTGGACATCGCTAGCCTGCAGCGCCTCTTACTTTTAAACTCCCTTTGCTCTCACTAGTTGCTAGCCTCTCTCATAAGCGCTCGCGCTTATTAACCTCTTGCTAGCTGTTGTATATGTGTCAGAGCGCGAGCTGTTTGCTGACGTTTAGTCGTGGAGTTTTAACCTTATCTTCCTAACTCTTGCCCCGGGCTACTCATTTTTACTTTGAAGTTGAGTCAGCAGGCCTCTGTGTTTAGACTAAAACCGAATTAACGGCAAGAAGGGGAAATCTCTGCTTTAGTTTCCAGGTTGCAGCGACATTTACTGCGGTCGCTTCTATCCTTAGCACAACAAAGAGATGTTTAAATTGCAAATGTGTTCTGATTTAAAACAAAAATGCATCCCTGTATGATGTTTACATGCTTTAACTCCAGATATTGACTTTTTTATATTATGAATCTACTTTTAATGACTAAACTCACACGCAAAACTCAAAAAAGTCTTTTTTTCTGTTGACCATGCTTACACACAAACTACAAGAGGAAAAACGTATCATTTTGTTTTTTTAAGTTATTCAAACAGGTGTTAAAAATGATGTTGAAGTACATTTTACATCCGGCCCATCATATTTTAAATTATCCATATACAAAATGCTAATATATGTATTTTCTGTCTAAAGTTACTTGTCTTGAGATCAAATCTGCAAAAAACTTAAGGGAAATAGTTTTAAATTTGCTAAATAAGCATGGCGTATGTTCCAAAATGCCACCCCTATGTCCAAATTAAATCTTAAGTAAAACAGTTCAAATTACATAAAAAATTCTCTTTTGGACTGTCCCCTTGGTGTCTCTTATAACTATAGAGACATTTGTTTTAATGAACAAAATGTTTCAAATAATTATCAATGGAACGCGTGTCCCACAGCATGTACTCAACCCTGTTACCATAACCTTTTTAGCATGGTAGAAGAAGAATATAACACTCGCATGATATGCTGGACTTGACATTATCAGTTTTCCTAAAGAATGGATAGAGCAAAGGCATCTCCTCTCTTATAGCATATATATCTTAGATTGGATGTCTCATTCTGCCCCATGCAATCCTGTTACCCACATACTCAGAATAAGACAATTATTATGTTTTCTTATTAATATACATAAGTTAATTTGTCCTCTTGGTCATGAGCAACTGCTAGCTCCTTCTTCTGAGAGAAGGCCAATATTAGTACAGATTTTCAACCCTGTTACCTGCAAACATTGTTACAGGGATGCTCTAAGTTTTGTAATAATCAAATAAATAATGTATTATTATTGCACTATTGATCTGTAAGCTGAGCTAATTAAGCCTTTGACTGTTTATTACTTATTGACAAATATGTAGCAGAAAATCAGAAAAGTTAAGGTTTATATCATTTTCTTATTTGTTTAATCATCCATGTGCAAACATGAAATATAAAATTATTCATTAGTAAAACCTAACATGCAGTCATTATTTCCTGACATGAGGAACTTTCTATGATGAGGGCTATGATGTGTCTGAAAAAGCGACCGTCCTCTTAACTAGATGATGATATGGACTTGTAATCAGCTGGGCAGTTAATAAGTCGTACTAACTCATAATCTGTCTCTTATGTACTGAAGTATCTTCAGCAGTAGTGTCCCTTTTACTTCTGCATTAAACCATACTTGGTTAAGTGGACGGATGATGGACGCCACTCAGCGTTTGGCTTGTTATGAGAATACCTCCAAGGCAAATCGCCGCTCTTTGCTTCTGCAGGCTGCTGAAAGAACTGATTGTTGTTTTAGAGAGCTTACTGCTCCTCTGAAGCAGCATGAATAGCAGACTGAAGAAGGGGGCGAGGCTGCCGAGGAATTTTGAACATCACTCTGTGTAGAGGTCCAAGGCCAAATAGTCTCTGGGTCATGACTCACCTCCTGCCACGTTTTTTTTTTTCATCCCTGCATATGCTGCCAGCTGATGAAAAGACAGTCGGTTTTTGCCTTTCCTCCTGAAGCTCACGTGTAAATATACGCTTTATACTGTAATCTATTTTTCTTTGAAGAAACTCTTTGATGTGCACATTAAAGTTTCTTAAAACAGCAGAGAAGGAATTCCTCCAGAAGATTGTTAGCACACTCTTTGGCAGTTCCACTGAGTCGGATATTTCCAGCAGATTTGTCCAATCAGTTCTTTACAGACATAACCAGGTGGCAGCCAGACCTAACCTCTTTTTCATTAGCGATGTGGCCAAGAGGACACGTCAGTCACTCAGATGTTTACCTCATGCCTCATGTGCAGAAGAAGCCTCTCTGCCTTTTCTGCTTTTTTGTTGAGAAGGAGCTTTCTGCGAATTCCTCATGTTTGTGTCAGACAGACAAATCACAGTCCTTCACTCGGCCAAGTTTCATGTTTGCAAGAAACAACGGAGCGTTCAGGAGCTTAAGATCCACAAATCATGATGTAACTCAAATGTAAATTCCAAAGTTGAAATGAGAAATGATATCTTCCAAGAAAGTAAAAGCAGCTTTAAATTTTTATAAATAAATACCATAAGTGCTATTAAAATGAAGTCACGTAACACATTAAATGCTTGATATTTAATTTATATCTTGGTATAAAAAGTAGATAGCTGTTTTTACTATTTGTTGGGTGTGTGGACTTGAGCACATAGTTGCACTGTCTTGCAAAAACACCCTTAATTTCTTAGACTTATAGAGAAAGTTGATCAAATATATGAACTGTCCTCTCCTAGCTTTCCAGCAATTATCTTACATGTCTTTAAACCCCTTTAGAGGTCTGAAGGGGTTTCTGTCGCTCAGTGTGGCAGTACAGAGTTAGTATTACCAAACTAGCTATCATCACCCTGTTAGAGCTGCAGAGTTTGTGCATTCCAACACCTAACCAGTGGACACGCCAGCAAGGCTCGAAAAAGTGCCTGGGCTGTAAATCAGTTTTGTTCCAAAGTTCCACACCCATCCTGTTTCTGGATCTGGGGACGAGGGTGCTGCATGGCTGACCTCATCACTTAGGCAACCGAGCCCGCGCCACATCCTCAGGAAACGGAGAAAAACAATGAGCGGAGGCCGACAAACATGAGTGCAGAGGACAGCTGCAGGCCTCCAGCCTGATCTTCCAGCAGCACTATGCTGGTGTTTCCCTCTCTGTTTCTCCCCGTCATGTTTTTGAGGCCTCCCCAGCTCTGTGGCCTTGTGACTTACTTTGCTCATCAGATATGGCTGGCTCAGTGCTAATTATTTTCTAAACAAGTCTGGGTGATGGAGTGGAACAGAACACGAGCTCTTCTAACCTTAAAGAGGTTTCAAAAGCTTTTGCTTTTTCCCCAGATTGGAGAATTTTGTGAGCAGAAATACTTTTTTATTACTGTTTTTGTTGATTTTCTGCTTTAGTTCTACATTTTACTTCTCATTTTTGTACTAAAGGTGCCTGGTTTGCCATAATTAATTGTCTGCTAATGATTGAAATGATAAAAATTAATAAATGCCTCAGTTGTAATACTCTTGGATTTTAAAGCTATATATTTATTTATTATTTAAAAGTTTTCTTAAGTCAAAAAAAAAAAAACATTTTGCCTTATCTTTGGCTTTTATTTATTTACTGGGTGAGCAAGTCTCTTGATATTTCAATTGGTCCACACTCCTGTGTCATCATTATAGGAGGAAATGTTTTTTTCAGATGTCCTGTTTCAGCCTCTACCACATACATTCCAGTCGAGCTTTCAGCAGTTGTGTCCTCTTTGATTTTGGGGAAGTTTTTCTTTGAGGTTAACATTTGTAACATCAGTCTTGTTAATTTGTCATCAATTTTCCTCTCTCAGCTCCACGCAGGCAGGTTTGTCTGCAGTACTACAGACTTTTAACGACTAAATATTGGGTGCAGCTGTGCTCCCAGGAACAGCAAGCTTCCTAAAGCTGGCACTTACAATATTTTTCCTATAGTTTTCTAGCAGCACGATGACCATTGTCACCATTTAAACAGACTTATTACAGGTTTCAAGACACCTGTGATGCTAATTAGAGCTTAGCTTAGCGTGGTCAAAATTATTTGTTATTATTACAAATATTTTAAGGCTGTAAAACCCATCTCTACCCACTTTATACACTTCCCTCAGATAGACATTAACTTTTTCACACTTTTCTCTCGGTTAAAGACCCAAATGAAAATCTTGTTTTTTACATTTCCTTGTAGCATTTTTCTCATGATGGAGAACATACATAAAAAATTTTAGAAATAAAACTGCACTTCTGATGGATCAGGAGCAGATAAAAAAAACTGTTGTGACGCAGCAACTGCAATAGTCTCCCTTCCTTTTCCACCCCAATTCTAAATCCTCCACTTGCGGACAATTATACATTTGAGGGCCTCTGTCATGCAAAATCAACTTTTTTGAACTTTTAAGTGTATTTTGATGTTAATTCCTCACAAAAAAACAACCCAAAAGCAGGATTTTGCTTCATTCATGCATCTCAGAGCATTCCTGTCCAACCCTGCACTCTTGAGCATCAACCCCTCCCTATCCACGAAACTGAGTGGCTCCTCACATTAGTCGCGTTTCCATTAACTCTGAAATTTCGCAAATTGAAATTTCAATAATAAATTTTCTTAATGGAAACACCACAATTTCGAAAAAACTTGCATTTTTCGAAAAAAAACGTTTTTGCGCTTGGAGGAGGGGGTATTTGGGGAGTTTCGAAACAGACATTTTTCTCAAAGCTGTAATGGAAACACTTTTTTCGAAATAGATGCGCCTCTTTGTATGACGTGTCTATCCTGAGAGCAGGACAGCGGGCGGCAGGAGAGATCCAACAGCTTCACAGCTCTTTATAAGTTGAGTGTCATACGGAATTGTGCAGCTCCTCCATAATAAAATCACCAAGATTTCCTCATCGCTTCATCTGCAGCTACACTTCTGCAGCTTGGAGCCTGAAGATGCTGAAGTCTCGTTTGAGAAAAAGCGCGAGTGCAGGTACAGAAACTTAAATGGATCTTGTCGTGTTTTTTCTGCTAAACTGCACAATTATAAGTAAAAGACCACTGGGAATGATTTAGCAGTAGACAAAAATATAGTCGTAGTGGAACTTTTAACTCTCAAAGTTCAAACCCTCATAGAAAAATAAGTCTAGTATTACAGAATGTGAACATGGATCTGCTCGTGATTAAACATTTGTGCAAATGTGGCAAGCTATACGTATTCTGTACAGGAGACGAGGCACAGAGGAGATTGATGACATGGTCAACAGCCAATCAGGACGCAGGGAAAAAATAAAACAAAAAAAATGCAATATTGCACTGAACAAAATCCTGTGAGACTGCAAAAGATAGCTGCAATATAGCGAGTGAACACTACTGACTAGTTGCGTTTACGTGGACACGTAATCGAAATAAACTCCTGATCAGAATAAAATGTATCATGTAAACACGCCGACCCGATCAGACGCATTCGGGTCAAAATTTCCCTTCAATTTATATAGGTGGGTTATTCCGATTGTTGATCCGATTGCGGGAAATGTAAACAATTCATTCTGACTGTGAGTCATTATTGTGCTAGATTTTACGTCATGCATGTGTGCTCCAGAGGAGCTTTGGAGGAAGCTTTGAGCCGTATTCCAGCTGGCTGCTCCACGCTAGCGAGCGCCGGATTCGGGAGAACCGTGTTGCCGAGCGGCTTCAGGACAGTGTATGGCTGGCAGAGGTGGCTTTTGAATGCGGAAATGCCGCTCTGCAGTTCCCGGTCCTCTTAAACTGCACTAACAATCATGTGAATTCATCTTACTGATCATGTCCAGAAAAAGAAAAGGCTGATGTCATTCTCACATGTTTACGTGCAGCCAATATGCACACTGCTGCATTGCCCGCATTGATTTTAAGTGCTTCCAACCGCTAAATGTCTAACTTCAACCCTTCCTTTGGGTCCATGTAGCAAGAATAAAGCACTGGCTGCATGGATTTAGAAAATTATGTGCAGTCACTAAAACTGTTTTTAATAAAAGCACAAACATTAGAATTGAACATGTGGTGTATGTAAACTATAGTTACAATCAGATAAAGTTTTTCAGGGCCCAGTTCAATTTTAATCTGATCTTTGGTCTGATTAGACATTTTTCATATGTAACCGCAGTAATGTTGTAATGGTGTTTAGATTCTCTGATGTGATTTAATAATTTGTAAGATGAAACTGTCACTTTGGTCTGCTGCTCTTTCTAGCAGCTGTAAGATGAGGTGTTTCCGTTGGGCAGCTGTGTCATGGTATTTTTAGCTTCAAATAACCTGAAAATGCTTTGTCTCCGATTGATTAATTTGTGACAGTTACTTGTTCTTTCCGTGGAAGTTAATATTCAGCAGTATAACCTTTTATTTATTGATTGATTTTCCCACTTTCGCTTGTTTGCTTCCAGTCTGTTTTCCCATGGGTTACCCCTCTGATTTTAACTGGCATCCCGACCGCCATCCCCTCCCCCTGGCCCGGTCTGCCTTGTTTGATATAAATATCACGTTAGGTTGGTGAGGGGTCAGGTTTCTTTTCCAGACTGTTGCCAGTTCTGCTCCTTTGCTCACTGCTATAAACAGGTAAGCTGTGGACCCTGATGACCCATCCCTGCTGCCCACATGTTAATTGAAAAGGTTAGACAGCCCTGGCATTATCCTGGCAGGGTTCTGCACGCTACAAAGAAGAGAAATAATGATGTCTCTCTTATTGTGGAATTTGAGGCATGCTGTAGATGTAATTGCCTATGTGATACTGTAATTTTCTGGTTTCACTAATTATTTCAGATTTAGGCACATTCTTGGAATACCCACAATCAGAACCCAGTGGCAGTGAAAGTTTTGCTTTTATAATCGTCTTATGTAGGTTATATTCTCTTTGATATTAGAGATGGACTACTTAAACTTTTTTTTTTTTTATTTGTGTGTGTATGGATTTGAGTCCTTCTCTTCCCACCTGGTTGCTTGCTTGAATGACGGAATGTGTGGAATTCTCCACGGAGCTTCATTCCCATCTGATAAACACTCCCGGACCGTAGCAGGGAGTTGTGTACAGGCCTCAATAGTCAAGACTAGACATGAACCCACTGCCACAAGAATGTGTGGGATATGTCCACATGACTTGTTTGTCAAACATAATGAAGATTTGTGTCCACACAAGACCTCCTGACAGAACGGCCGAAAACCAGGGTTTTTGTTTCACGTATCTGATGAATTCATCGGAATTATTAGATCAAGTTATGTCAGCCGGATTCATCCACAGAAAGCACAATGGACCATTGAGTTGTTCAAGCAGAACTGGACTTTGTCCTTTGTCGCTCTCACTCCTAGTCTGGAACCAAAAATCTTTTTTAATGCCTCCAACTCTTTTTTTAATCAGCGTTCCACATGTCGGCAAGCTTCAGTGCTGCTTTCTTTGGTGAAATTAGGGACAGTAAAAATGTCATTGTTGGTTTTCCTCACGCTGTTGCTTAGTTGTGTGAAGGTCATGGTCAGCGACAATACTTGATAGTTGTGTAAGGACTGGATTTGATTAGAAATGTGATCAGACATAAGTAGTTCTTTGGACGAGGAACAATATTTCGGCATTGCAACAAGGCCAGTTGACACGGTTAAGCTCTCAGACAACAATATAAAAGACTTAATGCTCCTAAATGAATACATATCTGACCTAATGCTATACCAATCCTATACCAACTCAAATGAAAACCATTGACACGTTGATTTCTGTAGGTTGCTTTTGTAGAACCGATATTTAGAAGTCATTAGAGACTGTGCTCGATTCATGGACCAACTGCTGATGTACTAAAACTGGTGCTTTACTGAAATTCTTGTGTGCAACAAGATTTATGTCTGCAGGGAAGTGCGGGAAGAGACAAAATATCCTCCAGCTCATGGTTCATGTTAAAGGTCAGGCTGCTTTGAAAAGACCATCCTCTGTTCTGAATCTCTTTTCCTTTTCTGCAGCCTTTTATTTCCTTTCTTAGAAAGGAACACTGGCCTGACGCTTTAACTACTTTTACTGAAACACTTTTAAGTAAAAATTTACTCTGGAGTTTACTTGAATTAAACTTGCGTTTGATCAGCAGATGGATATACATGAAGGGCTCCCATCAGCATCTCGTTTTCTGTTCCAAAACATACTTTCTAGGAAAACATTTGAAGTCCCAAAAGTTTAGTAATTTTAGGCTTAGCCACTTCACTGCACTTTCTAACTCTCTTTGGGCCCAGAACCATTTGTGGTATTTTTCTATCTCGAGTTTTTGTTTTATGAGGGACAAACTCAACTTGGGTAATGCCTTGTTTAGCGTGTCAGCACCAGGTGCAGATTATTTTGAGCTGGTCCTGATATTTCAGCACATTTGCACAGACATGGGTACTCACTGAGCTTACTGCTTTAAATAGGTTGGTGCTACCATGTGGTTTAAAGCAAACTTGAACATTTGGCTTCTGGACAGGACCCTACTTTGGTCCAAAGATGAAGAGTTGAAACGGATTACAGTTGATGTTTACAAAAAACTCCTACACTAACTGAATTTGATACAAGATTCATTATTTTGACTCTTACAACTAAGAATATAATATTCAAACTTTCTGATTGTATTTAGTCTTCAAATTTGAATAATATTTTGTCTTTTTTTTTGCGCACTGGAAGGACACAGAAAGGATGCTCCCCCTGAGTGTTTTTAACCACTCCCCCATTCCCCTTAGTGTTGAGGCCACATGTTATCACTGCTTGATGTGAACGCTATCTTTGTCTGCTCAACACAAATTCGGGCATCCGCGGATAAGTAGAATATGTGAGTATGGAAATCGTTTGTGCGTTTCTTTGCTTCAGCTACACCTCCATTGGTGTAGCTTTTGTTAGAAACTAATCTCAACAAAGGTGTGGTGAAAATTGTATGCAAGGTTCATTTCCCAAATGGAAAAGTTTTTGAAAGTGATCCATGTGATGAATACCCACAGCTTAACACAACATTATTCTACCGCAACCAAATCACTGAGGTAATAAAAGCAAGGAAGTTAAAGATATGACCTATTAAACGTGTTTTTCTGTTTAACCAGCAGCTACAGTTGATTTTTATGGCTGTAATGTATGCCGATTGTTTGAAAAAGGACAGTAGCAGCTTCAAGTGTCTGCACTGTGACAGCATACCACCAGTGATTGCCTTCTATTCTGGACAGGCTGTGGATAGATGGGCTGTATGATGTAAAAGTCTATTTTGTTCTTGTGTTGCGGTATAGTCTCAGCAGGGTAATTTCACATCCCCCCCATACTGGCTTGGATTCAAAATTGCTCTCTGCTTGTCAACCCCTTTGTTATCATTTATTACCCCAATGGTAATTTAAACTAAACTGCAGCAGCATAAAGTCATGAAGTTGGTTAGCATTTCAAGAACTTAACAGTTATTCTGAAGAGTTTATTAATAAGGAAGTGAGATGGATTTATGGTGCAGGTTATAGCAGTTGTAAAAAAATGTGGGTGTCTTATAGCTTATTATTATCTACAGCTCATAAACGTGTCTTGTTAAAACAAAACTCTACAGCATAATGTCTCTGTATCATATTCAACCAATGGAACAAAGCCAAAAGTAGAAGGTGTTTGTAAAATTAACATTTACACCATAATTTAAAAGTATTGAGACTTTCTAATATATATTACCAATGCAGCTGCATATTGGCTCAATCTTTGCAGCTTTGATTGACTTCATGTTGGTTTGCAGCTGATGTCCAAGCTCTCTATTAAAGCTTTGACCTTGACTTCACTGCATCTTGGTTTTTGCCTTTATGGCTGCTCTATAGATTGGAATCCTTGCTGCATCACATCACCCTGTTTTTATAAAGCTGTCAGACAGATGGCATCACATTTGACCCTCAGACACTGTTGGCTCAATGACTGCAGGGTGTCCAGGTTCCTGTGGTTGCAAAGCAAGCAGGAGTTAAAAGCCCTCCTTGATTCTGCAGCTGTGTTCTCACGTCTCTTACAGAAACAGATCTTAACCCTGGCAATATCTCCCAACAAATGTGACTTGTTTAATCTCTGCATAACTACATTTTTTTATGAGTATTAACATCATATTAAAATAGGATGTTGATGAATTTTTGGTGGTTTTTGAGCATTATCTGGTATGTCCACTACAGTGACTGTAAAATAAATGAATTCCATTTTACTCCAAAATGATTTTTTGGAAATATCCAGATTTTTTTAACTTAATTTTTTCAAAGATTGTCACCTTTATCTTTCTTGTTTGTATAAAAACACCTAAAATCACCATGAATAAAAAGCTAAAACTATGCTTATCTCTTTTCCATTGACATATTATTTTAAAGGAAACTAAAATACATTTTTGCAAATTAAAATTATATATTTTTTTTTATTTAGAGGGAGTCTGCACAAGTATTTAGTCATAATTGTCTGTGCCGTGTTTCATGTCTTTTAGATGCTTTGCTGGCAGACTTGGAATCAACAACATCCCACATCTCAAAGCGTCCAGTCTTTCTACCTGATGAAACTCCGTACTCCATCCCCACTGGAGGAAAGTCCTTCCAAGATGTGTCAGCACCTCCCCCACTTCCTCCCCCACCCTCAGCAGAGGCTCTGAACGGCACCCTGACAGATCAGCCCAATTCCCACCACTCATCTCAGCAAGTATGTCCTAGAGGTGCTTTATATGAGGGCACCTTCTATACATAGATGAAGCATCATGGTTTAATTTTTTGTAAGTCATTTCAGTGGAGACTTCTACCTAAATATTTGCTGTGCCTCTCCCTCCCCTCCCTAGGAATTGAAGTCATGTGACTCTTGCTTAGCTTTAGGAAGTCCTCTCCCAAATTCTTTCCAATTTCAGTTTAGATTTTATTTTTCACTTGAGATTCTATAGGCTTAGGGAAAATTTTACTTGGTCTCACAAATAAGTTTATCTTTCATATTTAAATAATAAAAAAAGAAAGCCAATAAATGAATGACACATTTTCTGCAGTCTTTAGGTTCAGCCCAGAAGAGCTCGTGGTCCAGGGACAGCAGCAGTTCTCCCATATCTCACGCTGAAGAGGACCACGTTTACAGGTATATCCCCCCCCCCCCAGGAGATGTTTTCTGTATCAACCTGAGAACACCATCTTCTGTTGTTGGCTTTTTTTTTTTTTTTTTTTTTACATTTGCTCTGTTTTTCTGTTCTCCAGTTTTCCAAACAAACACAAGACATCAGACTCGTCCTCTGCAGCAATGACGTCTGGCCTGGGCAGTAACCTGTCTGAGCTGGACAGACTTCTGCTGGAACTCAATGCAGTCCAACAAAGCTCCCCTTCCTTCCCCACCACAGGTAAAATCTGAAGACTTCACTCTTCCTCTCTGGTATGCCTCTCTAATCTCTACTGTGATCAAGAAATGAATCTTTGCAACACATTTCTAAGAGAGACACCTCGCTAATGCAGACATTTTTTAGTGCTTAAATCTCCGCCTAGAAAAAAGCAAATTTTTCATCATCTGCTCCAGACTGGCTTTCTGCAGCTGCTTCCTCCTGTTTGGTGTGTGTGTGGGACGAGTGCCCTGCTTTGTCTGTTAACCAATGTTGGCTCTGATTGGTTACCATGAAACATGACAACTTTAGCCAATCATAAGGACATTCTGTTGTAAACTGACCCTATTTCCCCATTTTGATAAAAAGGGACTTTATATCACATCAGCTGTTGGTGTGTTTGGTTTGCAGCTTATTAAATCAAGTAATAGTAATCCTCTATGTTTAACATTCATTAATGGTGTAACAGCCTTATCTAATGCTGTTATTTTAAAAGACAAACACTACAATATAATAAAAAAAGTATCACAGTCACAGATTCTGCAAGCTGTGAACTTGGTCTGTAATGTTTACCCCTTCAACTGTAAAAGACAGAATGTTAAGAAGAAAAAAGAACCCAGGAAAGGACATTGTATATTTTTTAAAGAATGTATTTTCATAATGGTGCAAGAAATATGTCAATAAAAAAAGTTCAGGTTAATACTTGTTGTCAATGTCAAAGGTTTGTCAAAGGTTCCCTGTAGGTTTTCATCAGGTTTGCACTGTATTTTGCTCCATTTGTGGAAAGTGTCATCACTTGTGTTTCACTTTACAGAAGAGGCAGCTCCACCTTTACCATCCTGCAGCATCACTCACTTTGAAAATGGGGGCGCCCCTGAGATCCTCGTCAGCCCCCCGTCTCAGGAGACATCAAAGAGAAACGGGGCAAAGCTGGAGGAATCCCGACCCACGGTGAAGAGTCTGCTGGACGAGCTCGAAGGCTCCGTGCCTTCACCGAGGTGCTCCTCTTTTCTTTGACTCGTGGTGATTCTTGAAGCAGCAGAGCTCACAGCTGACATCTGGTGCCTCTGGGTGATTTGTGTTGCCTTTAACTGCACCTTTAAATCATCCTGGAGACCATTTCTGTCATAAAAAGCTGTTGTAACAATGTGTGTGTTTGTGTGTGGAAGTGTAGAAAGATTTCAAACAAGATTCAGAGGATTAAAAAGTGTTTGCTCGTGCTGCATTCTTTAATCTTGTTTGCACATTTTTACAGATATGAGGTAAGAAAGTCTTGTGTTTTGACAGTCTGCTCTTGATGGGGATTAAAATCTCAGACTTGGAACCTAAACAGCTATTTTCTGCTCTGCGTGTGACGGCTGACCTCATCCTCTCATGTACAGCCCTCCTGCTCGTCACGGTGACTTGGATACGCCATCGCAACAACAAGCCCGGATTTCAGCTTCCTGTGCCACGAGGGAACTGGATGAACTGATGGCCTCTTTGTCTGACTTTAAGGTAAAAGGAGTGAACTCACTTCTACTGTGAACCCCCACCCTCCCCTGATGGTTCTGAGACATCTCTGTCTTCATCTCACATCTGCTTCTCTGTTCTCTAGCCTAATTCTTGGGGGGCTTTGCAAGACCCAGCACCCTCCAGCTTTCCTTCAGTTTCCTCCCCTGTCACCCCGGTGCCTCCCTCTTCCTTCAGTCTGTCCCACCCACCTGCCTCTGCTCTCCTCTCGTTGTCTGCCGGTTTAGAGCTGCACATAGACGAGGATGGAGGCAGCGGTGGGAGGTTGCTGCCTCGTCCAGGCCGGCTTCCTGCTCACAGTCCTGCGTCCTCGCTCTCCGCAGCGAGCGACATGGACCTGGACTCTCAGATCGATGTTTCTGCCTCCATGCTGGCTTCACAAACCAAGACCCTGCTAGTGCTCTCTCAGTCTGCTCCCTCTAACTCCAGTTTGTTGTCAAATGGCTCGAGTCCGTCCAACACCGCCAACCTCTTTGCCTCTTCTGTGGACACTGTCCTGGACCAGAAGGTCTCCAAGTCCCCCAGCCTGTCTGGGGAGCGGATCTCGCCATCAGCTTCTGTTGGTAAAGTGTCTTGTGCTGCGGAAGAGTCTGCCTGCTTCAATGACAATAATTTTAATTTTTATACCTCACTTCCTTCAAGAAGGCTCACTCCTCCAGACTCGTTACCCCTTCCTGTTGCTGTGTCACAACCGTCCGCATACAGCCCGTCCAAAATGTCCTCGCCATCTCCGGTCTCCTCAGTGATGGTGCCCTCCCCTCCTAAGTTCACCAGCACCAGCAGACAGCTGTCACCAATAGCCCAGTGCGACACCCCTCTCACTGTGCAGCAGCCTTCCCTGGACGAGGCCTTGGACAAGCTGCTGGAAATGAGCTTCAGCTCCAACCACACAGGAGAGGAGGCGCACCTGAGCATGGACACGTGTCACCTTCACGGAGGAGTGCAGGAGGAGCTCATCCTGCCAATGGACAGAAGCGACGTGCAGCCGGACACTTTCACCGGAGCGACCAACACTCTCACGGACTACTCGCTGGACGGGGGCACCGAGGGGAACGGAGACCTGGATTGGGCTGATGAGGAGCTGTCCATGTCCCTGCGCGACGGGCTGGACGGCACCATGACGCCGTACACCGAGAGGCTGTACACAGACGGCAGCATGACGCCGCTGACCGAGGCCAGCTGGATGGATGAGTCCATGACCCCCTCCTCGTGCCCGGGGAGCCCTGACGTTGCTCTGGACCTCCCTCTGCTTCAGACTCCCACTATCGACCGAGTGTCTGCAACAGGACATGTACGCACCGGTGCATGCTTGCTGCACACCATGCTTCTGCTGTTGTGATCCACTAAGTGGACGTTTTTAACTCACTGCTTTGTTGCACTAATCTTTGTGTGATAGTGCAGTATGAGGAGAGACGCTGAAAAGTGGCGTCTTGAGTGATGATGACCTCTGACCCCAGCATGTAAGAATGACATGAAGTGTGACTCGAAGCTTCCCGGCATGCTGCTCGCTCTGGTTTCTGACCCGTGTGGACGCAGGAATAAGATGCTCACTGTTCCCACGTAGATCAAATCAGTCATCAGGCGTACTAAGGAGACGCCCAACGTTCACCCCATGTACCGGGACGGCCACTTACGCAGGAAGATGGGGCCCATCATCGTGAACAAAAACAGCTCCCAGGACCGCCTCATAGAGGAGCTGCAGGGGAAGCTGGGGATCGCTCGCTCAGAGCGGCGGCGCAAACAGTCTGATGACTGGCTGACCGAAGGCGTCGTGATCACCTCCAAACCTCAGCGTTTCCGTCCTGAAGGGGGTTCCACTGACGTGGACAAGGTTGGCTGCCTATTTTGACCAAAAAAAAAAGCCAAAAATTCCAGTTACTTCCTCTTTCTTTCTGCCTTTTTTCCCGTCTGTTTCCTCCTTCCTGTCTCTTCTCTTCTTCAGATCGTACTTCCCCCGGAGTCACCTCTCCCCGCCAGGAGAGTACTCCCTCCTCTGTCTCCCCCCGCCTCTCGCCGACCCCCCGTTGTAGAAGAACCTAAGGTACAACTCCCACTTCAGCACCCCCCTGTCCCGATACCACCACCTCCTCCTCCACCTGCCTGCACCCCCCCACAAACCACCCAGGAGCCAGCTCCCGCTGCGCCGCTACAAATTAAAACAACCCCGCTTCCACAAGCCCCAATTCAGGACCCTCCAGCTCCAAAACTGGAGCCCCCTCCTGTTCTCAACGCCCCAACCAGACCACCTCCAGTGGAGCCCGTACAACCAGCTGCACCCAAAGTCCTGGTGTCTGTAGGCTGCCAAACCGAGTATGACCCAATCTTCCCTCCGATGCAGGCACGAGTCTCTCCCCCCTCTGCTTTTCTCCCTTTAAGATCTTCCCTAAATGTTACAACACAGAAATGATTTCCTCATTTACTTTTCTGTGGCTCTAAGTGGCTTTCATGTTCAAACATTTCAGATTATGGCACAAGGGAAAGGCGGTGCTCCCGGCGGGCCTCCAACACAGGTCAACAAGCTGGACAACATGCTGGGCAGCCTGCAGTCTGACCTCCACAAACTCGGGGTTCAGACGGTGGCTAAAGGAGTCTGCGGGGCCTGCTGCAAGCCCATTGTGGGACAAGTGAGTAGGATTTTGTGCATCTCACAACTATGGAGTCTATTGACTAATTTAACTCTCCCAACGGGTCAGGTGGTGACTGCCATGGGCCGCACGTGGCACCCTGAACACTTCGTGTGCACGCACTGTCAGGAGGAGATAGGCTCCAGGAACTTTTTCGAGCGGGAAGGACAGCCGTACTGCGAGAAAGACTACCATAATCTGTTCTCTCCACGGTGCTACTACTGCAACGGTCCCATACTGGATGTGAGTTTTGCACACAGACGAGCATCACCATGTGGGGATGAAGGCCTGTAACAAATATTGTCTTGTCCGTTTAGAAAGTGGTAACGGCGCTGGACCGGACATGGCATCCTGAACACTTCTTCTGCGCTCAGTGTGGATCCTTCTTTGGCCCAGAAGGTATCGAGTAATAGCAGAGTTTGTTTTGAGGTGGAAAGTTCCATTCTTTAAAGACACACTCTAATGAAAATGGTGTTTTTAACATGTTCTTGAAGTATATATGTATATATGAGGAAAATTAATCTTAAAATTACATTTCTGTGTACTTTGCTATTCAAATCATGGTGAATTAGGAGTAGACGATTTAAATGGTGCATTTGTGATGTAGAAAATACGCTGGACAGGCCACAAGCTCCCTCCTCTGCTCCATTCTGATGCACCCACTTGTAAATGATCAAATCCTCCAGATAGTTCAGAAATGCCTCCATGTTCGTGCTCCCCAAATAGCTGGTGGAAGTATTCGTCGGTCTGAGCATCCATATCAGCTGATACTAGATATTTTGGACTGATTAAACATATTTGTTTACTTTTGAAGGTTTTCATGAAAAGGATGGAAAAGCTTATTGCAGGAAGGATTACTTTGACATGTTTGCGCCAAAATGCGGCGGCTGTGCCAGAGCCATTCTGGAAAATTACATCTCTGCGCTGAACTGCCTCTGGCATCCCGAGTGTTTTGTTTGCAGAGTAAGTAACGAAAGGCACCTCCAGTTGCTCCTACTAAGTTGGATTGGAGGCTGAGTTTGTGCGTTTGTGTCTGCAGGAGTGCTTCACCCCATTTGTGAACGGAAGTTTCTTCGAGCACGACGGCCAGCCCTACTGTGAAGTGCACTACCACGAGCGGCGCGGCTCCCTCTGCTCCGGCTGCCAGAAGCCCATCACAGGACGCTGCATCACAGCCATGGCCAAGAAGTTCCACCCGGAGCACTTCGTCTGCGCCTTCTGCTTGAAGCAGCTCAACAAAGGCACCTTCAAAGAGCAGAACGACAAACCCTACTGTCACGGCTGCTTCGTCAAACTTTTCAGTTAGGGATCCGATGAGCTCAGTGAAGCTGAATCCAAATCAGTGCGTCTCAATGATTGCAAGGTTTTTCTGAGTTTTGGGAAAGAAAAAAAACATTACACTATATTCTTCATGAAGCTGCCTTTTTAAGTGTGCAGATACTTTTATATTTGAAAGGATTCTTTATAAACAGGAAGAAGGAAACCAGTTTTAAAGATATGGCTAAACCTCATTTTTAGTGTCTTTTCAGACTGAATGCAATAACACTGAAATCCTGCAAATACTGTGAGTGCTTGATGGTGTTGCTCACTGGTTGAGTGGTATTTTTAGACGTTTTTGACATTTTTTATGAAAACGTTTGGGTGAATCAATCGGGTTTACTCTTTTAAAAACTCTGTTCAACTCTTTTTTTGAAGGTAGAAGATAACGGGCATGGTTTCTGTCTCTAGTCATCCACATAATGCAGTTTTCACCTCATGTGACGCCAAATCATTCCTTAACTTCTCAATAAAAAACCAATAAAATAGTGATGTGAAGGGAGGGCTGCATCCAGACACTGGGGGGAGGAGTGTAGATTACAGCTCAGTTACAGATTTTTACTTCTTTGTTTTAATAATCCAATGCAGCTACACCTTTGAACTTTCTTTGTATGCGTTTTGCAGCCACTTCTTCCAACAGTAGAGGAAGCTGCAGTGAAGGAGTAGCAAAGACAGTTTTGCTGTTACTGTTTTGGGAAACTGTTGAATGTTGAGCATTACACTAATCTGTGATATTCTTGTAAATATGCAACTGTGGATTAACACCTTTGTGTTGAAGCATGTATTTACCGTGGCATTGTTTCTCAGTCCTATGTCGAATAACACTGGTAAATCCAGAAACTTCCTGGAGGCAGGTTAATAGTCTGTGTCTTGTTGTGCTGTTAGAGAGTGCTTTTTAAATGTGAAGGCCACTGATATACAGTAGACTCGTGTGGTTTGCTAGACGAGGATCCGTGATTTACTTCAACATCTCACCAACTGGCTTCATCTCTACAGTTAAATAAAAAAATGGCCTTTTATTTTTTTTTTCAGGGACTTCATTGTTTTCTCTTTATTTATCATATAACCAGCCCCTTTAAATTAGAGTAACAGTTTTACCAAAGCAATACCCATTTTATTTGTTACTGTGCCTTTTTTTCTTTTCACTTTGAATGTCAATAAATAATAAAAAGTGAATTTCTGCTGTTGTAGTTTCATTATGCATGACTGTTGAACTAAGAATAAGCTACAATGAGAATTTTGCAGATATCTGTTGGTTGTGCAAAGCCGGTTTCCTCTATTCGATCCAGCACTGCAAAAGCCTTTCCTAATGTGATTGAAAAAATATATAGCATGTGATAATAAGACTTTATTTTGATTGTTTGTTTTTTTTATCGCTTGGAGTTGTTTAATTTGGGAAAAGTCCGGAAATGATAAAATAAATGAAATCAATACCGATCCTGTCCACATGGTGGCAGTATTGGTCACTGTTTGCTATTCTTTCTTGGAAAAAAGCAAAGGAAGACTTTCCCTTTCTGTGATTGGACGAAGTACCAGCTGACCCCAAAGCAAGAGAAAGACGGAAGAATGATAAATGTTTTTTTGCTTATGTTTCGGGTTAGTCATGAAATGTTTTCTCGGATCAACATTTATGAGAAAATATATAATAAGATTTGTACAAATGTTCAGGTTTCTTGATATTTTCAGCAAAACTCATCTTAATATTTTAAGTATTTGATTATTAAATGATAATGAGCTCCTGCTGTTCATTGAAAGTTCTCATGTTTCCTGGTGGAAGCGGTCTTTGAGTTTTTGTTCTATGTTTTTATCTCAATACGGTTTCGTTTTACCATAAAAACCGTGTTTAGCTGGCTGTCTTTACGGGTTTGTTGGAATGACAAACATTAATCAGTGAGTTCTGGTCATGTGTTAGTGAGGTTCTAGGCTCAGAATGGCTTCTTACTTTGACGAACACAACTGTGAGCCCACCAACGCGGAGGAACAGTACCGGCAGAACGCTCTGCTTGAGCTGGCCAGGTGAGGACAGACCGGTTCCGCGCCAGGTTACAACTCCTCCTGACTCATCAGTTTTCCTCTGTTTTGATGCAGGTCTTTGATGCAGGGTTTGGACTTGTTTGACTCCGGGGCGTTAGACCTGTCAGACTGGGACCAGCGGCTTCCTCCACCAGCTGCTAAAACTGCCGTTCAGACCCTGACTGTGGTCATCATTTCAGCAGAACAAGCAGGTGACCGGCCAGACCAACTCAAGAGCAGCTATACACAAAACAATCAAGATATTCTTTTAGTTAAGGCTCACCTTAAAAACACAACACCTTTCACATGCGATTTGGGTCTAATCTGCTTTAAGGAGGGCACGTCTTTAATAAGATCAGTGAAAAAATGATAAGTGTCTGAACAACGACGCAATACATAAACCCTTTTTTTAACATAAAGATCGAGAAACTTCCACTTATTTTATTCTCAAATGCCTTTGTTTAAAAAATCAAATAAAAGTCAATTATTATCTAAACTTTTGGGAAATATTAAAGTAAAATATGTTCCAATTTCCATAAGAAAGGGACTATTTGCATGTAGTTTTCTAAATACATGCTGAATTCTTTTCTTGATGGCATAGACCCAGAGAAAGGGTTAAGTTAACGCATGTAACCAACAACAACATTTAGCCTTAAAATACGGGCTGGCACTCCAATCTTCATCTTGGCTGCATATATTACGTGTGGAAAACATGAATTTCCATCAGTTTTTGGGCTTCATGCACTTAAAAACATGCAAATAACATCACCCTTTACAGAATGTGGATTTTTGCTCATCTGGTCAAACCTGTGACCTCTTTGTTTAAAAGAGAATACACAGAATAAACATGAATGTTGCAATTATTACATCACTAAGTCCCATTATTAGAAATCAAATGTGACTTTTTCTTGACACAGACAAAGGAGTCAAATGTCCCGTGTGTTTGCTGGAGTTCGAGGAACAAGAAACGGTTCGAGAAATGCCTTGCAAGCATCTTTTCCACTCAAGTTGCATCTTGCCGTGGTTGGGCAAGGTAATGTTGATAACATTTCTGTTATTTTTTTATTTTTGTTTCATAAAGCATGACTTTTGTCTCCTTTAATCCTAGACTAACTCCTGTCCTCTTTGCCGACTTGAATTACCGACTGACAATCCAGAATATGAGGAGTTTAAAAAAGACAAGGCGAGTGTGTAGATGTGAAATCAGAATGTAATCTAAATGTGTCTTTTGGTGTGAACGTTTCTTTTTTTTTTTTTTAGGAGAGAAGAAAACAGAGGGAGCACCGACTGGAGCACCTTCATGGAGCCATGTACACATGATGCCACCTCACTCTCCTGAAACCTTCAGAAATGTACAAGCTGCACAAAGTTGAAATCATGACTTTCTCTTATCTTTTATAGTCACTTTGGCAAAATAACTGAGCATTGAGCGGCTCCATTAAAAACAACCACATTTGACCTGATTGTCAAATGTAACTTTTCAGTTTCCTGTGATCGTGTGAACGCAACAGATGTTTGAACGTTTCAAACGCTCTTAAAGTGTCGGCGCTCCAACGTATTTTGTACTGAAATGTGTGGTTTTCAGGTGCATACAATTAAATCACATTGTTTTTTGTTAACTCTCCTCAAAGATCATTTTGACTACAATAAAACCATTCCTTCTCTTTCTGCTTCAGTCCTCCAACCATCCAAATGTCTCATTAAAGTGGCGGAGTTCCCCTCTCATGCCTGTCAGTGCTGCTCAAATGTGGTTTTCTGGAAATAATGTAATCCTTATGGTAAGAATTTGGCTTTAGTGCCTCATGACACTCATTTAGACTTATTTAATTCTGTTTTCAAAGCTAATTTTAATTTTTAGGGTATTTAATAATAGAACACTTATTAGATTCTGTTAGATTTCTGCACTTCCAGATTTGTTTTGTTGTAGATTTAGAGAAGTTCAATTTAAAATGCTCACAACACCAGAACAACAGAAAAAAAACAGTGAAAACAATCTAATATTTATCACTTTTATTTCATATTTTTATATAAATCTCTGTCAAATGAAAATAACTAAATGATAGACAAATCATACATATTTACACAATTTATAAAAGGAAAAAAAAATAATTTGTGTTGGTTTGAAGAATTCTTTGTTGCCTCCGCCTCCAGAATATAGTTTTTAAAGTTCAAAGCAAATAGAAGCAGTACATTTTATAGACATTTGTAATAATGTTCAAGACATGTACAGGTCAGGCAGATCCCTCCCATAAAAACAGATCATCTTACAGCCTACTGAAGTGAACATTCTGACGAGAACAAACAAAAAGAAAGTTGAATATTTGGTGTGTTGATGGTTAGTGGTTCAGTGTCAGTTGTAACCCCGATGTAAGGGCTCGCACAAGCTGCCAGTTAAGTCACGCCCTGTGGCTGTAACAGTGTGGTGACGTAGGCTACATAAAAAAAATAAAATAAAAACATGTATGTGCAAGGGATAAGGCTAAACCAGTGCACTGCTACCAGTTCATGACCTAATTCAAGCAAACAAACAAAACAAAAAAAACTCTTCAGTTGATCCCAGTCTTTTTGGCAAGATTTTCAGAACAGAACATGATTTCCTGCAGTACCAAACCAAAACGGCCTCAGATTGGACATTTACAGACTGAGCTGATGACTGCTGAACCACCATCATGAAAACTGAAACCAGCTCAAAGATGGAGAACGTGTAAGAACTGCTGCTTTCAGACTCTTTAACATCAAACCTTATGAAGGATAAAGAGGTAGGACATGTGACCTTTTCATCGTGTATTGCTGGAATTCAGCCTTTCAGAAACTCAAAGTAGAGAAAAAAACGTGTTCAGACAGGAGTTTGTGAAGCGGATCCTTTAAACCAAAAGGCTGACTGTGGATGGCTTCCTTAACGGTTTTTGTGGCAGTCTGTAAATACTGTCCGAAAATAGGAGTCGAGCAGGAAACAAAAGCAGTGTTTATAAACTGTATGGCAGCATCTTGATGGGACACTCCTATGTGAAGAAAAACCCTCTGTGTAACTTTTAGGAAAGTGTCTCATGACTTCATACTTCATAGAAAAGCTTTACTCTCAAATCAAATAAGGCTTCCAAGGTTCCAGCCTGGAATCAGAGCAGTGTATGAACTAAACATCATTTCACTCTTACAACCTGTCAGGAGAGGTCACTTCAAATATCTATCAAACAACACGAGCCCTGTGCTCTACTCGCTGAAAAAAAAGGCATAACTTGCTCCTGCGGAGCGTCGACTAGTGGATGATAGAGGACAGTTATTGCATCGCGATGTAAAAAGGGTTAAGACAACGTCACGAAGAAACTCAGATCATGCAGCACATGGATTAATCCCTACCTAAAGGAAGCTGTAACACACAAAAAAAGGTGCATTCATTTACTTCTACCAGCATGAAAACAATGGAACGCAATCTCACGTGTTGTAAGATCTTTCAAAAATGTTAGCATTAAAATTCTTAGTGCAACTAATAAACGTGGATGGGACAGTTGATGCAGCACTGATTAGACTGACCGTAAACTCGCAGTCAGTGAAGCGTACTTTAACTATTCATTTCTCAGACATTCACTATTTTCTATTTTCTTTACAAAAATTAAAAAAACAAAACAAAAAAAAATAAACGTAGTTTTCCTCTCAGCAGGTGTGCCGTGCAAAAAATATAAAGCAGGTGGGCAGGAGAAAAAAGTGGGAGATTTGTCTTTTTATGAAGACAGTAGTTTTGAAATATGCAATATCTGGCCAAAAAAAATAAAAAATAAAAATGAAACAAATCCATTCAGGCAGCGCCCTCTTTCCATGCAGAATCCCCCCAAACATTCATGGCTGCAGTGCTCGGACTCTCATACATTCTGTGCTCCTTCAAACACTTTCTTTGCAGCAGGGATGAAAAGAAAAGATTGTACAGCAATATCAATGGAGATACCTGGTGTTGGTCAGAGGGTTAGCATACAGGGACTTGCCCTCTTCTTCCACATGCTGCTTCTACCATCTCATCTTTTCAGTGGAAGTCCATGGAGTGACTCTGCCCGCCTTCCTTCTGCAGAGCTACAACATAGCTATGCTCTCTGGAGTACAGTTGAGATGCGTCGACGTGCTGCTTCCGCCGGGAGACTTGAGGCCCTTGGTGGCGCTGGCCAGCGTGGAGCTGTGGGAGCCGGGGCCCATCATGACCCCTGAGCTGTGCTGGCTCATCTGCAGGCCCGCCATCATGGTCTCTCTGGTGACGGTGCCAAACTCATAGGTGAAAGTACCGTAGAAGATCAGGATGTCCACAGTGAAGATCCACTCGCAGATGGCTGCAGCATGCTGGAGGAGGAAACTCTCATGGATGAAGAAGATGCCGCCTGGAGGAGGAGCGAGTTAAGGGAAACACAAGCTGCTGCTGATGCAAAAGCTTTTTTAAAAAAAGTCCTTTCTGAAGGATACTGAGGACAAGCGATATCATGGCTCCTAACGACAGAGCCACCCTGAAATGAGCCATCCAGTAGTCCAGAGTGGTCATAGCTACTCTGTAGGTGAGCACACACTGCAGGCACACAAACAGCAGCCCAGCTGGAAATGCGACGCCAGCACCAACGTAATGAAGAGATTTGGCATGATCGACCTGCCAGACAGACACAGGACGTCATGAAGGGTTAGCTGCTCCTGTTTCTTATAGTGTACCTGCGGAGCTCAGAGATCAGGATCATTCACTTCAGCTTATTCATTGTTGGTTTTTACCTGAAAGTTTCCCACCATGACCAAACCGATGGCGTTGATGCAGCCAGACACCAGCGCGCTGGTGTTAACCCAACCCTGGTGACTGTGTTCAATCATCTGAGCGTAGCGCAGGAAGCACACCATCACCACTGAGGGAGAACAAACACGCTCAATCAGATCTGTTCAGACGAAGAGGCAGCTTTCTTCAGACGGCAGAGCCTGACACTAATGCGCTTTGAAGTCTGGATGACGTTACTGCAGACACAACTACTGTGTTACACATTTATGGAAGACAAAGCATCCTTCGTGTTTTTCACGTTTGAAAGAAAAACAAATGCAGAATTTAAAGGATGGAAATATTAATTTATTTCCCACAAAGAACGTCCAATAATTTCATTCTTGCTCAAACTCAAATTATTAAAAAAAAAATGTACAGAAAAATAAAACACTAGATAAACAGAAATACTTTAAAATAATATAATGTCACATTAGTAACATGGAAAAGCTCGAGTGAGGAGCTTCTCTGCTACTTTAGCATAAAAGTTAGAGTGACTGGGACTGTCGTCGAAAAATATCAGAATAGAAAGACAACCAAACATCCATGTGATTGATGTGTACTAATGAAGGAAGGATGCATTTGTGCCTTCCATAAGTCTATGAAGTTAGAGCGATGCTTCTATGAACGTTTTTGCTGCATCAGCAAAAGCTGAATTGAAGTTTTATGCAAGACAGCAAATTCCCGTTTAAATGAAAATTAATGGCATAATTTATAGAAAATATGTAATTGAGATATTCTGGAATTGTTGTGTTTTGCTAACCTTTCACTTTAGGAAAAAACTGCAGCTTCATGCAACATGAGAAAATGCTGTACATCGTTTCATACAAGCAAAAATGTAGTTTGTTAAATTAACGTTTAATAAAAAGTAAGTTGACACAGGAATATTAAATATTTATTAACCAGTACAGCATAAATAAGCTAAATATTAATGTAAATTGTCATTATTTGGATCTATTTATGTATTAGCTGTGAGCCGATAGCCTCTTTTATCCCTTTAAATGGGTAACAACAGCAGCTTTCCATCGCAGTTGTGAAAACGATTAGTAACAATGGAGTTACTGTAGTGTGCTGCAGCGATAATTTGACTATTGAACAGAGTCGTGCTTCTCCTAAAGTCCCACCCTCTCCACTTACCCATGAAGGCTCCAACGTTGCCTATCAGGCTGAAGAGGCAGCTTTCAGGAGGGAAGGAGCCGCATTTACTGCAGACAACAGGACAAAAACAGATTCTACGTGAATACACGTCAACAGGAATCAAACAGAACTTTGAAAACGTTTCACTGCTCGTTTTGCACGTCATCTTCTACTTTGAATAAAAGATTCATCAGTAATGAGTCGCAGCAGTTTTTGAAGGGAAAAAAAATACTGAAAATAATAACTTTAATAATATTTAGCCTAATTTTTTAAATAATAGACTGATGTTCATTAAGCCCCAAAGAGTGAGTAAAAGTTATAAATGAGTCAGCAGCCCTCATTATTACTAACTTAAAAGGGAAAGCCGGGGAGGGGCTTCAACTTGAAGCGAAAAACACACCAGCATCAATTCAATGATGATACAAAAAAAACGGTGGTGTCAGATTTTATATCCACTTAAATAAACACAGTTCACATAATTAAATTATTCAGGATAATAAAACTAACATTTAAAAGCAAATAAAAGATCCTATTTTGCTTTAGACAGAACTGAGCAGAACTCGGGTGCACAGATAAACTAAATCAGACAAGTTTCCTGATTCTAAACTGCAGAAGTACTCAAACGTGATCATTTAAAACTCCAGGGTATATAAAAAGTGGGCCATTCTGCACCACTTTGTAAATGTACAAATTTTCAGACAACATGCCTTCCAAGAAAGCTCAACGTTCTGTCTTCTTTATATTTTAAGCATCAACTGCAATTTGTCAAAATGCAGGTCTCAGAGTCGCTGTCGTTCTACCAACACCATGATGAGGTTTGTGCAGCAACAATGCCATCTCTCCCTTTGGACCCGCTGTGTCCGGGATCGTCAGATGGATGTCTGGTCATCGCCGGGCCCCCGGCCCACATCAACAGCCATCATCATGCCCCCGGCGCTGCTACCACCTGATTTTTACCAATCAAATGTTGGCAGTGAGATGGCAGCACGGGGGCAAGCAGTCTGAAATCGATCAATCTGCAGACACTTTTGGGGACCTGGACACCCTCCTATCAGTCAATCATCACGGTGCTGCCACCGCGCAACCTCCAAATGTGCCCGGGCGGCTACTGACCAATGTCATCCAGTTGCCGTAAAATGTAAAACTTTTTCTTAAAATCTTCCGCCACCCAATTTTGGGATAAGTGACTGTAGTCTTATATAACAAATATCAGAGAGACGGAGATGATTGGCTGCAGTAGGGACTGTAATTTTAACTTTTCTTAGTGTGGACATAAACTAGAAGTTAATGGAAAACTAAACATAACTGCAAAAATGGAGCGCAGATGTTCTTTGAGACTCAAACTGTAAAATGAAGGATACAGGATTACCACAACTGAACACTCAGTACTGGACCGTTGACATGCTAACAACCATCACAGCTGAACGTCTGCTAAATCCTTGTAACAACTGGACGTGAACCTTTACAGGACCTTACTGGAGAGCGAGAAGCCGAGGGAACAACCAAGAATTCGAGCTGGGACAGAATGAGGGTACTTCAGACACTATTAAAAGGCCTTAGTCATTTCTAACAAAAGGGCTTTTGTACTGCCCAATTTGGAAAAGCTTATTTGAAAGTTTCACACATGAAAGTTATGCAAACCGTGGGATAAAGAGGCACAGAGCAGCAACACACAAGATTCTAAAATCAAGTTAAAATGAATTCATTCCGACACAATAACCTTTTGTTTTCTGAGACAAATCCAAAGTTCTGACTAGAAAAAAAAACATAAGACCTGATGAGAGGAATGTCCTGGATGGTGCAGCACGTCTTTGGGAAGCCTGGTCGGGGCAAGTCTTCTGTGCACGTTACATTGTAGGTCCTGCAACGACAAAAACAATGAGCTCAGTTTGTTTAATCCAGCAGCAAATAAAGGCAACCGAAGAAATATCACCTACCAGTTCTCTACGGGACACACATGGTGATTCATCACAGCCATGTAATATCTGTAGAGTAAAATAAACCTTGATTTAAACAGATTCCATTTATTTAATGAATTTAACATGTAAATAAGGTATGATCACTACACTTATTTGGTGAATTTTTGCTCTCCCCTGTCATTGTGTAACAATAGAAAAGTGTTGACAGAACCACTACAGGCACTCAGACTCACACTATCCATATTCCTGTGATGGAAAAGGCAGCCAGGCTGACAGGCAGGACGATCCAGGCAGTCATTGGTGTGGCAGTGAGCCAGCTTTGTCCCAAGCATGGGGTATGAGGGGGGCTTAGGACTTGAGTGGCAACACAACAGGAGAGATCAGGAAAGGGGGTGGGTGGGGGTTTGGGGTCACTAATACAGAGGGAAACACACAAGGAGGGGACATGAGAGGACAAAAGGGGAAAATGGCACCGCTCCTCCTCCTCCACAGGACCCAGCAACCAGAAGCAACCTGCAGCAGGATGACAGGCAGGTTATGTCAAATATGAATAAAGAGACTGCAGTTAATGAGTTCGTTACACAGCTGTTGTATTTTACAATTCATTCATTTCTATATTCTGTATTTTTTCTAATATATTTGCTTCTTTCATTTGCTTTTCTTCAGTGTTCCTCATTTTCAGAGGGAAGTTTACTTCATTTTTCTACATAAGCATACTCAAAAACCAAAGAGTGCATCACGTTTTGCAACTAGCTGTCATCAGAAACAAGATGCAAAACCACTTTTTATCTCACGCTTAAGGCTGTAAAACTTGTGACCCATAATAAAGCAGCTTTCATCCTTAACTCAGACAAAAATCCAGAAACAGTGTGAAAAACAGCAAATGGAACCTAAATCTAAAACACAACATAAAAGGTTGGGGCAGGTCATGGAAGGTAAAACTTTACGCTATGAATGAATGACAGCAAACCTCAAGAAAGCTGATGCGGCCTTGTAAAAAGACCTGCTAAAATCAAGCGTAAAGCATGTGGCGTTCACCTGAAAACCAGTCTTGCAATGCACTTTTTCACCCAGACACAGAAAAAAACATTCCCTTTTCACTTTATATTTGCTGAAAATGAATTTAAAATATCATACATTTTTAAACACAGAGTGCTTTTCTGCACTTTGCATTCATCTTTCATCACTGTTCTTCAACGATTGCTCCTGCATTTTTAGGTAAGATTTTGATAAATAATAGCACAAGTGTGTAGAAGCTGTTTTTCTTAAGTATAGTCAGATAATTTGTTCCAACACAACTAAAAAGAGCACCTTAAAAAAAAAACATGTTGGTTAACAAATAATTAACAGCACTTTTGAAGCATGAAAAGGAGCTTTGAGAGAACAGTGTGTTCCTTTAAAGAACCACAGCTTAACCAAGGTCATGAGTGTGGTGAAGAGAAGCAGTGGGACAACAGCCATATCAGTTTACAAAGCCTACTGTTACAAATGTGTCCTTGGTATGTCAGAGAGAAAGTGAACAGCAAGTTAAAAAGAGGAAGGAAAAAACTACATCCAAAGTGAACACGCAAAAAAAAAAAAAAAATGATTTTTTTTAATTAGATATAGTCAATTGTGTTTTAATAGAAACATAAAAGATCCTAAAAGTTTTGCTAAGAGGGTTTCACCACATTTTTTAAAATCTTGAGACTGTTGTGTAGCACAAATAATTTGGATTGAAACTATGGACCTTATACAACATAAATAGTCCAGAAAAATATCAATATATATTTAATCTTTTTGGTCTATTTGCTTGTTAAAGAGCAAGCTAATTAATCAAAACCAAGGCTTTTTTTCTTTTTGGTACTTCAACGTTTCAAGCACAAACAGGCTGTTTTTAGGTAATTTTCTCCATACAGTTTAGTAGCTAGCAGGCAAATCTTGTTTTGGGTCAACAATGGAGAAGAGAATTTAAAGGCCATCAAATGTTACACAAACTAATGTGATTTTAAATTCATACCTTATAGAAAACATTTTTAACAACTGTAATTAAATCCAACATTCCATATTTTTATCAGCACTGCAATAAAATATAAGAAAAGTCCTGTTTATAGTCGTCACCACCAGACAGACGGACAATGAACTATTCATTCAACTACAGTTAAAGCAAAACAACGTTAACAAAGAGAAAAATTGATCTGACAAGTAAATGCAGAACTAAACATTACCGCAACTGATCTCATGCAGCCAACCTAAAATGTTATTCCCTCCTCTCCCCACATACATCTTAAATTTCGTGTAAATCCATTAAAATTCAAAATGGCTTAAATAAATACTCATTGATTCATTAAAAAGGGTGAAAATAAATAGGTTTGGACTTCTTACCTCTGCTAGAATGTGTGATGCTTAACTATGTCAATTTGTAGTAATATCTTTAAATTGTTTACACATTTTCTCTTTCTCTTCAATGATAAATTTCAGGCTTGTGATGCCATGATTTCTCTTTAAAATTCTTCATTCATTTACCTAATAGATGAACAATAATAGAAATCAAACAAAGAAAAAATGATTTGAATGAAAAGGGAAATATTATTTTAATTTTTTAATCAACTGTAATTAATTAACTTTAAGTTACATTTACAGACATGGTGATGTGTCTTAAAATGTAAATAAAAATATGTATAAGAGAGGGCCGTAAACTGACTCTCCACTGCTATTTTTGAGCAAATACAACTACAAACAAGACTCAAAACAACTGCAACACTTTACGTTTTAAAAATACTTGCTAAATATATAATTTTTTTCCCGGTCAACTTTAACCAAACCAAGCGCTAAAACAATTCATCTCAATTAAAAACCAGGTAACGATACCGTTAGCATCATTAGCTTAAAGCTAGCTAGCGAGCTAGTTAGCTTACACTTTGCCAGTTGCCTTGACGTGACTCTTGGTGGCGTCTTGATTTCCGCAAACCTACTAGAAAACTGCTACTAAAATACATTTGGACAACACGAACACCTTTGCCACTTGAGAAGCGTGAGCAGATAGAGGAGCTTTTACCTACCTTCCACCTGCTATGCCAGCCACAGACCTCAACAGCCGTGTTTTCCCTTTAAAAACAGATTTTTTTTTCTTATTCTCTTTTTAGCAAATGAGGCAAGCGGGGGGCTGTAACTTCCGGTAGAGTTTTTCAAAATAATCCTCACATCTACAGTGAAACTTTTTACTCTTACGAATATCTAAAAAAAATGTATCTTCCTAAAATAGATTTATTTTACAGTAACTTAGAAAAACAGTTTAAATTTTAAATTTCATCTTATTTTCCAACTACGACAAAACTCAGTGACTCACAAGGTCATCTGTGACTTTAGGCTCAAGTACACAGGAAACAAGCAGTGACAGAGATATTTTACATAAAACACGTTTTACTTCCCTGTAAACAAAACACTGTTGTTGATACCACATAAAATTTCCTGGCTAAATGATTGAATTGTTCGCTGTCCTTCCGTATAGCAGATCACCGACCAGTCAAACATAATCAAAATTTTAAAAGTCAGAACTTTAAAATCACTTTTTACTTCTCATAAGGTTTCCTTTAAAATACATTATTTTACACACTTTATTTAATAAATATTTTAAAATGATTTAAGAATACATACATGTATATTCAATACATACCATTTTGAAATAAATTCATTTCACAACCAGATTTTTTCTGAAAATAGCAATGTAACATATCAATAAATGTGTTAAACTCAAGATAGAGCTTACATGTAACTAGAAATACAACATGGCACTAATTTAATAAATAAAATATTTGGCCTTGCTGCAGGTTCAGTACAGATGTCCAAAAAGGAAATTTCTCAGTTAAATGTACTGGCTAATATAACTAAAAGAGCCCATTTTAATTCTAATAGTCAGTCAAAGTTTTGGAGTCATATTATGTGGCCTTACTGTTCATTGAAATCATGAAATAATGCTTTATTAGATTAATCAATAATCAACAAAAACTTCATTTTGTTACTTAAAAAAAAACCCGCATTTGATCTGATCAGAACTGGATTACATAATTATGCAAAACTGTAAAATGAAACGACAAAGTCGGGGTGGTGTTCTGTAAATTTGCTTTTTCCCACTCCGTTTCAAGCAATCAATCCCGCTCTACTTGATTTTAGTTAATAGTTATGATATTTAATGATATCAAATGTGATAAAATTGTGTCTTTCTTTTTGTTTTTTGTTTTCTATAGTTTCTAATCACTGCATTTCATTATTTCTGTCATAAGTTTGAAATATTTGTGTTCTGTCCTGTATTTTTCACGATCTATGCTTGAAATAAAGCAAATCAATCAATCAAACATTTACTTCTGCTTTAGATGTTAATGAAATTAGCTAATTTTAAAACCCCATGATTGATCAGTGACCCAATAATTTCTTTCCCCTAAATCACTTACAGAACTGATTATAATACTAAACTCTGAAAAAAAAAATTATTGTTATCTTTAGGAAAGTGCTTCAGTAACCTATACCAATTTTTTGACTCTTTAAAATCTTTGCTGTCCCTACAAATATGAGAATAAAATAATAAGTGAAAAATCTAAAGGTTTATTATGCATTATAATGTAAAAGATACATTTGATAAGTCTAAATCAAGACAGAAAATATAAAAACGTGATTGGGTAATTGAAAAATTAATGGAGCAGAACCACTGAAATACCTCAGAGAGACTTTGGTCGATTTTCATTAGCCTCATAAGGGTAGTGGTGTTTTACCAAAAATGTTTGAAAAAAAGTAGATGTGATGACCATAAATTAGGATAGGGTATTGTCTGGGCCCAGAAGGAAAACCTCACAGCTGTAATGATCTGTGAAGTAGGCGACCCTCTCTTTATCAGCAGAGTCCTGGAGGTAGACAGGATTCTTTAAAATGGCTGTCTCTGCAGGTAAGGGCTGTACTGTTGGTGGAGCATTTTGTAAATTGGATGCATAAAATTGTATTTGAAAAAATGGCAATAGTGGTCATGGTAAAATGATGCTGGAGCTACTAGGAAAGAAGCCCAGAGAAAGACCAGGGCGTTCATGGGTGTAGTCTGAGGGTGGTTGATGTGAGTGAGGATGATGACGAAGATAGAATTGTAGGAAGATAAAAAAACGCTTTGCAAAAACTGACATTAAAGGACTGTGTAATTTTCTAGTTAAAACTTTGGAGTTAAAAACTGTTGCTTATTTGCATTTTTTTGTTTTTATAACCTTTTGCAAGCTTGATAAAATAAAATGCAGCCCAGGAAAAACCTGTGTTAACTACTTTTCTGAGACCATTCACTTTCAGCTTCTTTTTTTTAACAAGTTATCTTTTGCTAATTTATTCTTTATTAGTTCTTTTTTAATTTTTAGTTCAATTTTTTTGACCCAATGGTGACTTTTATTAGAAACTACAGCTTTTTTTCTGTTTAACCAATCTGATGTTTTATTTTCCTATTTGATGGTCTTTTTGTATTTTTTTTATGACATTGAAGACAAGTGGTTTCGAAAATTGTGATGTGCAAAGCTTAGCTTTGGTATCGCTTTTATGTACATTTGTTGTCATGAAAACCACGTTGTTATCTGTAAACTGTGGAAACAGGAGTGGTTAGTAAGCACTAAAGTCTCTGCAAATACATACATGATAAGCTGTCATTGTGGACTGCAGCCACAGCAGCATGTGTTGTAGCTGAATCATCTATAGTTGAATTTTTCAGATGTTAATATTACAGAACAGACTCCAGATGCTGTCAAAGCAACAACAGTGATTAAAACTTCCACTGTTTCATAAGCAGCTTTGATAGAATATTTCTAAATCTGATCTCTAAATCTTGAGGATATTGCAGACAGTAAGGGAGTCAAAGACTTTGAAAGAAGATAAATGGTTTCCTAATTCAGCTTCATGGCCAGCTTTTTGATCAAAAAGAGACAGTTTTGTCCAACAAATTGTTGTTTTTTTCATATAAATAAAAAAAAAAGTTTCTGTGACAAGTAGATCCGCAGTGTTGCTTTGTCTATCCATTTTATGTAATGGGCCGATGGGCTCAAAGAGTTGTTCAATGGGGTCTGTTTTCTTTGTTCAGGCAATAAAACTTTAGGGTGTCATACTTGGCAATAATTTATGACCAAAGCCTTATCTAATGCTGTTGTCTTTGTGACTATTTTAAAAATGTCTTTCTGAAAATGATCATTTAAGGTTATTTCTATAAAAGGCAACAAAAATGTTAGTGTAGGACGTTTGTTAGTCATTTGTTAGAGGTCACGTATAAAAAATAAATTCTTAAATTGATTATTGGTTTCATTTTTTCAAGTCCCACTCCCACCATCTTTTGGTCTATTTTAAAATTCTCTCCCAGTTTTTTTTTTAATTACTATTATTCTGTTTTGAACCAAAAAAAAAAATTTGTACTGTTTTCTTGGCCATAGCTTCTGTGAAGCGGCTGCAGCTCATTAGAAATTCAACTCTGGGTTGTAGGCGGGACTGTTGGGGGGACCCCGCCCCTTTCCCCTCCTTGTTTCTTAGTTCTCCTGCTAGCTTACAGACCCTCACACCCCCAACCTAACATTTTGCAAAAATGGCTAGCAGTATTGGAGCTATCAGCTGTACAGTTTTGAGCCAAATGCATATACTGTACGTCTAGGATTAGAATTGCAACCCGCTACAGCGCACATCTCTGAATTCATGCTCCCCTGAGTGTGAGTGTGGAGAAGCAGAGCAGAAAGCTTGCAGCCCGCCCAGTGTATTTTTTATGTCACAAATACAAACTTTTTCAAACACATTTTCCTCTGGATCTGATTCATTACAATTTGAATTAAAAAATATTCAGAAATTCAATTTTGAGCTTAATTTTCTTTAAATGTGTCCTCCATCATCAGAAAAATGCCATAAGAACATGTTAAAACTTTTAATTGGAGTTGGTTTTTAATAGTTTGACCCTATTTATTCAGAGTGGGTGGTAAAAGAATATTAACTATAAGGTTAGCATACTTCATAGCTGATGTTGTCTGACCGGGGCTTGCAGAATGCCATCTGTGATCAGTCTGGACTGTTAATCAGCGAGCAGGACAATAATCTCATAGCCAATAAGAGGATTCAGTTAGCAAATTAAGTTATGTTCCATATATGCATTTTTACCAGTAATTTCCTCTAACTCCCACCTCATTACTGATTCCTCACATCTGATGTTTTTCATAGATTTTTTTTAACTGTTTTTACAGTAAAGTCTGACAGCCCCCACACCCCTTCCCCATCAGGAAGAAGGCTAAAGCTTAAAGCTTTGATCCTCTTTATGTATCGACCGGCCCGCCTTTGTCCCCCCACCATCACACACATTTAACACTAAGAAAAGTAAAAAGTAAAATAAAATAACTTAATAAGATTCAATGATCAATACTCTAAAAGAAAAGCATGGACATTAAATAAAAATAATTTAAAATAATAATAATTAAAAAAAATAGTTCCACTTTGCTCTAGAAACAAGCTGAAAGCAATAAAAGACACCAGCAGTGTTTTCCAGTCATAACCTTCCACTTGTCAAGTAATCCGTGGGGATTTCAGAAAGATAAGTGCATGTCATAATTCCCATGCATGGGTGAACTATATTATGAGAAAGTATTTTGAGCTTTTATAAAATAAATAATATTTGTGATTGGTAAATTGGCAAAAGTAAATAAAGATTGTATTCTACATTTTTTTAGCTCCTCATAGCTGTGCGATGTGAAACGCTTTACTGCCAGTGTAATGTCATCCAAGCAGCTCAGCAGAGGATAATGGTATTTAGATGTTCTGTAAACACCCGGATCTTCTCAGTCAGCAACATTAATGGGGGCATGAGGCATCCTGCTCATGTGCTCCATGCTTAGGCAAAGGAGGCATTAGAAACGAGTGACCCTGGGCAGTCGGCGCTACGGAGCAGACCCAGGGGATCACGATGGGGAGCACCAAAAAGGTGGGAAATATTTGGAACAGAAGACAGAGTCTTTTCTCCAACTACAAAGTGACAGACTCTGATGCAAACAGAAGACCTTCAGAGATTGTTTATCCTTTAGCCAAGGAGAGCTGCGTGAAGACATGGAACTCTATGCAAGAGCTGAGCAGGGACATTTACGATATCTATGCAGAATATGAGGACGAAGAGGATGAAAGTCCTTCAGTGGGCTTCCCCAGACAGATCTCTCCCTCCAAGAAGAACTACGTGATCAACATCAATGTAGGAGGGAAGCCTTACCAGATAGCCTACAAGATGGCAGCGAAGTACCCCAAGACCAGGATAGGACGACTGGCCACCTACACAGATCACAACATGAAGCTGGACCTCTGTGATGACTATATAGTGACTAACAATGAGTACTTCTTTGATCGGGATCCGGAGATCTTCCATTGCATCTTCAACTTCTACAGGACTGGGGTGTTGTGGATCAAAGATGAGCTGTGTCCTCGCAACTTCCTAGAGGAGATCAACTACTGGGGCGTCAGGATCAAAAACACTCATCGCTGCTGCCGCATTTCCTTTGAGGAGAGGCAGGATGAGCTCAACGAGCAGCTGAAAATCCAGAGGGAGCTGGAAGCTGAGGTGGAGATCGAGGAGAACGAGGAGCTGTTCCATGATATGTTCATGGGCCAAACACGGAGAGCAATCTGGAACTTGATGGAAAAGCCTTTTTCTTCAGTCAAAGCCAAGGTGATGGCCGTAGCCTCCAGTCTGTTTGTCCTCATCTCCCTGGTGGCCATGACTCTCAACACTGTTGAGGAGATGCAGTACAGAACCCATTCAGGTCAGCTCAGTGGCAAGACCTACTGGGAGTACGTGGAGTCCATGTGCATAGCCTTTTTCACCATGGAGTACCTGCTGCGACTGATCTCCACACCCGACCTCACGTCCTTCAGCAGGAGTGTGCTCAACACCGTGGACCTAATCGCCATCCTGCCTCAGTACCTGCAGGGCATCTTGGAGTTCTTCGACAGTGAAAAGAACTACATAAAGCACGAAGCTGACATGCAGGCAGTGGGGCAGGTTGGAAAGCTGGGGCAAGTGCTCAGGATTATGAGACTGATGAGAATCTTTCGGATCTTGAAGCTGGCGCGTCACTCCACAGGTCTGAGGGCGTTTGGGTTCACTCTGCGTCAGTGCTACCAGCAAGTGGGATGCCTCTTTCTTTTCATCGCCATGGGCATCTTCAGCTTCTCTGCTATGGTTTACACCGTGGAGCACGACATGCCTCAGACAAACTTTACCAGCATCCCTCATGCGTGGTGGTGGGCAGCTGTAAGTGCAACTGTATACAACTCAACGCAAACACTGTAGGATTGTGTTTTCAGTAACAATCGAAAAATGTAGAATATTTCAGACAGGATTTGATCTACTCAAAAGCTGGCTTAGTGCATGTAGAGAACAATGGGGTCAGCTCTGCTTAAGGAAGTGCTACTTTATGCTCCAAATGATGTGATCTTTGTTGTCAATGAGAAGATTGAAAATACAATTAATCTAAAAATGTAAAATAAATGGAATTCAGAGTGTTATTAGATAGCTTCAATTAAATGAATCAGCAGGAATCCATCTCTGTTTTTATCAAAAACAGATTTAACCTCCACTCTTAAAGTACTGACAGTCCTTTTCTCTGCTTTACAGGTGAGCATCTCCACCGTGGGTTATGGGGACGTGTACCCCGAGACCATGCTGGGTCGCGTGTTCGCTTTTATCTGCATCGCCTTTGGAATCATCCTCAACGGGCTGCCCATATCCATCCTCTTCAACAAGTTCTCCGACTATTACTCTAAACTCAAGTCCAATCAGTACACGGCCTCAATGAAGAAACGAGGGAAGGTGAGATTTGCCAAGAGGACGGTAAACAAGCTTGGCAATATATTTGGAAACAAACAATAACGTCTCATTTTGGCAAAGATCTGACGGGATTTGATGAACATAAAAGCAAAAAATGGGAGAGAAGAGACTAAAAAGAAGCAGGAAAGTTGCTCAAGTCACAACCACATGTGTTTCTGAAGCTGTTATAAGCAAGTAATAGAAAAAAATTGAAGTCAATGCCAAACAGTCAAGAGTTGACTAAAAAGAGTCATAAAAATGATCTCTTCCCAGATTTGACAACACACACAAATGTCCCAATTAAAGGTTATATTTTTTTAAGTTAACATTTTTCTACTTACGTAGAACTGTAAATTAACTTGATTTGCATCTTCTGCTGAAGTCAAATGAATTTGTGATGTCCTGCAGCCACAAGAAAAAATTCTGCTCCTACTTAAATCTTCTGATGTTTCTTGCAGTTTTTTTTATCGGCTTGTAATCCTCAAACTATGCAATATTATGTACTTGCTGTACAATGCAACATTATCACAGAGCAGTTTTAAACTTTTGTTGCAATAAAAACATTTTTTTTGCTTTTGTCTACAGACTGTTTATTACCAGTGTTGTGTAAGTTGAATTTAAACTGTAATATTTTAGAATGCTTGTTGTTGTTCCCTCACTTAACCATGTAAAAGCCCACTACATCAAAGAATTGACAGAACATTTAAATATTGTGGGAATTAAGAGTTTTTTTTCAACCATTTAGTAAAATCCACAATGGGAATTGAAATAGTTTTTTTATTATGTGCAGAAATATGAGACTGGGTGAAAACAGCTCACAAATTCGAACCACATTTTTAACACAATGTAACTGTATTATAAGGAAGTAACTGTGAACAAATTCTGCATTCTTTTAGTGCAGCAAATAGTAATTTATAAAAAATGAATGACAATAGTTATTCACGCCATAAAGTTTTGGAAATTGGCATATTTTTTTTAAGCGTTTTTTTAAGATTTCAAGGCAGCAGCCATTTTGAAATGAGCAAGAAAGTCTTTCTACTGCCCCTAGTGGAATGAGGATGAAATACAGGGCAGAAAAATGCAGGTTTGCAACCCTCATCCTAGCCATGTTTTAAAAGTGGGGTCATCTGGAAACCAAAAAAAAAAAAAAAAATCAGCAGGCTTTTTTTTCCTAATTATTTTTTATCTTCACTGGCGGCAGACAATCCTGTCCACCATTGTCGTGGGAGGGATAACACATCAATATAAATGTGGGATCATCTGGACCCCATAAGATAGTACGAGGTAACGTTCTGATCATGATAATGAGATATGGGTCTCCAAAATGCAAATATAAAATATGATATGGTGATATTTGTTACTGTATCTGAACTGTGAGGCTGTTAAGCTTTACTTGACTCCAATATTATATTTAAGTTATTTTCTCTAAAGAAGTAGAACCACCAGAAAATGTTGGATTTTCTGAAATTATCATTGCCAACATGGTGGTTTACAACCACCACCTTGGCAATCATCACCTTTTGCCCACAACTCCAGATAATGAAAAGTCCAACTCTAGTTGAGATTAATAAGTGGAAGCTGTGAGTCATTGTTGACCCAACCATGTCCACCTCAAACACAAACCAAAGTTCCTATTCTACAAGAGAAGTGATGTTATGTGTTCCAAGCCACGTTTCTGTTTCAAGGACTGGAATAAAAATGCAAAATCTATAAGTCTAAAAAAAAAAAGAATTTCACATGTCCGAATTGTGTAGGTGGAAATTTCTGAACCTTGTGGGTTTTTGTGGAAAATGCTCAAAAATAAAAATGATTTCTTGAAAATATCAACAATGTACCCATAAAACTGGCTCAAAAGTTTGTCTTGACTTTAGAGGAACCCCACAATTAAAATAGAGGTCTAAATACATCTTTCTTTTTTACTTTATGAATTTTTTCATAGTAAACTTTATTTCATTAAATGTTTTGTTAAACTCGTTTGCTGTGCCAGATTATATTTTCGCCTATTCCCTGTAAGAAATCTAAACTGTATTATTAATTGTATTAAACTGTAGCCTAATTATATAGACTATCATTGTTATGAATATAGTCATCTCAACAATTGTTTTAGGAAATCTTGATCAGTATTTTTTTTTAATTATAAGACAATTTTATCTAAAAAAGGCAACTTAATTTAATATGACAATTAATAGTGAAACATGAATAAAAAAGCTTTTACTTATTATTATTATTATATTTTTATTTTCTGCACGTTTACAGTAAACGTGTTAGGAATCTGCTGCCACCTGACAGGGCCATTGCGTTGTTCCATTGTGACCACCAGGTGTCAGTAGCTAGCTACAGATAACTATCACTCAGGTCAAAACCAGAGAAGAAGTAGTCTCTGTCTTGCAGACCTCTGCGGTGCTGGAGTGACCTCTGTTGCTACTAGCAAACAAATTGTAAAGCTATGGCGCCTCCCGTTGCAGTCTCTCCTTTGATCAAGGTTTGTGTATTCAGTTTATATCAAAAACATTCTCAACTTGTTGGTTTTATTGTGAAATTTTCGTATTCAATTTAATTAGCTCTTCATACCGAGCATTAGATTATGCTAACGTGCTAACTGTCAAGAAGAAGATAGCATATACTTTGACTAAGATGTCTTTTAAAGTTGTTAGGTTATACCGAGTAAACAAAGTTGTTTGGTTGTGTTTGGTAATAAACCTTTATTGCATTGGTGACAGTTTTCTTTGGCGTGCATCCCTTTTTTCTTTGCGCTAACATTCAGCAGCTACATAGTGAAGTGCGGTACTCAGAGCTAACTAGTAGTTATAATCAACATCTCGTCGTTCATGTGGTCCTGAATTGACCAAAGTGCTTATGACGGTTTGTTAACAGGTACTTTGAAAAATGGTCTTAACTAACATGTCGACTATTTCTCTTACAGACAGCTAGGTACTCTGCTTTGATTGCTGGTATCTTATACGGCAAAAAAAGATATGGTAAGAAATGTACTAAATAATTCAGTTTCCTTCCCTACTGCACTGTATAGTGGAAAAATGTACAGAGAAAAAAGTTTTAATGTTTACACTTTACTAAAATACAAATCCCAAATTCAATTGTGATAGGGGTGCAACTGATCATGAAACTCATGTTAACTAGTCACGGTTTCAAATGCATGGTTCAGATCAATTTTTTTTGAATCAGTAAAAAAAGAATAAACGCAGGAAAAAATAATACAACAAAAGTTTGCAATTTACTTTAAGAAATGCTTCTTAACACATGTAATAGTACATATAAAATACTTTAATACGCGCACACAGATCACTTCAAAACGTTTGCTCATTGAGGCCTATTTATAAAAACATTCTAAAACACTGACTTTGACCGTAAGGCATATATAAATATAATACTCAAGATACCCATATATTTTAAAAAAAAATCAAAACAAAGTAAATTATACTAAATTGCTTCTTTAAAAACATTTAACTTTTAATTCTTCTTCAATAATCTAAGGATCCCAACTGGGGCTGTAACGATTAATTGCTTTATATTCCTACAGTCCTCCCAGATCAATCACTCTGAGGAAAGTTGATAATCAAATTGACCTATTCTACTATATAAGCCTTTTGAAATTAAATAAATCAATTATATTGATATTAGAAATGCAATTTTATTATAATGTAAAAATGACCATCCCAGTGGACAACATGGCAAAAAATGGTGTCAGCAAAAAATGATCAATCCATCTAGTGCTGGGCGATATGACCATACATGTTGAGTGGGAGATAGAAAAGTGTCTATCGTTCCATTTGTCTTAATCTAATTTGATCAATTACTATGCCAAATATATCAATAAATAGTCTGAACCTCGTCAGTGTGTACACAAAAAAATTATATAAGTGAAAATTAAAACGGATTCAAAATATATTATTCGCAAAAAAACTGTCTTGTGGTTTTGCAACATAAAGCTACTTTACGTTCTTTGATCTACACTTATGCAAGTTTTACGACAGGCTTTACATTACTTATCACGAGTGCAGAACGATGGACGCGGAAGAGCTTGAAGTTGTATCCCCGGAGTGGAAACAGACAGATACGCAGATGCAGGCAGCCCAAGAAGAAGCACTTTCAGCAAAAGAGGTTAAAGATAAGTCTGTGATTTGGCTGCATTTTGGAATCAAGACATCCAACGAGGAGCAAAAGACAGCAATATGTGAATTATGCTAGGAGGCTATTTCCATGCTGATGCTAACACAACAAACCTTATATCACTCAAGAAAAGTCCACAAAAATCAACATATGAGATTACAAAAAAATTAGAGGTAAACCAAGCTGTGGAGTAGGGCTGTAACAAGTATCTTGGCACTCGTATTCTTGCCATCTGCTTCCGGAAATTGAAGTGTGAATATTCACAAAGCCCTCACGATCTTTATTAATATAGTAGAGTATAGTAAATTATCATGTAATAAAATATTGATTGCTCTGAAATACAGAATAATGTTGGATTTTAATTTATGAACTAAAACAAAGCCGAATGAGTGGTGGCGCTACTGTCACTGGAATTGAACAAATCTTCAAAATAAAGTGTCAGTGAAGCTTCCTGTTTTCAAAGTAAAACTAGCAAGAGCTTTTTTCAATAACTGAAGATATACTTGATTGTTTTATATCGTGATATATATCGTTATTGTGATACAAAATAATTTATAGCGTGATATGAAACTAAAATGTGAATGGATTTACCATCGATTCTTATTTACTTGTTTGCTTCCACACATATTTAATTTACACTTGATTGTCTTCCAAGAAAAACAAGAAATCTGGAACATTTCTCCTGTACTGTTCAGTATTTTTCTTGTAGACACATTGGTTGAATTCTTGGCTGAAGATGTCTGGGATCCATTTTAGATCAGTGAATCGGATTGTTCAAAACAAATCATGAATCTATCAGCAAGCACCAATTGTGATATGAATTGAATAGGTAAAATGAATAGTTAGACCCCTAATGTCTACATTGTCTGAGGAAAGTGCAGATCTGAAGTGCTCTCTTGGTCTCCTGCTTGCTATAACTGCTAATACAATGCAGTTTGTCCAGATTACGTGGACACACACTTGGCTTTCCTTCAGAATAAAAGACACCCAATTTGTGGCCCTTGGATAGTGATCATTACAATCACATTTCAGATATAATTTGTTGCACCTCTAATTTGTGGTTTTAAAGTAGGTTTGATGTTCGTACTTGATTCCTGATTTATTTTAAATTTCTCAAATCAAAACAAACTTATGCAGATTACCTGAAGCCCATTGGAGCTGAAGAAAGGAGGATTGAGGAGGAGGAGAAAAAGGTCCGTGAGGAGCAGGAGCGTATCGCTAAGCAGCTTGCAGAGGGTAACGTCTTGTTCTGCCACATGTTTATTTTTGCATCACATTGAGATGTCTCGTGCAAGTTAATTTGTGTTACTTTCTTCACAGCAAATGAAGACACCATTCTGAAGTAAACCTCAAGTGGAATTTTCTACCCCTTTCTTTTTCTGGAGGAACAATGGCAAAGCCAGTCAGACACAGCTTATCTGCAGAAGTGCAGCAAACTAAGATTTGGGTAAACTTTTACAGTAATTATTTCATTAAGATGATCAATACTAAAGCTCTTTAATACACAATAATTTAAATCTAATTGCAGCTACTCAAAAGAAAGGTTTATGTTTAGGATAAATGAATTCCTGGGTTGTTTTTTCTGTCTGTTAAGCATCCTGTGCCATGAACTTGTATTTGCTGCTCCTTCCAAATTTTGGCACATCAGGTTTGAAACTGCCGTTCATGTTTGTTTGTGTTCACGCTATACATTAAATGAAGTATTTAAACTAACACTGTTTGGGTTTCACATTTTTCCAACACATTTTATCTTGAACTCACAATCTTGGGCGTTTTTTTCAGGCTCAGTGGTGTCCATGGTTTTTGATTCTATGCCAACATAATCACACTGAGTCCTAAACAGCAGATCTTTAACAGGTTTCTTACATTTTTTACACAGTGATGACATCATGAAGCCCCATGAAGCGTTCCATTTTACTGTTGAGCCAATGCACCAAGGTAAACTAAACAACAACAATTTTGATCATTGTAGTTCTACTCTTAAGATTTATTTTAAACAACTTAATAATTAATCGCATAAGTTTTTGTCAACATAAATTGCGACTTTGTTAACATGGAGTCTGTCTTCTTGATACATTGAAGATTGTAATGTGTTTTTTACACTTTTACTTGTGTGACAATCAGGATAGCAAAACAGGGACATTTTATTAATTTTAATAAAACCAACAGTTCCTCTTTAATCTCCAAACTCACTGATTGTAACTCTCCATCAAACACTTACATTTTGAATGTAACCTGAAGGATTCTTCAGTCTAAGCTTGTGGCACAATCTGAATTAATTCCTGAATCAGTCATGAGCTAAATCCAGGCAGGGAGGCTTCAGACGTCATTTTCTGCTCCTCCCCTACATGAAGTAAATCTCAATAGGATTTATCAGAAAACATTCACAGGAGAGCTTTACATTGCTTTGTTTTACATTTTAGGTATTATCAATTCTTCATAAAAGTTGATTGCTTAATCTGAATTCATCTTGATTTTGGATGATTGATTAATCTGTTTATTTTGAGCAATTCAAAAAACAAGGGAAAAATAGACAAAAAATAGATATAACTATTTTTTTACAATAATGAACAACAGATCTTTGTTAAATCATTTTTTTCTGGATTTCAAGATAGTTTTTTTTCTAAACATTTTAGATTTCTCTTGCCTTTAAAACGTCTTGGCTGTGAGATATTTTAGTTTAGAAGAAATGTCTATCTTGCTTTAGTTTGCTATCTTTTCACAGCTCAATTTTACTTCAATGTTGTCATTGGCGTCATAAAGGTAGATGTTATGTTCAAGCTTTTTCTAGAAAGGAAGAAGGCTATTAGAAGTTCTCTGTGATTCCTCAAGGCTTTACAGTGGACCTGAGCTCCTCATTTCTTTAAAACCAAACAAACACAAAAAGTAGCTTTTTCTCTGTGAAGGTCATGACCTCATCTGGCCACAGGCAGCTCATGATGCTCTTCTGATGGTGAGGAATGGAAGGTCTGCAGATTTGATTACTGCATACACACAAAAATAACACAATTGTTACTTTCGGCAGTTTTATTCCCAGACGAAACTTAAAGTCTATAAAACGTCTCTTACTTTTAAAATGTATAAATCTCTCTTCTCATGTGTGAGAGAGCGGCTCCTCTGTGCACACGAGCTCCAACGTGGAAGCTGGTGTTCTGCAGCCAGAATCTGTGCAGATGGAGAGCTGGTTAGAAATGAAAAGTCCTCCCCATCTTGGTGTGGAGGTTTCCAGAAGATTTGTCTTCAGGTTTGCTCACATCAGTCCATGTTTAACAACTCCTGAGCTCCATCCTGCAGGCCGTCTGGACCCACACTCCCCAACTGTGGCTTCACACTATCCTGTAGAAATGAGTTAGTTCTTGTGCTAACTAAAGACATCAAGTGAGAATCCTAACAGTCAGACTGAGGCTGTGCAGACGAGCTCGGATTTGGTCTCCAAAGTGCTCATATGTACAGAAGATGAGAGAAACTCAGAGTTCAAGTTACCTTCAGCGACATGAGGAGGAGCTGAGCAGGAGGGAGAACTTCATGAGCATCTGGTCATCTCTTCAGGAAGTCTGTTGATGAACCAAATGAAATGTAAAAAAAAAAAAAAAAACAAAAAACGATCCAACCAAAGAACTGAGCTGCACTGAGCATCTTTCACCTCACACTGATCTACTTTGGTGGAAAAGTCGGTGGAGGTTTTCAAAAACTTTAATTCCTGCTGCTAGCAACGTGGAAATGACAGTTCTGATGTGATGATGCTACCCAAGTAAGTAAAGCTTTCTGTGAAAGTGGTAAAATCTGATCATTGATCATTGATTGATGGATCCAAATCGGCTCAACCGGTCAGACTTGTCCTGCATGTGTTGGTGGATATGAGAGAGCAATCCCAGATCATCAGCAAAGTCGAGATCCTTGAGGGTGGAGAAAAGTGTCCATCTAAAACCAGTTGGTCCTGTTTTGGTCATGTGGCGCATCAACCAGTCTATCACCAAGTCAAAGAGAAGAGCTGACATCACACAGCTTTGACGGACTCCAGTTTTCCCCTCAAACCAGATGTCACTTCCTCCCACACAGCATTTATAGTTGTTATAGAAGCTTCTAATCAGTTGAATCGTGTGGATCGGTACTCCATAAGCCCTCAAGATTCGCCACAAGGTGTCTCTGTGCACACTGTCAAAAGCTTATTCAAAGTCTACAAAGTTAACTAAGAGCTGTTGCTGCCATTCAGCACTCTGTTCTATGATATTTCGCAGAGCAAAAATCTGTTCTGTGCAACTCCCCCATTTTCTAAACCGGCTTGTTCCTTTCTACAACACACTCAGTCATGGCTTCTGACAACCTATTGATTATCTTGGCCAGGATCTTGCTGGGGATGGACAGAAGGGTGATACCACGCCAGTTGTTACCGTCACTGCGTGTGCCCTTCTTTGGAATATGGATAATTACACCTTTAGCCCACTCTTCTGGTATGCTTGCTGATGTTCAAACAGTCTTGAAAAGTGGTTGCAACATCTCTGTTGCTGTCTCTGGGTCGGTCTTGAACAGCTCTGCATTCAAATTGTCATAACCTGGTGTTTTATTACTTTGTAGTGACTTGATGACTGAAACAATTTTCTTCCTATGTTGGTGGGTAAGTGTTGATGTCTAGGTTTGGCTCTCTTTCTGGAATGTCTGTTCCTTATTGTGGTGGATCCCTGTTCAAAATTTCCTGAAAATGTTCAGCGCAGCATGCATCTTCTTCTGCTTCTGTTGTGAGAAGCTTGCCCTGTTTATCTTTAATAGGTGAACTGACAGTAGAGTGGTGTCTTCTCCTCGGGCTGCAGCACGTCCCGCCTCCTCCGCGAGCTCCTCAACGTCGGCTTGGTGGTCGACGCTCACCATCCTCTTCACTGTTTAGTTGGCTTCTCTGAATTGCTGCTTATATTTTGTTTGGAGTCTCTCTGAACGGGGTGTTTATAAGCTGACTCTTAATTCTCCGTCTATCCTCAATGGCCTTCAGAATGTCCAGATTTCTAAGTTTAAACTCAAGCAAGAAAGAAGGTATGAAAGTTCACAAAAGAGTTGAACAGCATGCTGATGGATGGCTGGAGGTTGACGGAACAGGAGCTCCCGCACACTGTCGTTTGACCGGAGGTTCCTCCCGGTCTCCTGACTGTCCCTCCAGCTCCCTATCTCTCTGCAACAGAAATGAATCCAGGTGAAGTACGAGTTGTGGTTACTTCAGCAATATGACTACCACAGAAACCTCTAGAACATCAGGGGTTTGTGTGCGTTCTATCTACAATACTCATTTTGTTGTGTCAATGTCAGATATTAGACAATTTGAGCTGTTGAATGACAGACATGTTTACCTTCTATTGGTCAGACCTCTCTGCTACACAGGTCCCCGGAGGGCTGCAGGCTGGACCTGTAACAGGCACAGAAGAATGAAGACACAAGAACACACAGTTGCATCTTTTACGCTGAAAGGAGACAACTGTGGGGATTACTTTTTTGAATCACATGACAAACTGGAAAAACTAATTCATATGTGGAGTGCTCACCTGGGCCAGTGGAGCAGTGGGCTGAGGAGCAGCAGCAGGAGCCAGAGGCTGCCGCCTTACTAGAGGCCCCTCATGGTCTCATGCTCTCATGTGTAACTCCCTGGCTCTCTGTAAAAGAATAATGGATCAAAGTGTGTCATATTTTCTCTGTCTGTGTGGCAGTATAAAGCAGTTCGGCCGTTTATCTCAAAAATGGTATTGAAAGACTATGAATTGATGTTATAGTGGTAGCATAGCTGCCTTCCAAGTAAATTTTTGATAGGTATTGATGTCAAACATCAATCGTTGTATTTCTTTTAAAGTTTGTTCTTGAACGAATGTGCGTTGGTGGTAAAGTGGTAGCACAGAAACAAATTATGACTTTGTTTTAGCTTAAAATTTGATGAGTGTTCATGAATAGCTGATATCATTATTAGTTTTAATTTATTAGTCTTATTTATTTATTTATTTATTTATTTTTAAGATTATGTGCTTCTTTTTTAAGTTCTTAAGACATCACATTTTCGGTTTTAATACCACAGTAGTTAATTTCCTTAACTATTATTTCTCTGTCAGATAAATAAAACAAGCATATCAAAGGACAGCTCGGGTCCTAAGGAGTTAAATCACGGCGCTAGCATGTAGCAGTTAGCAGCTGATGTGTAGCCATCTGCCTGAAGCACACAGAGCTTCACAATAAAAAGAAACAAAACTCTGTCTTTTTCTGTTGAAATGCCTTTAGAGGTTGTTGTTTGTGTTAGGACAATAGAGACACTTGCTGTCAGTTTAAAGCGTTTTTAAAAGAATTAATGATCACGGAAGTTAGCTTTGTAGCTAACTTTGTTTACTTTAGCCTTCTGCTTGAGATGCTGTCGTTTTCTGCTGCATTTTCTGGTAATGACATTTTGTGATCTTTTAATGACATGCAGACTTCTAGTGGAGTATTTATTCGGAGTGATAAGATGAAATGTAAAGCTCTGATCATAATGCGAATAAATGAAATATCCTGATCGGACAAAGGAGTCCTCAAAGACGTGATCGGGCCCGATTTAAAATAACGTGATCAAATTGGGATGTCCCAAGTTTAAACCCCTAACCAAATGGTCTTTGTTCTCAAAAGTGTTCCTCTACAAGTGTGCATTGGTGGTATAGTGGTAGCATAGCTGCCTTCCAAGCAGTTGACCTGGGTTCAATTCCCAGCCAATGCATAGCTTTTTAATGGTATGTAGACCAACCTTTGCTCAGGATTTCTATCAACTGTACTCTTAAACTTGGTACATTACTATATTCAAACAGGGCTAAGCCACACATCACACAGTCCTAATATTTAATTTTGCTTGTGTTTCATTGATTGTAGTCAAACAAGTTATTTAATGCATGACATAGTTTTATTTCTTTCCTTATTGGTTATCTTTCAAAATCTTGCATTAAATGCTTGCACAAGACCTAACTTGAAAGTTCTACTTTGTTTAATGCATTGGATTTCGTTGATAATTTGAAATGAAACTTTCAATACAGTCCATTAATATAAATCCTCTTCCCTGACCGGGAATCGAACCCGGACCGTGGCGGTGAAAGCGCCAAATCCTAGCCATTAGACCATCAGGGACTTTCTTATTCCACCTCTTTACACATGACATTTATCAGACCAATTGAGGTGTCATTGGAAGCAAAAATGCATCTTGGACATACTGTGCATGTATGTTATTGCCAATGTTGCTGGTGTCTGCATCGCTTTCTTTTATTGCAGCCGTTTTTTAATGGTGCTTGCAATGGTCAAAGAAGTGTCTTATTTTCTCTGTGTGCTGTGGAATAAAACAGTTAGATCCAAGCTTGCATTGGTTGTGGAAAAAATGATTTGTTAAGATCTGGACTTTTTGTCCTGCACTCATTAATTCCATGTTCATTGAAAGCAGAGGACAAATAAAATTTTTGATAAGTATTGATTTCGCACATCAATCGTTTTATTTCTTTTAAAAAGTGACCTTAAACAAATGTGTGTTGGTGGTAAAGTGGTAGCATAGCTGCCTTCCTAGCATTTGACGTGGGTTCCATTCCCCGGTAATGCATGGAATAGTTTGATAACTCGGAATACAGCTTCATTTTAAAAGGGTTAGACAAGCATCAAAATGGTCAATTTTCGCAAAAGTGTTCCTCGACAAGTGTGCATTGGTGGTATAGTGGTAGCATAGCTGCCTTCCAAGCAGTTGACCTGGGTTCAATTCCCAGCCAATGCATGACATTTTTTTTAGTACGATAACTTCTTTCTAAGACATTTAAACCCCTAACCAAATGGTCTTTATTCTCTAAAGTGTTCTGCCAAAAGTGTGCATTGGTGGTATAGTGGTAGCATTGCTGCCTTCCGCGCAGTTGACCTGGGTTCAATTCCCAGCCAACGCATGGTATTTTCATAGTACGATAACTTCTTTCTAAGAGGTTTAAACCCCTAACCAAATGGTCTTTATTCTCTAAAGTGTTCTGCCAAAAGTGTGCATTGGTGATATAGTGGTAGCATAGCTGCCTTCCAAGTAGTTGACCTGGGTTAAATTCCCAGGCAATACATAGCTTTTTAATGGTATGTAGACCAACCTTTGCTCAGGATTTCTATCAACTGTACTCTTAAACTTGGTACATTACTATATTCAAACAGGGCTAAGCCACACATCATACAGTCCTAATATTTAATTTTGCTTGTGTTTCATTGATTGTAGTCAAACAAGTTCTTTAATGCATGACATATTTTTATTTCTTTCCTTATTGGTTATCTTTCAAAATCTTGCATTAAATGCTCTCACAAGACCTAACTTGAAAGTTCTACTTTGTTTAATGCATTTGATTTCGATGATAATTTGAAATGAAACTTTCAATAAAGTCCATTAATATAAATCCTCTTCCCTGACCGGGAATCGAACCCGGACCGTGGCGGTGAAAGCACCAAATCCTAGCCATTAGACCATCAGGGACTTTCTTAGTCCACCTNATGATAATTTGAAATGAAACTTTCAATGAAGTCCTTTAATATAAAACCTCTTCCCTGACCGGGAATCGAACCCGGACCGTGACGGTGAAAGCGCCAAATCCTAGCCATTAGACCATCAGGGACTTTCCTATTCCACCTCTTTACACATGACATTTATCAGACCAATTGAGGTGTCATTGGAAGCAAAAATGCATCTTGGACATATTGTGCATGTATGTTATTGTCAATGTTGCTGGTGTCTGCATCGCTTTCTTTTATTGCAGCCGTTTTTTAATGGTGCTTGCAATGGTCAAAGAAGTGTCTTATTTTCTCTGTGTGCTGTGGAATGAAACAGTTAGATCCAAGCTTACATTGGTTGTGGAAAAAATGATTTGTTAAGATCTGGACTTTTTGTCCTGCACTCATTAATTCCATGTTCATTGAAAGCAGAGGAGAAATAAAATTTTTGATAGGTATTGATTTCGCACATCAATCGTTTTATTTCTTTTAAAAAGTGACCTTAAACAAATGTGTGTTGGTGGTAAAGTGGTAGCATAGCTGCCTTCCTAGCATTTGACGTGGGTTCCATTCCCCGGTAATGCATGGAATAGTTTGATAACTCGGAATACAGCTTCATTTTAAAAGGGTTAGACAAGCATCAAAATGGTCAATTTTCGCAAAAGTGTTCCTCTACAAGTGTGCATTGGTGGTATAGTGGTAGCATAGCTGCCTTCCAAGCAGTTGACCTGGGTTCAATTCCAAGCCAATGCATGGTATTTTTATAGTACGATAACTTCTTTCTAAGAGGTTTAAACCCCTAACCAAATTTTTTGTTCTCAAAAGTGTTCCTCTACAAGTGTGCATTGGTGGTATAGTGGTAGCATAGCTGCCTTCCAAGCAGTTGACCTGGGTTCAATTCCCAGCCAATGCATGGTATTTTTATAGCACGATACCTTCTGTCTAAGACGTTTAAACCCCTAACCAAATGGTCTTTATTCTCTAAAGTGTTCTGCCAAAAGTGTGCATTGGTGGTATAGTGCTAGCATAGCTGCCTTCCACGCAGTTGACCTGGGTTCAATTCCAGCCAATGCATGGAATTTTTATAGTATGATAACTTCTTTCTAAGAGGTTTAAACCCCTAACCAAATGGTCTTTATTCTGTAAAGTGTTCTGCCAGAAGAGTGCATTGGTGGTATAGTGGTAGCATAGCTGCCTTCCAAGCAGTTGACCTGGGTTCAATTCCCAGACAATGCATGGTATTTTTATAGCACGATAACTTCTGTCTAAGACGTTTAAACCCCTAACCAAATGGTCTTTGTTCTCAAAAGTGTTCCTCTACAAGTGTGCATTGGTGGTATAGTGGTAGCATAGCTGCCTTCCAAGCAGTTGACCTGGGTTCAATTCCCAGCCAATGCATGGTATTTTTATAGTACAATAACTTCTTTCTAAGAGGTTTAAACCCCTAACCAAATGGTCTTTGTTGTCAAAAGTGTTCCTCTACAAGTGTGCATTGGTGGTATAGTGGTAGCATAGCTGCCTTCCAAGCAGTTGACCTGGGTTAAATTCCCAGCCAATGCATAGCTTTTTAATGGTATGTAGACCAAACTTTGCTCAGGATTTCTATCAACTGTACTCTTAAACTTGGTACATTACTATATTCAAACAGGGCTAAGCCACACATCACACAGTCCTAATATTTAATTTTGCTTGTGTTTCATTGATTGTAGTCAAACAAGTTATTTAATGCATGACATAGTTTTATTTCTTTCCTTATTGGTTATCTTTCAAAATCTTGCATTAAATGCTTGCACAAGACCTAACTTGAAAGTTCTACTTTGTTTAATGCATTGGATTTCGTTGATAATTTGAAATGAAACTTTCAATACAGTCCATTAATATAAATCCTCTTCCCTGACCGGGAATCGAACCCGGACCGTGGCGGTGAAAGCGCCGAATCCTAGCCATTAGACCATCATGTACTTTCCTATTCCACCTCTTTACACATGACATTTATCAGACCAATTGAGGTGTCATTAGAAGCAAAAATGCATCTTGGACATATTGTGCATGATTGTTATTGTCAATGTTGCTGGTGTCTGCATTGCTTTCTTTTATTGCAGCCGTTTTTTAATGGTGCTTGCAATGGTCAAAGAAGTGTCTTATTTTCTCTGTGTGCTGTGGAATGAAACAGTTAGATCCAAGCTTACATTGGTTGTGGAAAAAATGATTTGTTAAGATCTGGACTTTTTGTCCTGCACTCATTAATTCCATGTTCATTGAAAGCAGAGGAGAAATAAAATTTTTGATAGGTATTGATTTCGCACATCAATCGTTTTATTTCTTTTAAAAAGTGACCTTAAACAAATGTGTGTTGGTGGTAAAGTGGTAGCATAGCTGCCTTCCTAGCATTTGACGTGGGTTCCATTCCCCGGTAATGCATGGAATAGTTTGATAACTCGGAATACAGCTTCATTTTAAAAGGGTTAGACAAGCATCAAAATGGTCAATTTTCGCAAAAGTGTTCCTCGACAAGTGTGCATTGGTGGTATAGTGGTAGTATAGCTGCCTTCCAAGCAGTTGACCTGGGTTCAATTCCCAGCCAATGCATGGTATTTTTATAGCACGATAACTTCCTTCTAAGACGTTTAAACCCCTAACCAAATGGTCTTTGTTCTCAAANTTTAAAAGGGTTAGACAAGCATCAAAATGGTCAATTTTCGCAAAAGTATTCCTCGACAAGTGTGCATTGGTGGTATAGTGGTAGCATAGCTGCCTTCCAAGCAGTTGACCTGGGTTCAACTCCCAGCCAATGCATGGTATTTTTTTAGCACGATAACTTCTTTCTAAGAGGTTTAAACCCCTAACCAAATGGTCTTTATTCTCTAAAGTGTTCTGCCAGAAGTGTGCATTGGTGGTATAGTGGTAGCATAGCTGCCTTCCAAGCAGTTGACCTGGGTTCAATTCCCTGCCAATGCATAGCTTTTTAATGGTATGTAGACCAACCTTTGCTCAGGATTTCTATCAACTGTACTCTTAAACTTGGTACATTACTATATTCAAACAGGGCTAAGCCACACATCTCACAGTCCTAATATTTAATTTTGCTTGTGTTTCATTGATTGTAGTCAAACAAGTTATTTAATGCATGACATAGTTTTATTTCTTTCCTTATTGGTTATCTTTCAAAATCTTGCATTAAATGCTTGCACAAGACCTAACTTGAAAGTTCTACTTTGTTTAATGCATTGGATTTCGTTGATAATTTGAAATGAAACTTTCAATACAGTCCATTAATATAAATCCTCTTCCCTGACCGGGAATCGAACCCGGACCGTGGCGGTGAAAGCGCCAAATCCTAGCCATTAGACCATCAGGGACTTTCTTATTCCAACTCTTTACACATGACATTTATCAGACCAATTGAGGTGTCATTGGAAGCAAAAATGCATCTTGGACATATTGTGCATGATTGTTATTGTNTTGCACAAGACCTAACTTGAAAGTTCTACTTTGTTTAATGCATTGGATTGCGTTGATAATTTGAAATGAAACTTTCAATACAGTCCATTAATATAAATCCTCTTCCCTGACCGGGAATCGAACATGGACCGTGGCGGTGAAAGCTCCAAATCCTAGCCATTAGACCATCAGGGACTTTCTTATTCCACCTCTTTACACATGACATTTATCAGACTAATTGAGGTGTCATTGGAAGCAAAAATGCATCTTGGAGATATTGTGCATGTATGTTATTGTCAATGTTGCTGGTGTCTGCATCGCTTTCTTTTATTGCAGCCGTTTTTTTAATGGTGCTTGCAATGGTCAAAGAAGTGTCTTATTTTCTCTGTGTGCTGTGGAATGAAACAGTTAGATCCAAGCTTACATTGGTTGTGGAAAAAATGATTTGTTAAGATCTGGACTTTTTGTCCTGCACTCATTAATTCCATGTCCATTGAAAGCAGAGGAGAAATAACATTTTTGATAGGTATTGATTTCGCACATGTTACGATCCCAACCGAGGGGAAGGGAGAAAAGGTGTAACATA
>NC_050520.1:27210953-27234930 GCF_002922805.2 Oryzias melastigma
GGGTTCAATTCCCAGCCAATGCATGGTATTTTTATTAGTACGATAGCCTAGTATACAGTTTCATTCTAAGAGGGTTAGACAATCATCAAATGTTTTTTTTTTTTCCCAAAAGTGTTCTCCAGCAAATATTTATTGGTGGTATAGGTGTAGCATAGGTGCCTTCCAAGAAGTTGTCCTGGGTTCCATTCCCAGCCAATACATGGATCAGTATGATAACTTGGAATACAGCTTCTTTTTTATGAGGGTTAAACCCACATCGAATGGTCTATTTTTTCAAAAGTGTTCTTGAAAGAATCTCCACTTGTCTTATAGTGGTAGCAACTTTTTGGCTGCCATAGTTTAAACATCGTCTCTATTTTGAAATGAGCTCTCAAGACACTTTGCTTTGTGGTATATTGGTAGCATATATGCCTTCAACGCGTTTCACCTGACTTCAATTCTTAGCCTAGATTTCCTAACAAGTAGGCTTACAACCTTAGCATATAATGCATGCATGTTGTTTGTTGTTGCTGCTGCCTTCATCGTTCTCTTTGTTTCAGTTCTCTTACAATTGTTGTAATTGTAAAAGCATCTAATTTTCTTTATAGTTGTTTTGAGAAAAACACAGTTATAGTTATTGTAGTTTATCAGGTTACTTTACCACTCTGGACTTTATTTTTCCCTTGAACTTTGATCAAATCCATGTCTAGCAGATGAGCATCCTATTCTGAATTTACCCTTTAGCTTTCATACATTAGTTATTCTCTTTCTTTTGAAATGTGCAGTTGAAAGAATTAGCAATGTTGTCTAAACTTGGATTCCAACTATAAACTAATTCTTATCACTGTCTTTTTTCTAATCTTCTAAATAACAGAAAACATATCATTTTAAATGCAATTTATTACAATAGTCATGTTAGTGCGTACAAAACAGAGTAGACCACATATTTATGAAATTCACTTCCTGAGATTTGCTACCTCTCTAAATATTTTTTTGAAAGTGAATAAGAGCCAGGTCTTCTCCAATAATCCACAGCTCGAACTCTGTATAGACCAGCAACCTCCTGGTTCACTATGGAATAAAAAGCAAAGTTAACCATTACATCCAAGATGGCAAAATTTAAGTGTAGTCACACAAATTAAATACTTTAAAAATGTCAGTGCATTTCACGTTCACCTGGCATATAGACAAATGAAGTAAAAATCGTGTCCTCTGAATTCACTCTTTTAAATTCGTTACTGTCTGCAGAAAACTCCAACTCAAAAGTCTTGATGCATCTGTGTGGTAGAAAAAAAACAAAGTTTAATTCAATTAACCATGTCGACTTAGAAAACGTCACTGTGTTGGATTCAATTCTAACATGGTCATTCTTTTTTAAGTCAAATAATCTTATCTCACAAAACAAAAAGCATTTCATGAATGCTTCTTGTTTTTGGCAGATTTTAGTTTTTCAATTGGGGTATTGTTACGAACAGAACCACATGGGGCAAATGCGACCACAAGGGGGCAACATCCAGTGCAATAGAAAAGGCTGTGTCAAGAATGGCATCCAATGTAAAACCAAAACCCAAATTCATCTTGATCATCACCAATAGAATTTTGACGCTGGATTTAGTCCAGGCAAGGTTAAAAATAACCTCTATCAGTGATGTTGAACTGTAGGGTTATAGATTGGACAACTGTTGGTTGAAGGATAGGAGGAAGACTTGTATGCAGAGAGAGAGGAAAAGATAGAACGGAGTGTCGCACTAAAAGACGACTTTGGGACTTTGAAAGAAAAAAATAGAGTTGGCCGACATGATGGAAAGTAGAAAGTTTCCTGTATGTTCAAAGAGACCATATGGAGAGAGATCCACAGGCATAGCTACTTGGTATGTCATCTAGAATGAGGAAAGCAGCTAAGGATTTTTGGTGATAGAACAAAGAAGTCAGGTGTATCCCTGGACGTTTTTTAAATATAACGTAAAGCCTCCATTAAAAACACAAGAAGTTAACTGACCTTGAGTTAACACAGTGGTCAGACCAGACAACAAGAACTTGGCCTTTGGTGATCCTGATAAAACGTAATCCATTGACCTATAACAAAATATGATAGTCAAAGTTACAGAGTATGACAAAACTGCATGTTATCAGTCAGTGTTTTTCAATGCCAGTGTTCAATATTACTCTCTTAAATTGTAATGTCGCTGGATTTTTCGGTATGCGGAAGCAAAACGGTTGCACCGCTCTCCTGCATGTGCGAACCAAACGTCACTTCCGCTAAAGCATTTTCCGGTCTTCGGATGGTAACAACAATAATAACCTCTTAGGAGGTTAATATAGCACTTAAAATGTTTATCATAGTGAAAACATTCACTTATTGTTGAAAAACGAAAGGAACAAGACACGTTAAGGATCAGGACCGTACGATCTTGCAGTGACGACAAACGGACTACAAATGTTTTCTTCTTCTGCTGTTTTACATGACAGCAGTTTACTCCCTAAGCTAAGTGGATAGAGCGCCACTTCAAGACACTTTATTTTCTCCGGTAATCCAAACACGTTATTAACGGTAACTCAGTGGCTTTTTTTCGAACTGTAATCCAGTCAGGAGAAGCTCTCGGTTGTTGAGAAAAACATAAATTCTTGTGATCAAGGAGTTTTACTGTTTGGAAATGACTCTGTGGTATTAAGGGTGAAGAGCGGAAGTGACGTATGGTTCGCGCATCCGTGGTGAGCGGTGCAACCGTTTTGCTTCCGCATACCGAAAATGCAGCGACAGGTAACACAGCAGCATGGTCAGAGCCACATCTGAAATGTGATAATCGAGTCAGAGGGGTGGGGCTGGGGAACAGAAGTGTTTCTATGACTGTTACCATAACTGGAGCTGCAGATCATGACATGGGACTTCTGAAATGACATGGGACTTGCATGGTTTGATCAATAACAAAATTCAACTGTATAACCTTGTTTTAACCTGTAGGGGGCAGCATACAGACAGTTTTAGGGCATTATTTTTAGTCATACAAATATATTTTAATCTGTCAAAATGTGTCAAGGACCAGAAGTCAGCACTTTTAAAGCCCCATTTATGCAGGTAAACAGCTGGAAAAAAAGTTGATTTAGTGTTTGGTTACCCTTGAGCACACTTAATTCAGCCTCCTGGCAAGAGAATCTGACCAGAGATAAAATATGGCGCTCAAAAATTAACAGCTGGAAGTCCCTTCCCCTGGCGGAGCTGGCCACAAAAAAAAAAACATCACTTGCGCCCGAAATCATTGGCCAGAAGTCCTCGGCCGGACCCACCCTTTTTAAGCTTTCCACCTTTTTTCACGCTTCTTTTCTTTTTTTTGACCTTTTTTGCTATTTTTTCTTTGTCACACCCTCTGTCACAGAGAAAAAAATAGTATTTTGCCGTCTCTGATCAGCCATCAGTTGATTCACAGTGAAAAAGCTGCATTTCGCCAGCTTTTCCTCTGGAGGTAATCGGGTGTAGTTGGATAAATTTGAACAATTGTTAATATTGACCTGAACGAAATAAAACAATCAATGTTTTCTGTCCCATTTGAAGCTCATCTTACACACTAAACTGCTAGACAGTAACAGTTTCTTCACCTTAAAGAGCTTAAAAGCTGATAGTTCTGATAACTTTTTAAAATATAATTTTTGAAAGGGTTTCCTAAAGCTTAGGAAATTTTCGCTTACGCAACAGGCTAAAGTTGCAAAATGTCTGCTTCCGGCTAGAGATTTATTCTGGTGCCATCTTGCATGTGGGCAGAGGCCCCTCCCTCCTGGAGGTCTGCACCTCAAAATAATGAATATTAAAAAAGTACAAAGACTCTTGTTCAAAAAAAAAAAGTCTTAATTTTTGGCTAACAAAAAAATTACTAGTATCAATAAAGCTTTTCAATAGCAAAATAGTCTGTTCAGGAACTAAGAAAAGATTGAGTGATTTTGTTGTTTAAAAATGAAAATTCTTGGTGACAACATATCTATTGCAACATAACTGATTGGAGTTGAGAAACCTTGCTATAGATAACAATATTTACTTGGTCTGGTGGAGTCTTTGGTTTGGCGCACACATGGATCAGGACAACTGAAGGCATGGGTAATTTGGCTTTCAACATCAAGGTGTCACCTTGAGGAATTTCCCAAGGTCCGGTGATGTGAGGACCCTGACACAACAACACATTAGTTAGTCCAACCTCTGCGCTGGACATGGGAACAAGTAACGTTTAAATTGAGTTTTACTCTGAGAATTATAAAGTTTTAAAGCACAAAATTGATTAAAATCAATGAATTTACAGCAGAAATGAAGACGTCCTCATAAATGTCTATTCCTCATGTACCTCTGTACTCCTGATGAGTCTGAACTGCTCTGTTGTCGGGTAATTTGGACTTCCCATGCTCTGCCACACTTGGTAAGGATTGGTTGCATCATTGTCCATGTAGTATGTGACATACATGGGACCTAAATACGACGAGAAATAGTGAATTGCACAAACCTAACAGAAACCTAACATCATGGATTCAGCAGTGGGTATTAAAACGTACTGTTTTGTTCTGCTAATCCTTCCAACACAACAGAAACATCCTCAGTGGTGTTGGAGGTGCTGTTGTCATCACTCCTGTAGACCACAACTGCTGCCTGCCAGCTGTCTGACCCGCCTGGTATTGCTGGTTTGTGAATGCTGGCAAGAACCCCCAGAGTCCCATTCTGGTCGACTGTTGAATTCAGAAGCTTAGCCAGGACCTGGGTCTCTCCTTAAAGTAGAAACACACGCCAAATAACTGCTTGAGTACTTTTCTTGACTGTGCTTCATGAAGGTTTTAGTGTGAGGAGGATATTACCGAGCAAAGCCAACAAGCTCATGACAGTGAGGACGGGCTTCCTGATGAGTTGGACGTGAGGTGTCTGAGTGTTGTTCACCTGGAAGCGGGCGGTCAGTGTGCGCTGGGTGAAGGGGTGTGGGTGGTAGCTGAGGAAGGCATTGTCATTGCTCAGCATGGTAAAATTGAAGCTGCTGTTTGGGTTTGCCTGTAGCCAGTCCTGGTGCTGGTTTATCACCTGTTGGACAGACAACGTGATGCAAAAGTAGCACAGCTCAGCAGTTTGCTTGCTGCATTTCTGCAGATTACCTTCACCACCATTGCAGCATACGTCACATCAGCCCTCCACTCTTGCGGTTTGGACCACCCCACCAGGGGATCGGCCTCGTCGTTGTAAACGGGGACACTGTGGAACCTGGGGAAACGGTTGTGGATCTCTTCCACTGTCTGGATCTCCTGCTGGAGGATGGGCAAAGAGTGCCCGCCACCCTGCAGAGTACAAACAAACTCAGAAACATCCCATAATATGTTATTTTATCTTTTACATTGTATCAAAGTGAATGTTTATAATATATAGATTTAATCATTTATTTTTAACTTTTGATAATTATAGTTAAGAACTAATAAAAAAAAACTGAAACCAAACTCTCAGAAATACTGAAAAGTATGAATTGGTGTAATACTCGTGTGGGTAAGACTCCATAAATTACTGCAACGATGCAGTTTTTCAGGAGGGTGATCAGTATGAAAAACTGCTGGGGTGTTATGGAAACCACCTTGATGCACCTTCTTCCCCTTGTTTTTTCACAGTAAACTTTATTAGGGCTGTCATTTATTTCATTTTAATCATGATTAATTAGTAATTGACATTTTAATACGTTCATTCTTTTTTTATCGCGTTAATCTCATTTTTGCATCGGATGGTTACTTCCGTGTTATGCACACCTGGAGGAGCATTTTTTTTCTCAGTGAGTGTAAATTGTTTTTTGTTTTTTTTACAAAAGCGTACTGTTAAATACACAGTGCGTTTACAAAATTGCGATTAAAATCAATTAATTCTATTAATGAATTATAGGTCACAAAAAATTAATGACATGACAGCACTAAACTTTATATTTATGCACTTATATACAATACTCTGAACTTCTAGCTTTTCTAGTAATTAACTTTTGTATCTTACAGTTTTTCTTATGGTTTGGACACATATAACGTCTCTAGTCTTTCCTACAATTGTGTAATCTATTGGTTCAGACTAATCAATGAAATATGAAGTATGTGTAGGGTCAAGATTCTTTTAGAATTTTACATTTTTTCTAAATAGGCTAAAATAAAGTTATAATTAACGACTATAAAATTAAAACAATAAAACACTTGAAATATACTGATCTGTGGGTAATTATAAGCTACTTTATGAGTCCCATTTTAAAAATAAACTTCTTTGATTACGTTAAAATTTTAATGAGAAAAATCAGTTCTTTTCTTTCAGAGTTTGAGGAAACCTTCTTATGCAGGGCGATGTAGTCAATCCTGACCCCTGTCTCTCCAGTGAAAAAGTTGGTGCCATTGTAGCAGTGCTGAAGCATGGCCCAGCAGTACGTGGAGCGAGGTGGAGAGTGGCACGAGTCTCCGGGACCTCCAAACCTGAGGAGGCTGCTCGCAGCTCGCAGCCCCTCCGAACATGCGTCATAGTAGTTTAAAAACCCTAAATAAATACAGCACAATGTCATTTAGCAATTTAATTGCACGAGAGCAAAACTTTTCTTAAACTGGAAATGTGTGCAATTGATTTACACTAATATGTCATAAAGAGACTTTGAAATGACTACCTTGAATTGTCATGGTGACGTTGTCAAAGTCATGGTTGTTGGGTTCATTCCATGTTTCAAAGTTCCACTGAGAAACCCTTTCCAGGCCGTATTTGTCTGAAAATATGTATAGAAACTAATTATAAAACTACTCAATCAAGACTTTTATAACAATCGTTTTACTTTTTTAAGCCAAAAGGAGCTTTACCGCCTCCAGGCTGTTCAGAATTCTGAAGCATGTCGTTAAACCCACACCAACAAAGAACTCAAGTTACTCTAGTTTCAGCAGAACTCCATTGACTCCCAATCAGATCAGGTTTAATGTTGTCCTTCACACAAACTTTAAAACTAGAGAGGACCGAGTGCTCCAAGCGATGCCTCTTGAATTCTGCAGGGTTCTGCCTACGTCCCTATTTACTCTGTTGAAGCTTTTAAATCAAATGTTATTTCAGATGATTTTTAAATAAATGTAGGCTTTCATGTTGGCATGATATTATAATTTGATGTTTTTTTTATGTTTAATGTCTTTTAAGTCTTGTTTTATCCTGTCTTTTAAGTAGTTTTGACTTGTGTGGTAAAGCATGTTATGAATATTTCTAAGAAAAATGCAATAAGAATAAACCTGACTTATTTACATTTCAAAATTTACCATCTTGTGAATAAACATTTGGATACATAAGCTGCAGAAATAATAATAAATACTATATGCTGCACACTTGTAAAGTCCAGACTGTAAAACAAATAACCTGAAAAATATTGTTTCTCCTTTATTTTTTAAAAGTTGTCCACTATTACATTAAAGTTTGAGTTAGGACTTGCTGATTTTAGTTTTTTATTCAAAGGTTTACAATAAGAACAGATTTTAACATCACCTTTCATTATGAAACACACAATCTCTTAATCAAAGTGAGCAATTCACATTTAAAATAAAAATAATACAATTAAAAGCCCCAAATTGTTGGTTTATAACATTTTAAAATGTAATATTCCATTATGTTAAAAAATCTGGTATCACAACTCAAGTCCACAAACTTCAAAACTCAATCAACTCCCAAAATTCTATAAGACAGAAGCTGGATACTCGATGTTTTTCTTCAGAATTACATTAAAAATACAGAAATGAAAGACTTAAACAGAACTTATAAACAATGGTTGAAGTTTAGATTTAAAATAAAGTGATGCAGTCAGGCAGTTTTTATAATTTTATACAAACTCCACTTAAGTGTAATATGTAACACTGAGAACATTTTTTTAAGTTTTATTTTGAAAGCTCCTCAGAGTCTTCTGTAAAATATGACTGGTGTTTTAAAAGTTTTTTGTTGCGCACAAAGATAATGCTCTGCTGTTTTTCAGTTAATATTAATACAAGAGAAAATCTCATTACAGCTAAATATTTAACTTAAACATCTAAATTATCTGATCTGTCTTATTAATTTAATTAAGCTTAATTTTAGTTGCTTAAAAAAAAAAAAAACGTCTTAACTCACCAATGTACCTCTTGGCTGTAAGATAAACCAGGTTTTTCCACTCCAGCACTTGTGATTTGTTCTCAAAGTCATTAAAGTAGTTTGAAACACTGCCCATCAACTCAAAACCTACAACGAGAAACAAACAAGGACTATTTTTTTTACTTCAGATTTGAAGTATTTTACACTTTAAACTGCATTCTGTTGTTGAGTTTGCTTTAGTCTGAAGTAATATCAAAGTGTATGAGAAAAACAGTTTAGCACAGTACCTGGCTTAAGTCCATTGATATGCAGGAGTTCAATAAGATGATCCAGATGTGTGAAGTTATACTGGGGTCTTCCCCCAATATCTCTACAATAAAAAAGTGCTGATTTAATTAAATTGAAATGGTATTAGTAAATAATTTAACTTCTATTAGAGACCAAAGAGTCGTGCTGTGACTGTAAAGAGTCTCCAAGTGACAGCAGACTTACTGTGCACTGACCAGCTCCATCATCCAGTGGATCCTGACCTGCTGGATCCCCCCATGAGGGACTGAACCCACATAGGCCAGATTCAGCTGCTGGTCAATGCTCAGGTCATACTGGTGGGCCTGGGTGTGAGGAAGTGGGGGGCTGCGGATTCCAAAGGATATTAACAAACAGTACAGCTTTCAATCCCATTGTTTATGCTTTCATGGTTTAAAATGTTTCATTTGAGTCCCTTACAAAATATATATTTTCATCTCCACAGCTTTGTATTGAGTAAAATCAGGGAGTTCATTTATTTTGGACCTACCAGAACCCCGTACTTTTCCAAAAGTGCTTCAGCTCTCTTTCTGGTCTTTTCAGATCAACTGTGATAATAGAAGAAGACACGGGAGGTTTGGAGACCAAGAAAAACACAGCAAAAAAGGAATAACTTCTCAATTCCATTTTCCACCAACAGATTTAAATGACGTGACAATTTAAAACGCCGCGACAGTCTGCACGTCCACACTGAAACGATATAAGGAAAGACGAGCCACCCGGAAAGCTTTAGACATTGTTAGGAGAGTGTAAAGCACAGAAAAACAACCAAAACAATACAACTTGATGAGAAATCCCGACGGCGCTCGTCTCAGTGTGATGACGTCACGACCTGCGCCAATGTTGTAGTGTTTACAACTACTTTTAAAAAGAGCATCTAAAAAACAAATGTTAAAATAAAATAAACGCTGAATTGAATTGACCTACACAAAAAAAATGTTTTTTTCTTGAAAATTGTAAAGGTGATTTTTAATTAGTGCAGTTTTGCTTATGCACAGAAAACCTGGTTAAGGGATTCTAAAATAAAAATAACTTCAGAGATTCATCTGCAACTTAAGATCACTTGCAGCATAAATAATGTATTAATAAGAAATGTTGATATTTTAAGTCTTATTTGATTTTAACAGTAGCATCCAATTTCCTTTTCTTTTATATCTATGCACCTAAAATAGACCCCCCCCCCCACCCCCAACATATAAAAGTCTTCAGCATAAGAAAAATGCTACCTTAATCAAAATAATTTATTCACTCTGGAGTGTAAACAGTAAAAACAATAGACAAGGAGCTGTTAATGGGACATTTATTAAAAAACAAAAAAAAGAAGGGTGATGCAGAACCCAAAAGACATGAAAGGAAAATTTGTGTCATTTACAGTTGAACTCAAAGATACTGTTAAACAGCAAGTTATACACAACCATTTACACAATCTGTACAAATCTTTTTTTCCCCACAAATTTGGAATTTTGATTGAAAATAAATTAAATAGCTTTCTATGTAAAAGTGCAATCCTTATGCGTAACTGTAAATCCATGGCAACAGAGCAAGCGTTTTGATGAGCTCATTGGCTGTAGGGTGGTAACCAGTAAGGCATCGCAAGCACATTTCCGTCAATTTCCACTGTATGAAGCATGATCCTGCGTAATGCTTTGAAATGTTAGTTTTACTGAACGTCCAGACGATGACTTACACTTGGCACACATTTCTCATGCAAATCGGCATTGTTGTGTCAATAAAATAGTCCCAAATATGATTTGACAGAGAGCCCTTTCACAATAAGGTGTGAGCAGCCTTGAATAAAACCATTAAAAACACGCCAATTCACCATTTGTAGAGTTCTTGGGTTGATAGGAAAAAACAAAGCGTTACAGTATAACAATTGTGTATTGTTACCTGTCAGGTAGTGTTATAGTTATTACTAAATATAAACTTTGTTACCACAGATCAGTCTACACGAGTTAAACCCCAGCAATGTGGGGAGTAGAAATAGTCCATCTTTTTCTCGACAGTTGGGGGGCCTCTCAAGGATGGCACAGGCTAAAGAAGGGGTTTTGGTGTTTCTCCATAGTCACAAACTATAAATGCACATGCTTTAAAGTCTTAACAGAATCCTCCCGACACGAGAAGAGGGAGAGGGGAGTCAATACTGAAATAAACCACAAGCTACTGGACCTTACATGCTTCTGTATTCACATGCATGCTGGATGTTAAAGATAAAACCAGGCCTAAAAAAAGCAGTGTACAGTATATTTGTTCATGAAGCACTGATCACCATGGCTTCTACTGGGCAGGAGGCTGGAAATGTGTCAGGTGATGAGAAAAAAATGTGTTCAGGCCTTTGCAATACAAAGGAGAAAAAAAATAAAAAATCAGACATCAAGTCCTTTTCAAAATGTGCAAAGTATAAAGTAATTAGGACTTCTGTTCAGCTCCTGCTGCAGACTGGGCTGCACACTCTGGTTTAAGGATCTGGTAGGTGATGAGGTACTCTGGGTAGGCCTGTAAGAAAAGAACACGGCATTACTTTATGTAGTACCAAATGTTTGGGTCAACTGCTCTTTCTGTCATGTTTTGCATTCACCTGCTCTCCTCTGTAGATGACATACTCCGCATAAGCTAAACCGTTAACACTGGGCCGCCCAATTACTGAATGATGTCCAGGAGGGGCGTGGGCCATTTTCATGGCACTGAACTGCAGGAAGGATTTACCCAGAGTGACCCGACAGAACAGCATTTGTCTGAAAATGTAGAAATCCAAATATTAAAGCAACAGCAGTAGAAGCTTGCACTGATCGCTGGAGTTGGTTAAGATGAAGTCACCTGTGGCAAAGGTAACAAGATCTGTCTTTGTGCGTGGGACATCCGGTACCACCGCCGATGCCGTAGACGTACTGATTGCTCTTTGAAGAGTTCTCTGCAAAGTAGATCCCTGCTCCAAACATCCCTCCAATGTAAGCGTGACGCTCATCGAAGCCTTTGTGGATGATGGCGTTGATGAACGGCGAACCTGGAGGTAATCAATACAGAACCATCAGAGGTTTCTTTTACACTCGCACAACAAACAACTACTGTGAGCTTTACCATGAAACAACATCCGCTCGTTGTGGTGGTTGTGGTTCTCATCCGCGATCTCCTTCTGCCGGTGAGCGTACCGTTCCCGCAGTTTCTTATTCACAACCTTCTGAATCTGTGCAGCACAAAAACCCACATTATTTCCAGGAACCCAAAAGATGTGGACATTTTACGGTAAAATAAATGTGGTGGTACATTCTCATTACCTTTTTAATGTTTATATAAAAAAAATAAAATAAAGCATACCTTGATGATGTTGTATCTGCTAAAAACGCCCCCAGCGTTGCCTCCATCTCTGTGCTCTCTGATGGTGCTCTGCATCTGTGCAAAACAACAAGATTTTACTGGAATCAAAATGTAAAAAATGACAAAGTAAATCACTGCACACAGACCAAACATTTTTTAAATCTGTTTTTTTTTTACTACAAATCCCAATTAAGTACTTTTTTTTAACCAGTATTATTTCTTTTAGAGTTTGAAAAAAGTGTGAGAATTTTTTCAAGATAATATATTTCCTCATTTGTGAAATTTTGAAAATCGTTTTCTTTAGTGACACTGAATTGGTGACTGATAATTCCCCTTTTTATGAGTGGTCCAGATCATCAGGGCAGTTGTTAGAATACCTCCTCTTCCACAGACTGGTACTCTTTGTCATCCGGTGAAAGGTCTATCAAGATGGTGCCTTGGCTGGCACAGTGGAATGTCAGGTATGGATTGGAACCTGTAAAGAGCAGAACGGATTAAGATATTTTCATGCATGTATAAAATAAATCAAGTTTCCAGAATGTTTTCTCACCTTGCTGCCCCCCGAGCAGCCTCTCAACACCTTTGATAAGTTTGTGCCGGTGGCCGTACGCATTAATCCCTATTTCTTTCAGCTCCTCGTGGCCCATGTCCACCAGGACGTCCAACGTGATCTGGAAGACGAGGCATACATTACTCTAACGAGTTTGCCTGTTACTGCCTTGTTTCGTCTTCTGAAGCTGCAGATGTGCTCTTAGAGTTTAGCTGGATCACAAACCTGCTCCCTCTCGAAGATGTCCCTCAGGTGCTCCAAACCCAAGCTCTTCAGGAACTGACTAATGTTCATGTCCAGCACCGCCACTGTGAGGGGACATCGTGTTAGACTTGACTGGACAGCAGAAGCTTCGTCTTTGTTTTTTTTTGTTTTGTTGTTTTGTTTTTACAAAAAGACAGGTGCTTGTTGTGATGCTAACTGAAACAAACTCACTCTCCCCTTCTTTGCGGTCGGACCCCGTGGCGCCATCTGCCACCCCCGACGTCCCGGCAGCAGAAGCAGCCGCTGCCAGCTCCGTTAAAGGCCCGGCCAGGTTGTCTATGCTGCTGGCGGCTGACAGGCAGGACGGAGTGGAGGCAGGGGAGATGACGGAGGCACTGACCACTGTGGCCTGAGGCTTGAAGCAGCTGGGCAAGGCATCTGGTGGCATGGCGTCCATCAGTAGAGCTCGGATGTCGTCAGCCTGCAGCCACAAAACATCACTGCATTGAATTTTCTACAACTAAAAATGTTCCACGACTCTGATGCTACAGAAATAAAAATAGAATAAAGTTGTAAAGCAACATGTCCTCACCGTGGCCAGGTCCAGAGCAGTCTGGCCCTCCTGGTTCTTCATGGTGGGGTCGGCTCCGTGGGCCAACAGCAGAGCACAGAGCTGAGTGCGACCTTTCTGGGCCGCCTCGTGGAGAGGCGTGAAGGCCCATTTGTCTGTCGCATTCACGCATGTGTTGTACTTGATTAGGAGGGCGGCAATATCTACATGCTAAGAGAAAGAAAAGTTGCACAAGTCAAACTCTGAAGTCTGTTATGTTACATTCTTTTTTTAAGAAAGTCAGATCAGTGAGTTTTGTGCTAACTGACCCCATAAGAAGCTGCGTTATGAAGCGGGATAAGGCCTCCTTTGTCCTGAGCATTGACATCAGCCCCATGCTCCAGCAGATACTCTGCCACCTCCAGGTTGTTGTAACCAGCTATGAATGATGAACAGCATCAAACACCAGTATCTACACATTCTTCAATTTGACAATAATGCTCTAGTTTACAAAAGACAAAACACACAAACTTGAATCTGGAATAAAACAAAGCTTGTCGCACCTGCCAAATGTAGTGGCGTGGAGTTGCGCCCTTGTGCGTCTCTGCAGTTGATGTTCTCCTGGGAGCAAAGCTTCTGCACCCGAGCCAGACAGCCCTTCTTGGCAGCATCAAGGAGGGCGGCGTCACCTCGCAGGAGGTCCTGGATGTCCGTGTCACCGTCTTTCACCATGTCCAGTGGAATGTTGCCATCCCGGTTCTTCTTAGTTGGATCTGCTCCATGCTACAAAGAAGAGTGCGTGGGTTTCTTGTAACAGCCAAACTTCAAGTCAAACTGTGGTGATGACGATGACAGATGCTTACTTTGAGCAGGAGTTTGCAGATCTCATATTTCCCCTTGGCTGCAGCCTCATGCAGAGGAGTGAACTTCCACAGGTCTGCCACATTCACTGAAGCTCCGTGTCTGACCAGCAACTCGGCCACTTCGTAATGGCCGTATGAGCACGCATTATGGAGGGGAACCAGGCCGCTGCAGAAACAGAAGTCAAAATCATCACTTGACTAAATCTTAAGGCCTTAACGTTCAAACTCAAAAAGCGTACCCTTTGTCCTTTGCATGAACATCTGCTCCATGGTGAAGCAGATACTCAACAACAGCAACTCGGTTGTAACCAGCTGCAAAGTGGAGTGGGGTGGAGTGACGACCCTCCAAATCCCGGCAGTTGACATTTTGGGGGGTGCAAAGTTGCTGTAACAAAGACAACAATGATTGCAATCATGTTGCTAAAGTCTGGATGTAAAATATATATGGTCTTTTGCAAACTGCTACCGTAAACACAAAAAGACACAAAAGATCACACCTGCACGGTGTCCAGATCCCCCGCTTTGGCAGCTTCCAGAAATCTGTAGTCCACATCTGAATTACGTGTAGGAACATTTTCTGAAGACAGAGAAAGTGTCGAGAACAGGGTGAATTCTGACAAACTATTCCTTTAAATCAAAGCGTACTTTTATTTTGGAAAAAGTGCAGCCAATAACTTGAGAAAATCAAAGTTTACCATTAAGGATCTGCTGCACGGCCTCGTTACCCATTTGGGCTGCAGTGAAACCCTGTAAAGACACGATGGCGGGGTCGGCCCCGAAACTCAGCAGGAGCTTGCAGGTCTGGATGTGACCAGCCAGCGCAGCTCTGTGGAGAGCAGTCTGACCCAGAGTGTCCACCGCATTCACCTGCATTTGAAAACAGGCAAAAATGTTTACGCCACACAAACCGGATCAGTCACAAAAGAGACAAACCTGAAGCACAGGAACACACCTTTGCTCCGTGTTTTTGTAACACCTCCAGGACATCATTGTGAGCTCGCTCGGCAGCAACGTGCAACGGAGTCATGAAGCTGCAGAAGAAGATTTTCTGTTAGTAAATTCAATGTTTATTCTTTAGAATGTATTTTCTCTCAATAAGTTGGAGTGAAGCTGCATACTCTTTGTTCTTCTCGTTGATGTTGGCACCTTTGCGCAGCAACAGTTCTGTCACCTGCTTTCTTTTTGGATGGGGTGAAGCCACAGCACAGTGCTATGAAACACAACAACACATCCTTGTCAAAAAAGATGTTCAATTCTTCTAAGTCTATAAAGATTGTTGAGATTTTAGACGTTAGTCAACATAATCAAGATACAAAAAATGTTAAGAGTCAAAAGATTCAGTTTAATGTAGAATAAAAAATGTAATTACCGAAAAATTAGGCAATAAAAGGTGATTTGATTACAATTCTTTTAAGTTCAACAAATCACTTTTGCTTCATTTCAAATGAGTTATCAATCAATTTTCTAATTTTCACAAATGTTTGTAGCTTTTTTTTATAAGTTTGCTTTTAATTTATGTCATAAATAATGCAACCACCAGTGCTTCACGAGTCAGTTTCTAGCCTGGGTAAATATTATGATGCTACATAAAGATGAAGCTGAAATAAAAAATGCTAATGACTGGTTTACCACTGAAAAGAGCAGCAGGAAAGTAAAAATGAAGGATTTGTCCTAAGTGATAAACTCAGCTTTCTGGATGCCTTCTGATAAATGCAACAAAATGCTTTCCTATTTTATCAGTTGTCCTCGTTTAAGCCTTTTTTTTAGATTCAATAGTTTGCATTAGAGTCACAGAGTGTCTCAATAACAAAACAATGCAAATTCTTTCTTTCTGCCTTTGGCAGTTTCACCTGCAGGTCAGCAGATTACAAAAACATCCATTATCAGGGACTTTGAGGATATATTTAGTTTTATCAGAAACAATCCCAGAATAGTTTGTATGGTTAGTTATTAAAACTATTTTTTTTAGAAAGTAGCACCATCCTTTTGAATTTCTTATGATCGGATCTTAAGATAGGAAAGTGATGTTATAAGGACTTCTTCTGACCAGAGCTGTCTCGTTGGTTTGAGGATGTTTGAAGCCAATGATTTCCAGAGCCAGGGTCTTCTTCACTTTGGCTATGTCGGCCTCGCGCGCCGCCTGGAGCAGGGAGTGGCCCTTAAACTCATCTAGATGAAAAAACAGAGACAAAAACAGAAATTGTATAGAAAGAAGGGTGTCTTTTTCCGATCGATGCATTTGATCAGGACTCACAGGTGAGCCGCTCCTTAAGCTCCGGGGTGGGGGCCATGTCGACAGCGCTCTTGCTGTGACAGTTGAGCAGGGTGGGATCGGCGCCATGGCTCAGCAGCAGAGAACAAACCTCCACTCTGTTTTTGGACGCAGCTTCGTGGAGGGGGGTGAACTGCCACAGGTCCATGGCGTTCACACAGGCTCCATGCTGCGGAGGATTAGGTTTCATTGTTCAATCAGACACATTGATAACTGAAAAACCACACAGTCTGCATCATTAGTTAAGAAAATAAAAGGGTTTTGGAACCTTAATCTACAAATAATTAAAGAAGAGTAAGATTATAAAGATGTGAACTGTGCTTACTTTAAGCAGAAGCTCTGTCACTTCATAGTGACCATAAGAGCAGGCATTGTGAAGAGGAACCAGACCGCTGGAAGACAAAAGACATTTGATTCATAAAGAATGGAGGCACATTTCTGGGCGTGTCCTCTCATCGAGCCTCTCACCCTTTATCCTTTGCGTGCACATCGGCTCCGTGTTGGAGAAGCAGCTGGACGATGCGGACCCGGTTGTAACCAGCAGCCAGGTGGAGCGGAGTCGACTGCAAGGGAGCACAGGTGATGAGCGTGAAGGTTTCTCCTTCAAACTAAACTGCCTCTGGTAAAGTCAGGGGCAAGCAGCTGATTAGAGGCAGAAGCAGTGTGCTAGGGCAAGTTATGCTTGGTGAGTTGCAGATGAGTGGCACATTTGATAATGCAAGTTTCATTGACTTTTTGGAGGGTAAATTTAGCATCAAAAAGGGAAAATTAGCCAATTTGTCTTCACTATTGAAGTTTCCTGTAATCCTCCAAGGATTTTCAAAATAAAATGTATTCCCAGGCTTTAAAAACAGAAAAATATGCTTTGTGCAAATAAAAGACAGAAGCAGCTTATAATGTTATTAGTATTGCATACAGTCTGGGTGGGAATTACAGTTGGAATTCAAGACCAATTTTGGTAACACTTTAGAGTTAAAATCCTTAATAAACTAGTTATAAGACATTAACAAACATTATAAATGTGCTTATAACTCTTTATGGAACATAGCATTTATAAATGCCTTATAATTGTTAACAAAATGCATATGAAGATTTATTAGCATTTGTAAAGCCTTTATAAAGACATTTATGTTATGTGTGGTTAGAAATAACACACACTTTAAATTAAGATGTGGCAAAATACTCAGTTGGAATGTTCATCAAGTGCTTGCATAGGATGAACATCTTGTTCTCACTTTAGATTGAGAGGCTGCAAAAACAACTAAATAACTATTGAAAAAAGTTTTATATTAAATGACCACTAGTAAGCAATTTATTAACATGTATGATGCACAATTTTTTTAATTATGTTTTTTTGCTGAATTGTTATTGGCATTTTGGAAAATAAAATCAATCAATCTGTAATACATCTACAAATGATAATAAGATGCTTATAAAGAAATATGTTAACACCTATGAGTTATTACAGGTAAGACATCTACAAATACTAATAAATGTTTTTATATGCATCACTTAAAATACATTAGTAAGACACCTATAAATGCTAGTGAATGTCTTAGAAAGGATTATAAACATCATTAAAGTTTGATAACATCTGATAAATGTGTTATTAAGGAATGTAATTTTTGCCCATTGCCCCTACTTCATTTATGACTAACAAGGCAAAAAAGTGATTTTTTTTTTCTAGATTAATGATTACTGGACAGCAAAATTTTAGGAACTTCAAAATTTAGTTTAAATTTAGGGTGGGAAAAAACGGTACATACATACACGTTTTGGAGCAGAATTTTCCATTCTAAACTTTTTTGTACTTTCACAGTAGATTTAATGAAAATAAAAACTATTTGGAATTCAAAAATTAGCTGATTTTATTTTTTTACTTTCTCAGGAAATGATTTATTTAGTATTTAGCGCAACTGAATTCCAACTGTAAGAAGAGGCAGTGAAGCTGCAGAAAGCATAGTCAGTGTTTGAGGAAACACGCCTGCAAACTAATAAAAGGGTCAAATTAATTTGAGTCAGCCAAGAGAATTACTGCATTTAAAATTAGTATAAAGAGGAGCTGCAAATCAAATTAGGGTTAGCATACGTTTTATGTTGAAAGGACTTGCATTCAAAAAAGGGACATCATTTCAACTTCCATGCAAAATGACAGCAAAGCCCAGAAAGTAAAGTGTAAAACCTCAATCCCAAGTGAAAAGAAGAAAAAAAAAAAACATCAAACCGATGAGATGAATTTTAAAAAGGCATCATTCAATGTGGGATGACACAATCCAGTTATTCCCATAAAAAGTAGCATAGCATTTGAATGATGGCGGAAATGCAGAGCATTCTTTACTGCACACCAGCTCATCCAGCAGGCAACAACCAAAGCAAACATGAGCTTCACCGACACAAACTCAAGATTCAGACAAAATGCAGAGGGGTGGGCGTCGACTCATGCAAGCATGACCGTCAAATTCAGATCTAGTAACGGCTCAATCAGTCCGGACTGAGAGCCGGTGACTGAAGTTGGAGAAGTGTGGGTGAGTTTGCAAGGAGGAAGGAAGGACGCCAAAGAAAAACAGGCAGTGCACGTTTGAGCTCCTCTGCACATACAGAAAGATGGGCCATCGCCATGACGACAACTCGATGCACTCACACGCTTCTCGTACACACAAGCACGCCAGAGGAGCAACAGAGTAAGGTACATGAGTGACCCGAAGACCCAGGTCCATGATGTGCAATTAACAAGTGCCATCCAGATTACTTTTCAAATAAAAACAATGGATTAAAAAAAAAAGTCATAAGAAAGAAAAAAAAAGATCACAACAGTGAATCAATCAGGTGGCCATTATCAAGGTCAACTTACCAGCATTTTTTGTGAGGTTGACTGATCGACAAATGTTGCCAGAGTCACACGGAAAACAAAACGAAACACAAATTACAAAATGACAGCATGTTTTCACAGAAATTTCCCTCTCCATTCTAGCAAGTGAACCAAACCGCAGGTTACAAAGCCCTGATCTGTCAATAAAGACTGGAGATTAAAGTGGATGTGAAGGACTGGTTAGATCTTCTCAGGAAACCTTAAACCAAAGGTCATAACTAAGGAGGCAAACTGATGTGGAAGAAGCATAAAGACAAAAATGGATATAGTTCGAACATGTTAGTGAGAATGTGTTTCATGGAACTGAAAAGTTATTTTAAAGTTATTCACTAGGAAGAAAAAAAAGGAAAAATGGATGAAATATGACAGCTTCTGTGTAAAAGCATGAACAAACACACAGACAAAAATCTAAATGAAAGCCAAAATACTCCAGTATATTAAATACAATTAAACAGACAAATAAATATGTGGTATAATTTGTCTAACAAGAATTACTTAAATCTGAAAAATTGTTTCCTATCATTATTATTTAAAATAACTTTTTCACAATAGCAAAAAAGTAAAATTACTATTTAAAATCTTAATAACAAATTTTCCCCATAACAAAGATATTATAAACTGACAACAACCAACACACACAAATAAATTAGACTAATTTTTTTGTGTATCCACACGTTTTTAAAAATCTGTTTTGTTTCAGTTTAACAATAAAATGAAAAAGTGTGTTTTGGGTGCAAGTCTCCAGTTCCACACATGCTGGAATATGATTAAAAATGTATATAAATAAGATAATTTTCCAAATATCTCCTCAATCATGCTACAAAATGTTGGGATAACAAAAACAAACAAAAAGTTATGCCACACTCATACACAACATGAAGGCCCCTTTAAGTTATTAAGCACCAAGATGATTTCAAAGATGCAAATGGATCAACTACACAAGATGACCAATAAACTACAGGAGAAAAAAAACTATTTACAGCAAGAACAGCAAGTCTTTTCTTCAAAATAAACTTTAATCAACTATTTTCTTGCCTACATAGTCAATAATGTAAATAATATTTCTGTAAAACATTGATAAACAGCCTGACAGTCAGTGCCTCCTGTACTTCATTTCAGAATGTATTAACAGCACGTCTGGACCGTCCTGCACGCCTTCACAACAGACTGTAACATAGGGGGGTGTGATGCTACAGGGTCATTTACCTTGCGACCATCGCTGGCGTGACAGTTGACATTTAGAGGAGTCAGTAAAGCCATCAGCTTCTCTTCATTTCCACTTCTGTAAAAGCCATAGTTGAAAAGAAAGATGTCAACATATACAGCTTGACATAATGTAGGACCTTAAGAAAAAAAATTGTCGGTTTATGGTAAAAAGTTTTTAACTTTTTCTCTACATTTTGTGATTTTAATATTTTAAAATGTGTGCATTTAATCATGTAAATTAGTGTTTCTGTCAAGTGATTCGTCTTTGAGAGCTACAGACCACTGTCTTCAATTATTATTATTATTATTATTATTATTATTTTTACAGATAAACTCACCTTGCAGCTTCTAGAAGTTCGTCCTTCTTGTATTCACCTGGAAAAACAAACAAACATGAGACTTAATGTTAAGATAAACATTGTAAAATGTCATTATTACAGTTTAAAACTACATTATTTTAAACATAAAATGTGATTTAATAAATGGATCACACAATTTAAATCAGAAAAATCAGTATAGACGGATGTTTACCACAACAATCATGATCAAATGACTTCACCTTTTTGAATATCTTAATATATTTATGCTATTATTTAAACACTGTTTTGATAAACCAGCAAAATAAGTCTCTGTTTTTTATTTTAAGTGTAATCCAGAGGAATACATATTTATATAATAAGCCAAATGGAGTAGTTAAGAATTAAATGTTTGAATTTCTCAAAAACATAATAATGACAAAATAATCTAATATTTACTGCAACTTTTAGGTCACTTTTACTAACTTTTACCAGGGTAATCTCTTCAACACATCAAAATAAAATAAAAAAGTGACTATAAACGAAATTGAGGCAATATGATCTAAATAAATTACCATCTAGTTTTAATTTCCATAGTTCACATCAGCTCAGATCTGCAACATGAACCCAAAGGCATACTTAAGATAATAAAAAGTGTCAGCTATTTATTTTGGAGTCTTCAAAAACATTCATATTTTAGATGCAAGATTAGCACAAAGTGCAGCAAAATTTTCATTGGCACCAGAAGTAAACAGTGCAAATAGTGTCAAACATGGCATCAATCACACTCATTTACACATATGTTGCAATGTTCTCAAACTCTACATTCAGCAGCAGGTATTTTGGTGTCTGAGCCCTTAGTTTATAGAACATTCAATTTGAAGAGCAAGTTTGTTGCATTTCCTTTATTGAAAATAAAGTTTTGATTTGAATTTTAAACATAGCTCATTTGCTGTAGAGCAAAATACTGAATTTCTGAACAAATTTAAGGCGTTTGGCAATATATGTTGCATTTTCAAATAGTACAATTATTGTAGGGAGAAAAATCGGAAGACCTAAGGATTCAATTTTAGAGAAATTAATAATATTGTTTAAGGACTGACCTGTGAGAACTGCTTTGGCTGAAGGGTCGGCCAAATCCAGAGCAGATTTGCCATCAGTATTGCGAATATTTGGATCAGCTCCGTGTTGAAGTAACACTGGTAGAAAGTTCAAACGAAACACGAAAAGTCATAAATGTTGCATGGTATTACACAAAAATCTGAAGTGAGAAAACATGATACTATAGAAGTTGAAAACATCTTGTGTAAACATTTAGCCTTCCAGTAATTTACAATTTATATTTATGAAAACAAACTTTCTTTTCTAGGCTCCAAAGATCCTTACCGATGCAAACATCTATCTTTCCTTTGATAGCAGCTTCGTGCAGTGGCGTGTAGTTCCAGTTATCTCTGGCATTTGGATCTGCACCTTGACACAGGAGGAGGCTAACAACCTCCGCGTGCCCGAAAGAACAAGCGTTATGGAGAGGGATGAGGCCCCCATCATCCCTTGCGTGAACATTGGCACCCGTTTGCAAGAGATGCTCCACTACATCCTTTCTACCAAAACCTAAAAGAAGAAAAAAATAATAGTAATTTGAAGCACATTTTCTATATCCAATAACTACAACAACAGAAAAAAAAAATATAAAAATCTAACAAAAAATTAGTTGCAACTGTTAAAACGGTACGGGTGGTCGCCATGACATTACGTCATGGAAGTTATCAAATTCGCTAAGGTAGGGAAAAAACGGGGGGAATGTGTTTAAAGTGTAGGTAGTAAATAAAATGATTATGCTAAATCAAATTGTGTTTTGGGTTGAAAAGTTAAAATCATTACAGACATAAAGAGTTATATAGTAATGACTCGATAGCGAGCACGAGCTTTATCGATAACATTTAAAAATGAGTATTAGCAAAACAAAACAACAAAATAAGAAATACAGTATCGACTACAGTCTAAAATCATACACTTGCTTTAGTTATATTAACATTTTAGCTTAATGCAGGACTCTCGTTAGCTTAGCTCCTACTTACCCGCAGCGAAATGAAGCGGTGTTGATTTTCGACCAGCCATGTCTTTAGCGTTTACATTCACCGAGTCGACAAGTCTTTTAACCCGGGATACATCCCCATTTCTGCAAGCCTCAAACAACTCCCTGAACGCTCCACCGACGCTGCTGCTGCTAGTGCTACCGTCTGTAGGGCTAGCAGCTCCCGACCCGGGGCTCGAAACGCTGCTGCCCCCGCCAGAGGCTGTCGGAGTAGAGCTTGAACTGCTAGCAAGGGCCGGTGCTGGCAAGTCCGGGGAGGCCAAAGCCACATCTATCCCTCCGCTACATTCCCTTTCCATCTCCGGCGGCCCTGCCGCGGAAGCCAGCAGAGCCATGGCCGAAGAGGAGGGAGCAGCGCCCGAAAGAGAGCTGCTTCTCGGTGGAGACTGTAATGCGGACTGCTGTTGTTGTTGCTGCGAAGACCGTCGAGACGCCGCCATTAAAGCAGCTCTCAGGCGTCAATGAGAACTGCGCCTGCTTTCCGGTGAAAGTGCTCGCGTTTCCTGTCAGCTGTTCGCCTCTTGGCCGTCACGTTTCTGGTTGTTTGTGTGCGTGTGCAAACTCTTTGAGATTTGTTCTCAATTTTATCACTGCCCCATGTGAGCATTAAATGAATAAGCCCTTTACAAAAAGTGTTGTAAATGGCCTTTAACATTTCCACATATGCCTTACATACAACAGTTAACAGTCACTCGTATTTTGTAATCATAAAGACCCACATTTTTAGAGTTTATCAGTTATTTAATAATTTCCTTTAGAAATTAATCAAACATTTACCTTTTGAAGAAATTTAGAATTAAAAATAAAATACCCTAAAATGTAAAAAAAAAAAAATAGTATAAAGCTCAGGATTTTATTGCTATTTATATAGCTCACTGAAACCTGAAAAGCCACAACAACCTGACACAATATTCTATGTCCGAATTCCTTTCCTACTCACTAAATAGTGCGTTCTTCAATATGTAGTGCTGTCCGAATCTACAACTCAAAAATCGAGTGCACCCCCAGGGCCTGCAAAGGCCCTAACACCTGATCATTTTTAAAAGCTATTTAAAAGCGGTGAGGCTGGCAGGGAACCTAACTGCATCTTACCCAGACATAGCACGTACTTGCAAATATAGTGTGGCGACCTGGGTGTTAGCCCTGCCTTCAGCTCCTAAGACTGATGGGAAGTGGGAAATCTTGGGGGTGTTACATTGCTCACCATAAGTGAGGGAGCTGTGAGCAGAACTGACTTTCATGCTGTTTGGCTGTTCAGTATGGAAGCCCAAACTGTTCTTAATTAAATAAATAAATACAACATTATTTAATCAAGCAACACTTCAATAAAAGTCTTTTCAATAAATAATTGACCATTTTATTATGAAATACATTTCATTAAAATTTAAATGGACCATTTTATTATGAAAT
>NC_050520.1:27239029-27261797 GCF_002922805.2 Oryzias melastigma
GTGGGGAAGATGACTCATGATTCTCGAGTCAGTAAAGTGACTCGCGAGTTTTGAACGATTCGTTCACGACTCGCACATCACTACTGTTCAGGTGTATTCAAAATACATGGGCATTAATGCTGGAAGTGCATCTTGCTTCTCTCTCTACTTCTCCTCTCTGAGACTGTCAGATCGTGCAGTGTATAGGACACGGACGGATTTCCACCTCAGCTAGTTAAAGAGTAGCTCAGCTCTCGGCCCCCCGGTACAAGTGATGTACCAGCTGGGTTGTTACATTGAAGTTAGAAGTGGGATGTTGAGCTGATGCTGCTTTGCTATGGAGAACTACACCATGGTGCGAGAGATGGCAGAGATTGAGTAACAAATCTGCATCCTGGAAGCAACTCAGGAGAGACGAGAAGCAAGAGCAAATCATCTCCCTGATGGCAGGGGCACCTGGTAACATCTACAGCCTCTCCCCGCGAGTTTGGTTTCCACGCTGGTGATGGACTGTCCAGAGCAGCCTGTGGTGACAACACGCAACCCAGTCAAACTTCTGCGACACAATGGCTTAACACCATTGGAACCATACCTGACTCAGGTTAACTTGTGGCCGGTTATGGGGGCTGGAGCCCCGAAGAGACTGTTACACACTTATCCCTGGCTCTGGAGGGTGTTGCACTCCAGGTACTGCTGGACCTCTCTTCTGCGGAGCAGCGAGAACTGTCTGCGTTGACAGCAGCATTGGAGCGACGCTTTGGAGAGCGGATCTCGACAAAACGGAACCGAGAGCAACTGGAGTCTCGCCACCGTAGAGACAACGAACACCTGGGGACCTTCGCCGCTGATGTGCAGCTCTTCGCTCGGCGGGGTTATCCAACCTTCCCACCTGTAGCAGTAGAGGAACTGAGCCTTCATGCTTTCCTCAGAGGACTTGCCCCAGAATGTCTGCACCAGCACGTACGGCTGGCAAGGCCATCTACCCTGAGAACAGCACTGCGTGAAGCAGAGAGTGCGGAGGAATTATTTCTGTCGGCAGGGGCTGCTGGCGGACTTGCACCACATGTGCTCTGGTTAGAGCAGTTGGAGTGGAGGACAGAGAGGGGCCAGTCTTGGAACCAGCAGTTAACCGAACAGAGTCTACTCCCTCAAGGCATCCTGCACCCCAGAGTTACGTTGCCATCGCTGCGGGGACCAAGGGCACTTTGCTAGGAACTGTTTGGCCCCAGCACCCAGAACCATGAGTAGCGGGTTGGGAAACGGAGGCAGAGCGAGGCTGTGAGGGATCCCTCACCCTGACAGCAGACATCCCTCTGTCCGGTGGTGGGACGATGTGGGACATCACAGGGACTGTTTGTAGAGTGCAGTGTTGTGGATTACTGTCGGAGGGCATTGGTTGACACTGGAGCGACCATTAGCCTGCTACTCAGGGGTACAGAGCCTGACTCTGCCAGCTGGGCACCTACTGACATGGAACTGTTGACAGTAACGGGTGAGCGAACTCAGCTAGCTGGAAAAAAGACTGTTAAGGTGGTGGTTGGAACCTACAACTGTGAGCATAAATTTTGGCTGGCTGATATTCACGAGGACTGCATCCTGTGATTGGATTTACTAAGCCGATGGGGGGCACAAGTTGACGTGTCAAAGGCTCAACTCCACCTCAGTGCAGAGATTGTACCACTCTGGTTCAACCGAGATCCAAGTAAAGAAACTCACAAAGCAAATCAAAGGAACCACCGTACTCAAGTCGGAGCCTGTGACCAGCACACACCAGACTGCCCGCCCCCTACTACAGCAGCTGCAGCTGCCATCAGGGAATTAGCAACCCGGTGTGGCCAATCACTGGATGCAGGACAGAGAGAGCAGGTAAATCACCTCTTGCTGGAGTATGTTGACATTTTTGCTGCTCATGATGAGGACTGCACCAGAACAACGCTGGTACAGGACCACATAAACACTGGGGAAGCAGCTCCTGTTCGCCTGCGGCCACATAGACTACCCTTAGCCAAACGGCAGGCTGCAGAGGATTGCATTCGCAGCATGGCAGCCAATGGGGTTATTGAGCCATTGGACAGCCCACGGTCTGCACCTGTAGTCATGGTCCGAAAGAAAGATGGAGGGTGGCGGCCCTGTGTTGATTACAGATGACTGAACGCTGTGACGAGGAAAGACTCTTACACCCTGCCACGGATTGACAATGCTCTGGACTATGTCGCTGGGTCCTAGTGGTTTAGTTCCTTGGACTTAAGGAGCGGCTACTGGCAAGTTGAACTGGCCAAAGACGACTGAGCTAAGACTGCTTTTAGCATTGGACATGGACTGTGGCAGTTTACCGTGATGCCCTTTGGACTGTGCAATGCGGCAGCCACATTTGAGCAGCTCATGGGGTGGGTATTGAGGAATATACCCCGCAGCCGCTGTGTGGTGTACTTGGATGATCTGTTGGTGCATGCTCGGGACTTTGACACTGCCCTGGATAATTTGCGGGAAGTGTTTGCAGTCATTCGTGGAGCAAGGCTGCGCCTTAACCCAGCAAAGTGTTGTTTCATGGGTAGAGAAACACATTTTTTGGGACATGTGGTCAGTAGCAAGGGTGTGAGTACTGACCCAGCAAAGGTGGTCGCAGTGGCAGAATGGCCGCAGCCAGCCAGCCTCAATGAGCTACGGAGTTTCCTGGGCCTAGCTTCTTACTACCGCAAGTTCATTAGAGACTTTGCTACAGCGGCTGCACCCCTTTACCAACTCACCCGCAAAGGTCGCCAGTTTGACTGGACTGGAGACTGCACTGCGTCACCAGACGAGAGCTACTAGCTGTGGTTTTAGCTTTGAAGCACTTTCAGACTTACCTGCTTGGCACGCGGATCACTCTAAGAACCGACCATGCCTCCCTGACCTGGCTACTGAACTTCCGTCAGCCGGAGGGCCAGGTGGCTAGATGGATTGAAGTGCTTCAGGAGTACGACTTCTCCATTCAACACCGACCAGGACAGCAACAGGCCAACGCTGATGCGCTCTCCCGACGACCCTGTCTCATTGAGGAGTGCAGATACTGCAGGCGTCAGGAGGAGTGGAGCCAGGGGACAACAGCAACGGTGGCTGTAGCAGTAACATCGCCACAGGTGCATAGTGATGGGGCGGAGCTGTTTTCGCAGGAGCAGCTACAAGATGCACAAGAAGCAGACCAAGCTTTGGCTGAAGTAAGAAGGTGGGTCAAGGTAGGACGGCACCCTGATTGGTCAGCTGTGTCAGCTGCTGATCCAGAGCTGAAAACGCTGCACTCTCTCTGGGGCAACCTAGAGCTCCACAATGGTATCCTGTATCGGCACTGGCGGGCTCCAGGGGCAGGGCGAGTTATTTTTATTATTATATTGTGCTCTGACACTAAATTGCCCAGATTAAATTAAAATTGTGTACCCATTTTTTATTTTTACATCTTGGAATGATTTTAATAAATGAGGAAGTGCATGGAAAACTGAAGTTTAACAGTTACATCAAAAATGAAGTCATGGAAAAAAAATATGACACCTTACTGATTATTTGATTCTTTATTATGGAATGATCATTTATTAATGCTCAATCTCACTTTAATTTTTTCCTGGAAAAGAAAGTGATTTAGCAACAATTTCACATAAAGCATTGTTTTTTTTCATAGACTAAAAATAAAAAAGAACAAAATACACATTTTAGAGAAGGAAAAAGTTGGGAAACCCTACCCCATCATAGCTGACATTACCTCCTTTGGCTAAAGTAACTGCAGTGAGATCCTTCTTGTTGTCCTCTATCAGTCTCAGGCACTGATCTGAGGAAAATTTGCTCCACTTCTCTATAAATTGACTATTTTAAATTAGATATTTAAGGTGTTTCTTGCATTTCAAGTCAGCTCACAGCATCTCAATTGGATTGAGATCTGGGCTCTGACAGGGCCATTCCAGGACTCTCCGGTTCTTAACTTTGACCCTGTCCTTGGTAGATTTGTGGATATACTTTGGTTCATTATGTTGGAGGGCCCAGTTCTGCTTTAGCTTTAATTTTCTTACAGATGATTTTACATTTTCCTCAAGTATCTTCTGTTACACCGCAGAATTCACAATGGATTCGATGATGGTGAGCTGGCTTGGTCCTGTTGCAGCAAAGCTAATGCCAAACCATGACACTTCCACCTCTATGCATCACAGTTATGAGGTTCTTTTCTTGGAATAATGCATTTGGTTTATGCCAAAAATGTCCTCTGTTCTGGGGTCCAAATAATTAGACTCATCTGTCAAAAGAACACTATTCCAAAAGTCAGTAATTTTGGCCACATACTCTGGCAAACTTAAGTTTGGCCATGATGTTTTTCTTGGAGAGCAATGGTTGTCTCCTTGTCCCATCAAACTGTAGTTTCTGAAAGTAGTCATGTACTTTCACATCAACAGTAGCAAGGGCCTGCTGCAAGTCCTGTCGTGACATTTTAGGATTTTTAGTGACTTCTTTTAGCATTCTGAGCTCTGCTCTGGGGTTGAACTTGCTTGGACAGTCAGACCTGGGCAACGTGGCAACTGCTTAGAAATTCCTCCACCTGTAAACAATTTTCCAGATGGTGGAATGACTGATGGCAAATTCTTTTGAGATTTTTTTAAAGCCCTTAGCAGACTTGTATGCAGGCACAATCTTTTGAGGTTCTCAGGCAGCTCTCTCGATTTTTCTCACTTAAACCTTCAGAAGCATACTAAACTAAATGTCTGAGGTTAAAATAGGGCAAGACTCCTTAAAACTGCTAGATAGTGATGTCCTGATTATGTGCATCAGTTGTGATACACCTGTTCGAATATAGTCATTTTAAGTGGGGAAATATGTGGTGTCCTAATTTTCTCCTAACCAGAAATAGCATTCTGCAAGTTTGCTACTACCACTCCACTCAGAGCAATTTATTTGAACGCCTTTTAACAAACTTCACATTTAAAAGTTTCATTGTGTCATGTACTGAAGGAAAATTAAAGTTAATGTCTATTTATGTTTAAGAGTAATCGTTTAAATGTGTACAAGTGTATGTATGCACATTTTTCAATCAAATTTTATGTCAGATTTTCACCCCTCCCCTCTAGGGACGCTCAAACTATTCAAGTCCTCTTCAATAGCTACAAAAGCATGTTTGTCTTCATTTTGCAAATATTACAGAGAGTATATGCTAGTAATACAAATAGCTTCATGTTATATTGCACCATGAGCTTTTCCCCCCTTTTTAATCACAGAAGAAATGACGCAAAATGAATTTGTGTGTTTCAACAATTTTTACACAGCGTAAGAAAGGAGTACTTTATGGTCACTGAAGAGGCTGATGTGTGTTCACAAACTTAGGTAAAAGGAGAACGATCAAATATTTAACAAAAGTTATTTACTTAATGCTAAATTATCTTAAACGTTTATATAAAGGACAGGGAAGGTAAAAGGCCAAAATTGACGATTATAATATGATCGTTACATCCCTATTAAACGACTATTACGGATGCATTAACCTATTTTGTCCACAAGATGTCAGTAGAGGGCAAGGGAGGTGTAGTTTTTGTGGATGCCACCCAAACAATAAGGTCATGAGATAAGAAGACAAACAGTTAATGTTTTATTACAAACAGGAAATCCTCACTGAACATGATACTGAACAAAGCTGCACTAAAATTTCAAAATGTTTTTGTCAACTCAATAAGACAATGAAGCGAAGGTTTGTTCTATATTAGTTGAAGTCTGAAAGTGCAGGCGTTTTATTGCATATGCATGCTAATTTGAATGCATGTCAGATGGTTCTATATGAAAGGTTTATATACCAGCCATTGTTTAGTTGAATGCGTTTTAGGTATTTTCCTTGTGATGTCATCAAATTAAATAACCTACATGGTCATTACACCCTCAGGACTGAGTGAGAATTTATATTCTGGCAGATACCATTTCAAAGGTAAGAGTGTAGAAATGTAAGAATTCAGGTTGGTTTGTCTTCTACAAGTCTTCAATATTTAATCTTAATTTAATGTGACAACTTGACCATTTTGTGACATCTGATTTGATTTAAAATAGTTTAATATTTGCCATATGACTTAACACAAAATTGTGTTAAGTCATATGTGTTTTTTTTTAAACTAATTTTCTTTTAGCAACCAACGAGACATTTTTGATGTTGGACATTTAGAAATGTAAATAATTTAGGAAAAGATAAAACTTTGCAACAACACCAAAATCTAACATGACACAATCAAATTACTTATTTTTTGCATTTATGAATGTAACTCTGTTCATGTTAACTGTGAGCTATTATTTAGTCAACAGGTTAACTCCTTTAAAAGACACAGGACCTATTATGTATAAACAGCACTTTATCGGGAAAGATGTTCAATGTTTGAAAAGCCTCATCTTTGAACCTGAATGAACTTAGAAACACTTGCTTAAAATAAGAGCACTTGCTAAATAGGAATAGATTAGAATATTAGTCTGGATTTGTTGCACATTAAAGTACATTCTGTTAAGTTCCTTAACAGAAAACAACCAGCACATCTAACACCTTAGGAAGTCTTTGATGTGAACCTCTGTCTACTCTTTTCTTAAGGGAAGAAAACTCTTCCTAATTTTACATTTGCAAAGTTTCTTTCTTTCTTCAAAATGTACATTTTCCTCCAGTAGCCCCATTTTATGCTCATTTAAATTGAAAAGGGAAAGGGGTAGATGTAGATTTATTATTTACTAATCCTAAATGATCCATGCTTCACACTCATGTGTCACAACAGGCACTTTATTAACAGCAGATTCCTGCCTGATCATCAAAAGAACACTTTTCTTAAAACAGCATACAGAATACTTTTCAAACTCAGAACAAATTCAGTTTGAAAAAAAAAACATTTAAGGTAATTTTCACTAAAAATGCGTAAACTTCAGAAATTAAACGAACTGCTCAAAAAATAAACAATGAAACCTATAAAACCACAACAGCTTACAAGAAAAAGAGCTACAAGAAAAAGAGCTTGTCTGAGAGCTGGACAGCTGGCTCCGAGTGCAGGTACTGACCCGACAGGTACGCCAGCTTGTGCGCATACTTGCATGGTGCTGGAACTCTGATGGTGCCAGACCAGTTCCAGTACAGATAGCACATTTTAAAAGTCAACCTGGAAAAAAATTCAGAAATGAAAGAAAAAAAAAAAAAAACAATGTAAAAGTGAAAAAGTGAAGATCCACAATGCTTTATACACAGGTTCTCTTTTAGGAAAAATCTACAAGCAGGAACTTTGAAATCAGATAACATGACAGAATGATTTAAAATATAGAACAAAATCACGTTATTGCTGCAGTTTGCAGAACCAACCTGAAGTTACATTTTTGAAAATTTGATCTATTCCAACAGATTTTAAAAAACTAAAACGTGAATTAACAACCACAAGCAGGTGATCATCTGTGAGAATAATGGCGAGTCTATACCTTTGCAGGTGGTCTGGGGTGAGGTTTGCTGTGTTGTACAGTGTGACATAATGAGTGGGGAGTCCAACGCCTTGTCTGATGTCGTGTGCCGTCAAATAGAAGTCCACCCTTAAAGTCAGAGGGAAAAAATAAAATATTTGTAAGCAGTGCTCAGTTATTCTGACTCAAAAGTGTGCACATTACCGGCTATGAATTGTGTAATATAGCGGTTCCCAACATTTTGTCAGACAATATTTTCACAGACCGATCTGTAAGGGTCTGAAATGGGTGTCAGTTTTTTTGCTTCTCAGTTTCTCTTAACTTTTGAGGGTAAAGTTTATCTTCATCCTCTGTAAAATGTCTGCAGCTGCTTTAAACTTTATTTGAACACTGGATTTTATGAAACATTAAAAATGTGATGGGTATTTTCCATAACCCATAAAGGTCCCTAAAACTGCTAGTTTCTAAATATAATAATGTTAAATGTGAATCCACCATTTGATAAAGCTTTATTAAAAGCTTTTATGTAATATCAGGCAGATGCTAATTATTATGCAGTATTTTATAACTGCAATAAATCCATATTTGGAGTATAGACTCCTGGTTTTTATCTGTTTGATGCAGCGTTATTTTATTTTGAAGTTGAAGGGTCATTTGTTTAATCACAGACTCTTTTGCAAAAAGAAATGATCCTAATACATTTGTTTTTCATTATCTTTGCTAGCTTGGGTCTGTAATTTAGCAGTCAGTGCAGCCGCTTTAAGAAAGTGCAGATGGATTTTCAACACCTGACTGAGAGACTTGATAAGTGTCGAGAATTAGTCGGAGGTGGTGGACAGAATCCAGTAGTTCTCCAAAATAAAACTTTCTTTAGAATTAGATTATAAATACATTTGAAAAAAAATGGTTAAGTTTTTTTCCCTGCTGTAGTGTACTGGTCCATCACTTGGGACCAATGATTAAATGCAAACTTTTTAAAATATCACATTGAAATTATTTTACTGTACAAACTTATCAACGTGGACTTGCAATAGTTAAGAGGAAAACATCTTCTCAAATCTGTTTTTAGTGTCGGCTCAAAACAAAAAAAACTACAAATAAATCCCTGGAGAGACATTTTAAAGACTACGAACTTCCGTGTTTGCTAACAATAGGTAAAAAGTCGGGTAAGTCGGGTGACAGACCAGTTTTTGTTAGTGAGGGTGTGATCCAGAACGGTTCCCGGTGGGACAGCGCCGAAGCCGTTTGCAGAGCATGAGTACAGGATGGTGTTGATGCGCTTTTGGACCACGATGAAGACCAGCTTGGGGTCGTAGTTGGGGAAGGTCTCAAAGCACTTGATCAGCTGTGGGATCTCGTACAGCTCCACCATCTTCAGCTGACTGTCAGACACGCCATCTCGGTAAACCACAATCTTCTGTGGCAAGTCATGATTCAGCTGCAAAGGAAAACATACAAGACAAGTCAACATAAGGTAGTAAAAAATGATTTGTGCATTTGATTTATCATCTAATACCTTTTTAGACTAACATTTGGGGAACATTCTGATAAAGATCATCTAAAGACTTTTATGAAGGAAAAAAAGATGTAAAAGGAGTTTCTGAGCAATCTGTGAGTTATCTTTGGGTTAGATAAGGTTATGGAGGGAAGAGGGGCTTAATATTTGGAATGCAAAGTGGTTTTACCTCATAATACTTCTGCAGTGTGGACAGGAAGCAGGTTCTGAAGCCACTGATCAGTTCCTCAGTGGGGGTCTGGAAAATCACTCTGGAATGCCAGTGGGTCAGGGAACTACACACAAAATAGATTCAGAAATGTTAATTCCTAACAATTTTTCAGGTCAAACACAATTAAAAACAATAAAATTAACTAAATGTAGTGTTTAATGATGGTGTTCATTATATTAAGTATTAAAAAACAAACACACAAGCCCTACATCATAAACAGGTCCAAACTGGTCAGCCCACCTATAGCAGTAAAAAGTGTTTGGGATAACAGGAATTGCTCTTTTTAGGGTTGTGAAGGGATTTTGTCAGATAAGCTAGGTGTAAGGTGCATTTTTTTCAATGAAATTCCTGACAAAAGGCTCATCTTTTGTTCAAGTTTATTCAGAAGTGGAACAGCAGGTTGCTATTTTAGATTGAGATAAATTTAAGGAACAGTACTTTTAAAAGTATTTTATTGTTATTGATAAACTGAGTTGGAAGCCACACATCAGACACATACAAACTAAAATTTCAAAAAGTATTTCAATTATAAAAAAAATCAAAATATATATTAGAATAAAACTGTAAATATTTATTGTACTGCTCCTTAATATTACAATATTTCACCTACTGTATAGAAATTTGGGGAAATAATTATAAGAGTTCACTGCATCCTCTCTTTTTGCTTCGGAAACGAGCCATCAAAATTATACATAAAGCCGGTATCTTGATCACACTAACAATTTATTTTATCAATCCAGAATTTTAAAACTGTATGACCTTGTTGATTTTATACAGAGCTAACGGGAAAACATTACCGTACAATATTCAAAAACAGTTCTTAGAAAATGACGGAGGATACAAACTGAGAGGATGCAGGAACTTCAAGGTAAGATTGATAAGAACCACAAAGAAAAGTTTCTGTTTCTGTGTGAGGCACTAAACTCTAGAACAAGTTAAGTAATGAGCTCAAACAATGTTCAAGCATTTATAAATTCAAGAAAATGTATAAAGAAACTCTTTCACAATATGGAGATAAGACGAGTTAAAGATCAACTGGTGTTTGAATAATTCCAAATGTGTGAACTTGAATGTGATGAAATAATCAAAGCTTTTTCAAATGCGATCAATGAGTTTTACATTGTGTAATATGCAGTAATGATTACTGAAAAGTTTACAATCACTATGGTATTAATTTTCTTTACTTGATCCAAAATATGTAGCAAGGATTACAGAATTATTGTAATTATGTGTTCTAAAGATAATCAATGATTATTAGATATTGTGTGAATCATTAATGTTTATTGAAAATATATAATAATTCTTTCAGAATTATTAAGAACTCTATTGTTACTTTAAAAATTGATCTCAATGTATAATGATTTTATTTCTGAATCAACATAACATGGTATTGTGATGATAAACAATGAGTATTGTATGTCTGTTACATGATGTATGATGTTACCGTTTACAGAAAAATGTTTGATGAGATTAATCAATAATCAACAAGTAATTCACTTTACTATTGGGAATTACAAAAAAAAACAAAACAACAACCGGATTACATAATTAAGCAAAACAGAGAAATTAAGTAATTAAGTAGGGATGGGATCATACAAATTCGATTCTTCACACTCCATTTCAAGCAATCAATCAAACTCTACTGACTTTAGGTAATTATCACAAAAAATGAATGAACAAAATGTGACATAAGTGTGTTTTATTTTTGTTTTCTATTTTTCTAATCAATGCATTTAATTGTTTCTGTAATGAGTTTGAAATAATTGTGTGTTTTGTTCTGTATTTTTCAATCTATGCTTGAAATAAACCAATCAATCAATCAAAAATAGATTTCACAAAATTCTGAGCAAACTAAGTTTGACAGTTGAAAAATGAGACTTCTGAAAGAGAAGCCATAGTTGGGGTGGGGGGGTGGGGTTTCCTGACTCAATTTCATATGTATGGTTATTCTTTAGGCCACGTTTGGTGGGTCGTCCAACATTTCAAAAGTAGGTCAAATTGCTGCATAGGACTTCACTTAAAACATCCTTTCAGTGGGGTCACATTTGCGTTACATGGTGTTGAAGATGCACGGGACAATCAATACATGTTTTCTTAATGTATCTCTAAACAGCAAACAGCTACTTTCACTATATTTTTAGCCAACGTTAATTTTCGACATGTTTAGAATTTATTTTAATGCCTTTACAGGGTCCACAAAGCTGGAGTCTACTGCTGGTTAAGTTCCTTTCCAAACATTAAGCATTTCTCTCTACTCTTTCAGTCGTTTCTGTGCATCCACTCAAATGTGCAGCATTTTAAAATGAAGTCAAATAAGACAACCAGTCCCTCATTCTTAAAATAGCTGACCAATTAGAGGAGACCTGGAGCAAAACATCAAACACTATGTCCTACTTAAGAACATATAAGGAGGATTTAAGAGGATTGGTGTACATAAAATGTGAACATTTAAGTATGTTGCTGTTATTTACATAAAACTTTACTGTCACGGTCCCAATCACCCTTGTAGTCATTCACTCACAGGCTTTTATACATAAATGGAGCTAGAGCTGCCATGTAAGGCCATGGGGGTAATGTAGTGTCTTGTTCAAGGACATCACATCACCACATGCATGAACACATGAATGTTCAGAGGGGGAACCAAATGTCAACTTCTAGTTGTGGGAAAACTGCTCACTTACGGCTTCAGCAAAATGAAACCAACTCAGATGCCATTATTCCGCAATGCAGATGACAGTAAAAAATGATTGGTCTGAATTAACGTTTCTATAGCAATTACTGTTGCAAATCATGAGTGAGCTTGTTGGAAGGCACCACCCTTCCACTGAAAGCGGGAAGGGGTGTGGATCTTCCAAATGTTTCAAAAGTTCAAGGTAGAGTAGCAGGCACCCCAAGCTTTTATTGAGGTATCTAATTGGTCTTGAATAACTTGCAATGTTTTTCTGACAAATAGAATGACTGGATAATAGCCGTTTATTTCTCTAAAGAAGTCTAAGAGTAGAGATTGTGAATTACGAATAAAACAAAAGCCCTGAAACAGATTTAGGACGAAAAAAGAAACATTTTGTACCTGTTCACACTTGCAACAAATCCCATAACAGACTGATGCTTTTTGCTGGTGTCGTGGTGCACATCAACTCCAATCACCATCAAGCTTTTCTATTGAGAAAGGACAAGAAACAATCCGTTGGCAGATATAAACAGAACTTTAGTGAAATGACTCGAGCTTCTTTTAATAATATACACACTGCAAAGACGTGCAAATCAAAAACATTTCAATAAAAACAAGTAAATAATATCAGTTGTATTAGGAGCAGACTGTTCAACCCACAAATTGAGCACATTTTCTGTGGGCAGCAAAGATAATTAGAGATGCACTGATTGGAATTTTCTTGGCTGATTCTGATAACAGATTTGGTGTGATGTGCCGATAATTTTTGCCTGTTCTGGCTTTTGTCTAAAGAGGTATAAATAGTCAAAATGAACACACAAAAGGAATCAAATCCTAATAATCAATTTTCTGAACCTGCTTAGTCCCTTTCAGTGGTCACAGGGTTGCTGGAGCATATCCCAGCCACTGTTGGGTGGAGGAGGTCAATAAAATTCCATTTTATAGAAGTTCAGTTTTAAATAAAAACTCTTTCACACGAAAGGCTTTAAAAAAATAACACTCTGAAATGCTGCATTTCAAATGAAAGTCACCAGATTCCTCCTGGTTGTTTAGCCTTCTTGGGTTCAAAGAACAGAGGAACAAGAATGAGGATATAAAGCATGACATTTTCAGAGGGTGCATTCACAATGGCAGGTTTGATTCTCAGCTGGTTTTGTTTTCTCTGATGATATGCTTTGTTTGGCAAAAGGGAAAGCTCACCTGAAGTCTGCTGTGGACCAAACTAGATAATCTCCATTTGCAGGAGAATGAGGGTCTGGGATTACTTTAAGGTGAACTAAATTGAAAAAGTAAACTAAAGAGAGCAAGTGACAGAATTAAGTATCATGAGTAGATAAAAACCCCATAGCGTGAAAATGATAAAATACAGTTATAATGATAGAAATGTTGGAAAAGACTCAGAACTGGAGCTTTGCCAGGTCTTTCAGGACCTTCATCTTCATTTAAGTGTTCCAGAATCCTGGGATGGTGCCGAAATTCTCCAGAGCCCATCAAAGTATAGCTATGTGATCTCTTTTGATGTCTGCATTTAGACATCTGTGTTGAACTTCGTTGACTTTTAACCATTTGACTTACAAAAAGATTAAAGAAGAGCATTTAATCTGTATACATTTTGTCTGGGAGGTTTAAAAGAGCAGCAAAAGGCATATAATTATTGGCAAGCACAAGTCTGTATAAGCCCAGAAAGTGAGCTAATGTCAGCACTACAACATGTTTCTGTACCCGCAGGGTTCAATGCTCTGTGGGTTGGTCTTTCAAACAGCAGAATTCATTGAGTTGATCAAGTTGACGGCCACAGACTTACTTGCACAAGGATATTTTGGTTTTCATGTAGTGAGGAAAAAAAACTGAGCGCATTAACTGTGGAAGGTCTTCTTTTAAAAGCCGTTTGGTGGTAATTTTAGTAAGTATTTGCTGCAGGAAAAGCTTCCAGAAGTGAGTAAAAATACACTGCTCATAAAAATTAAAGGAGCACTTTAAAGAAGCACATTAAATACATCAGATCTTAATATGAAGTTGGATATCTATAGAAATAAAGACAGGGCAGTGTCTTAGGAACAAAAGGATGCCAAGTCTTTTAATGGAAATAAAAGTTTTCAGCCTACAGAGGGCTCAATTGTGTAGACACCATAAAATCAGAGTGAAATGAAGATGTGGCAGACTAGTCAATTTTTTCCAAAACTTAATTTCTGCAACTCAAAATGCTTTTCAGTATCTTGTGTGGCCCCCACAAGCTTGTATGCATGCTTGACAATGTCGCGGCATGCTCCTAATGAGACGACGGATGGTGTCTTGTGGCATTTCCTCCCAGATCTGTGTGAGGGCAACCCTGAGCTGTTGTACAGTCTGAGGAGCAACCTGACGGCGCCTAATGGACCGAAACATAATGTCCCAGAGATGTTCTATTGGGTTTAAGTCAGGGGATCGTGAAGGCCATTCAATTGTTTCAATTCCTTCATCCTCCAGGTACAGCCTGCATACTCGTGCCACGTGAGGACGGGCATTGTCGTGCATTAGGAGGAAACCAGGACCTACTGCACCAGCGTAGGGTCTGACAATGGGTTCAAGGATTTCATCTGGATACCATATGGCAGTCAGAGCACCATTTCCTAGGTAGTAGAGGTCTGTGTGTCCCTCCATGGATATGCCCTCCCAGACCATCAATGACCCACCACCTAACCTGTCATGTTGAACGACGTTGCAGGCAGCATAACGTTCTCCTTGGCTTCTCCAGACTCTTTCACGTCTATCACAAGTGCTCAGGGTGAACCTGCTCTCGTCTGTGAAAAGTACAGGGTGCCAGTGGCTGATTTGCCAATTCTGGTATTCTTGAGCAAATGCCAGTCGAGCTCCACGGTGCTGGGCAGTGAGCACAGGGCCCACTACAGGACGTCGGGCCCTCAGGCCACCTTCATGAAGTCTGTTCTTGATTGTCTGGGTAGAGACATTCACACCAGTGGCCCTCCGGAGGTCATTCTGTAGGGCACGAGCAGTGCTCAGCCTGTTCCGCCTTGCACAAAGGAGCAGGTATCGGTCCTGCTGAGGGGTTGAGGACCTTCTATGGCCCTGTCCAGATCTCCCAGAATAACCACTAGTCTCCTGAAATCTCCTCCATGTTCTGGAGATTGTGCTGGGAGACACATTAAACCTTGTTGCTGCAGCACGTGTGGATGTGCCATCTTGGAGAATTTGGACAACCTGTGCAACTTCTCTGTAGGGTTAAGGAATCTCATAAAGGCCTCATACTGCCAGTAGAGATAATTACACAAGCGAAAATCAGCACGAGTGGAAAACCAGCCAAAAAAGATCAAGAGGGAGAAACTTGAAATGACCTTCATATGTAACACCAATCCTGTTTTGAGGGTTTTCTAATTGTTGCCACTGAACTGCACCTGTTGTTAATTCCATGAACACCAATACAGCGGAAATTGATTATCGAGGCCCTCAGCTGGTTAACCAACAAGAAAATGATCAGACAGGTTTAATTCAATTCATGCCAAGCCCAATAAAAAAAGTGTTCCTTTAATTTTTGTTAGCAGTATAGTTAATGGAAGCAAATAAAACAACAGTCTGTTATAACTCTGCTATTGCAAGTTAGTTGCAGATGCAATCATGGACATTTTGATCAAATCAGAAATTTGGTAAAAGTGTTCACATCTGCTAACATAGATCTATTTAAACATTACACAAAACTAATAACGGAGATCACTTTTTAACTCCATCCATCAATTTTCTATTGATTGTCCACCTGGTGGGACATGCCTGGAATACCCTTCTAGGACAGGTGTTGTGTGTGAGCAATTCCTGTTAGTTTCAGGCAAAGAATGGGCTCAAAGCAGAAAACATTTGCTGTGATTGCAGCAGGGAGATTCTGCTACATCAAGATGGTAAGGAGTGGTCCACTTTTGAAACTCCGCACCACTGTTTTCTTTTCAGGGTAAGTGAAACTAGTCACTAAAAGCTTCAAAAACCATCATAGAAGTTGCTAAATTAGTTGCAGGACAGAAATTTTTGTTGCACTTTGTGACAATGTTATTTAAAATGGCAATAGACAAATATAAAGTGCTGTCAAAGTTGAAGATAATTCTCACCAGTGGAATGCTGACAGTCCACAACTCTCCACCCAACTTGGAGTTCATTTGGAGGAGGATCTTCTGGGCAATGCCCCTCAACTTCTGTTGCTGAGATATTGTCCGAACGTTGATGACCTGCAGACAAATGCACAGTCAATATATTAAAAAAAAAAAAAGTCTATACAAATCATTTACTTCTGAAACTTAACATTACACACCTGGGAAGGGATGGGGCATTGGAGGCAGCACAACTTCTTGACGGCGCTGTAGAGATCGTCCCTGTTGCCCTCAATGATGCACACGACAAGCTGCATTCGGGGCTGCACAAAATTGGAAAATTAAGCTCTTAAACAGATTTGAGTTTTGCAACATTCTTGACGAACAAGTCTGTGCATCTGGGAAACCTTTTTGAAATAGATGCAAGTGAAACCAATGCAAGATCTCTAAAGGTTTCATCCAGACTTGTTTGAAAAATTTAATGCGTCAAGAAATTAGAGTCCAGACAACAAGTTAGTTTACAACTGTACCTCACTGGTGAGTTGAGAATGGATGCTCTTGACATAAGTCTCAGTCCGAACATCCTGCAGCTCTACCAGTATTGGTCGCTGCAGCCGCAGTCCGATGGGCCCGGCCACTTTGTTAAAGGTAGAAATGAGCTCGTCAACCTGTTCCGCACTGCGGCGAGGGTAAAAAACCACCCAGATGTTCAAAGGGATCTAAAGGAAAGCATTCAGAGACTGAAAAACGCCTTAAACCTCAAGGCTGGAAAACCTGGGGGAGCTATGACAATTGTTTACCAATATTTCACACACTTACAGAGCTGATTGAAGCATCTTTAACAACCTCTCTTGACCAGGACACATTGGCACCAGTACCAAAGGATGATGACTTCAGGCAGATGGTTTCGTAAGGGAGCGTTCTACCTGTGATCTGGAGGAGACGGAACAAACGTGTAATAAACAATTTCAAATTAAATGGCTTAATCAAAGATCAATTTTAATATTAAATTATCCTTTCGTTGTTTGTGCATAAAGTCTTCATGACTGTAAGACTTAAAATCAAATACCGTAAACATAATATCAAATCTTTATTAACTGTAGCTAACATTAAGTTTATTGAATTAGAAAGGGCATTGTTGCTAGAAAACTGTAATATAAAAAGACTCAAAGAAATTAGCAAAAATGGTTGAATTAGTTTCTTTCAAGTACAAGCAGCGAGACTAACCAAAAACTTGGTCTGAAAATAACGTCTTGCCTTCATTTTATGTTTTGCGATGGGACTAAAACACATTAGCTAAAGACAGTAAAGAACTAAGGAAATTATGTGGTCAATGCTGTGTGATTAAATTTGGTTGATAAGAGAGAGCTTTAATCTTCTGTTTTAGCCATTTTAAAAGGACCCATACAATGCAAAATCATCTTTTTAAACTTTTATGTGTATTATATGTTCATTCTGCACGAAAAACAAACCCAAAGTGGTATTTTGATCCATTCACACATTTCTGAGTAATCCTCCCCGTCTCCAATAACTACCTGATCTAAAAGATGTTTGTTACTTTAGATGCCGGACTCCTTTAAGACTACTCTGAAAGGCTTAAAAAAAAGCATTGTATATGCCCTTTAAATGTTTTAAATATAGTATTTATAATATGACTGTGTGAACTATATACAGAGTTTGCCTTTTCTATTTCCCTACTGATCAAATTTTTTTTTTCTCTTCTCTCTTTTTGTCAATATGACTGTATGTAGCAGAACTGCATAGGTAGATGCTTGTGTCACATTTATTTGCTTACAAAATGTATATATTTATATATATTTTAATTCTGATTGTTCCAGCCTGGACCAACCTGTGTGTTTTTTTTCTTTTGTTTGTTGTTATTTTTTATTAATGTACTTTCTCTTTTTCTTTGTTCTTTTTTGTTATTCGTTTGTCTCATGTTTTGTACAATCATTCAAAAATGTCAATAAAATGTGATTACAAAAAATAAATAAATATAGTTTTAAAGCATATGTGTACAGCAAGTAAAAGGGACCATATCTTTTTGAAGTTTTTAAAATTCTATCTGAGGAGGCCAAAAATTGTTAATATTTTTCCTAAAACCAACTAAGGACTCCAAAATGTATTTGAATCTTATCACTGATGAGCGACAGCTTCAAATAAATTAGTGTTTTTTTGTTGTTTTTTTTAACAAAGTTTCCAACCTAAACAAACGGCAGATAGCAGGAAAAAAAAGCTATTTAATGCACAAACTCTATTATTTGATAAATATTTGGTGTTAGCATTTACCCTTTAGTAAAAGAATATAAAAAGTGGTGCAGTCTGAGAGAAAAAGATTGATCAATTCAAACCTGCAATGATCCTGGAGACACAGATTCTTACCATCATGACATCTGAGCCGAGCTCCAGTCCCCATCCGTCCAGCTCTTTGGTGCAGTCCACCCTGGAGGAAATGCTCTTCAGAAGCTGCTTGATGGCATGGTTGTGTTGATCGCCACTCACATTGATATGAATTTTCAAGTCCTGAAATTAGAAATGGGCTTGTTAGGACAGAAAATACCAAACAATACTGTACATCACAGTATAGAAGAAAAAAATAGTGGCAAAAATGTAATTCCACTATTTTTACCTTTTAAGAAGACAGCATGCTTCTAAGACATTTAGAAAACACTGATCTACTGTGAAAAAAGCAGTTTTATCTTCCAAAAGTTTGTTTCTTCCAACATTTACTGCGGAACTCTGCAAATAAAACACCTGTTTGACTCACTAAAGTCCCACTCCAATCATATTTTAACCCTTCCGCTCTCTTTTGGGTCCAGTTGACTCAAATCACATATTGATATGTGATTCCTTCCATGACAAATATGGACAGTATTTTATGTCTGCCATGGACATTAGTGAAACTAAAAAATCAATGATTGACTGTCTTGTGGGGTCCAGATGACCCCCCCTTACAATGTAAACAAGCTAAGGAGAGCGGAAGGGTTAATCCATTTTAAAATCATTCTTAGTGAGCTTTTAATAAAGGATTTTGATGTTTTAAGATGGAAAAAAAAAACAAAAAAAAAAACTGTTGCTTTCTAGGACGGTTTCTGCAGATCAGCAAAAGAACATTAGAAATTTGCCTCCAAGATGTGGGAGGGACTGTCCATTCAAAGCAAACCCCCCCACTCTTCATGGATCTCTCCATTTATATCCTGTCCCACTAGCATAGTGCCTCACATGCTCAACCCAACATAACCGGTGCAACAAAAATGGTGAGCAATATTGGAGGTATCCAGCTGTACAGTTTTGAACCAGATATGAGCGTGGCAAATTCACTGCTCGCCACCTGACAAAAAATGTGTTCCTGACACCGTGGCCGCATGTGGGAGGAGCTATCAGCTCTGTCTGTGGATATCTCACTTAGAATGAATGGGAGACACATATGATTTTAAGGAATAAGGTTTATTTATCCTGAAGAGTTAAACAAAAACATCAGTAGCTGCCCTGTTCCTTCTTTCTTAATAAGTTTCTTACACTTACATCACACCAAACCTCTTCAAACTTTAATGGCCCTGCATGTAAAACTGATATCCAGTAGTGTGAAGAAGCTTAAGATGTAAAGCTTTTTCACACTACTGTAATCGTGTGTTTAATAGTCATAATGGTATTTTTAAACTGTAACATGAAATATTAAAGTAAATCTGGTTCTTCTTTAATATCTTAGATGTGTTCAGATGAAAGGGGGTCAGAATGAGAATCCTTTAGAGGCTAGTTCTGTCCTGGATTTTAACCAGCTGTATTTGTGCATAAAATAATTTAATGGGCTTAAGGGAGACTCCCAATTATGAGAAATTAAACTAACTCAGCATGATGTCACATCAAACACTATTTCTGCAGCCAGACTTTTACATGAGTATGTACTCTGCTTACATTAGAAGAAGATGATAGTACAACAGTTCACACTTCAGATGGGCCTCATCTTGCATAGCTGCACTTTGACTAACTTCTGAGCTAGAGCCTAAAAAGGAAGACTTTTCTCTATGTTTAGCTGCTCCCAAGTGACCCAGTTTAGAAAAGCATGATGTCACCTCATTTTAAGTGAAGTACAAAATACAGTTTTCAAAACAGACACAAGTCTTTGTTAAAGTGAGAAAGCAGAAAAAAAACCAGTGATGGTTCAAGTTGCTAGCCTTTTCAAATCCTCAAAGTTATTCAACATTCAACTTACTTTCATTGCTCTGAAGTCGCTTTTCATCTTTTCTGGGATTCCCGTCAGGAAGGACAGCTCTGGCACTAGGAGGATCTGGCCGGTAATGATTTGCTGCAAAACAGGGATTTAAATGACAAGAATGATGGGGAAAAATGTAGAGCTGCCATGATAAAGATTAATACTTTAATGAATCATCATATTATTGTGAAGGCTGGTGGTTAACACTAATTCACTCCAAGCAACCATCATTTATGACCTCATAGAGTTTATTCTTGGTGCCAAGAAAAGAATCACTTTAAATGTAACTGATAGAAAATGTAAAAAATAAATTCAGTTAGCTGAATAACCTAGACAAAGGCAACAAACCCCTTGGCAGAGGCACATGTAAATACAAAATAGAAAGGGATACTATTATAAAGCTTCATCTCACTGGTTTGATGCAAAAGGTTAGTAGCTCAGCTGTGGAGTATGACCCAGAGGCCAGGAAATGTGAATTTGAATCCACGATCAAGTGAAACCAAAGACGAGGGCCAATATTCCCTGCTTGGCATCAATGATTGGGGTTGAATAAAATTTAAGGGCGCACAGCTGTGACTACACAGAACTTCATAGCCTTAGTTGTGCTTTGCAGCCTTTACTGTCATGGTGAGGCAAGACTGCAAGAAGATTTTACCTTTCCCCCGAGGTTAGATCTCTCCTTTGGTCGATGCACGAGTAAAGGTTGGTTTGTCTCTTGAACTGTGATTCCATAGTTCTTGCTGTTCAAATGTGAAAGGTCAAACGATGACGACAAAAAACAAACACAGTTTGGACTTTCATTACTGCTGTGAGAACAATACTTTCAGTTTGGAATGAACATGCTCTCATTCTTGACTTTTTGTTCATAAATATCACACTCTCACCTGTAGTACTCCAAAAAAGTGGTCTTGGTGCCGTTCATCAATGTGAAACTATCCTTGGGTGACTTGTCCCACTCAATGTCATCGATGCGGTAGGTGCGATTGTTGTATCGGGTGATGACGATGCTACCGATGAGCTCTTTAGTGCATGCTTCTTTGAAGTTCTCCTTTGTTTGTTGGTACAAAACGTTCCTAAAAAAAAAAAACACATACACATTAGTATACTAAGAAATTGCTGATGACCTCGTTATTATTTTCATTATTAGAGTAAATCCAAAAATCTTTAATGCTGAGGATGTAGCGGGTTCCTTGAAAAATTGCCCCAAGCTGAATCAAAACCAAGAACTATATTTGTGAATCACTCAAAGAGTGGATTCACATGGATAGGTTAAATTTGTACCAGGGTTTATTTTTGCTAAAAATCTGCTTTAACTCTGCTCTAAGCCTAGGCCTACTTCAGAAGGAGAGTCTTGGTCCACTTGCTAACGTGGTCTGGAGTGTTTCACATCAGTGTGAATCCAGATAAACTTTCTGTAGTAGAAACCAAAATGACTCAAAGTATGTGTAGTGGATTGTGTGTTGCAATAAACAACAGTACAAATCTTACTAATTGTGAAATGAGAAAATTTAGAAAATGTTCGCCGGGTAAATGTGTTGGACTGAGGAGGTGTACTAACTGGGGTTTCTGGATTTCTGTGTCATTTAAAAAAAGCAAACTTAACTAGATCAAGGATTGAAATCTGGCTGCATTTCCAGCCCATTCAAACAGAAGTTTCAGTGGAATCCAATTAAGAAACCAAACTACTCCATTTCTTTAGCACAGGGGTGTCAAACTCCAGGCCGACCTAATGGTTTTCCTAAAATCCTGTCTCATCTGCTGCAGATTTTCTCCACGTTTAGCTTAGTGTTTGGACAATGAGGAACTTCAATGGCAGATTGGTTGGAAAACATGTAGCTCGGATTCTGACACCTCTGCAAAGTTTAGACCCCCCCCCCCAAAGGTAGCGTCATCCATCAAACTAAATTTCACAATTTAAATTTGCGCCTGATTAAAGAAAAATGCTTAAAATGATTTAAAAAAAGCAAAAAAAAAACCAAAAAGTTTCCAAAATTGTAAAACTGAGCAGCTCATGCGCTTATGCAGTCGTCTCCTTTAAAGCACAAACATGTATGTGTGTGTTGTTTTTCTCTCCAATATCCTACCATCATTCATTCATTAAAATGAAATGAATTAATGAAAATACACACATTCATAGGGAGTTTAGATCAGCCAATCAGAAAACCTATAAGGGAATATCATTAGCTACATTTACATGGCCACAAGTAAACAGAATAAATGCCTGATCAGAACAGAAATGCGTCATGTAAACACGCCATTTGGAATACTCTGGCCTGATCAGAGTATTCAGATCCAAATTTCTTTCTGATCAAGACAGGTGGGTTATACTGATTGTTGATCCGATCAGTGGTGCATGTAAACACACATTCTGATCGTGTGTCATTACTGTGCTGGATTTTACGTCATGCATAGAGGGTATGGCATTTTTTGGATCGCGAACAGAACCGATCGACTGCTCTCTGCGAGCAAACTGTTTCTTTGAGTAGAAAAGCCGGATTCACAGCTTTCATGTCTGTGAGCGCGCGGAGGGGTGCTTTGTTACAGTGTAAGCTTTGGACCGCAGTCTGTCCGGCTACTCTGTGCGAGAGACCCGCCGGACTCTGGAAAACCCCGTCTCCCGGGAGAACTGTCTCTACGAGCGGCTTCAGGACAGTATGAGCCGGCAGAGGCGACTTTTTCCATGAACCAAAAA
>NC_050520.1:27261842-27264904 GCF_002922805.2 Oryzias melastigma
TCATGTTTCCAATCACATCCAGACGGAATAAGGGCTGATGTTATTCCCACATTTACATGCAGGCAAAATGCACATTCCTGCACGGATTTAGAAAATTATGAGCGAACAGGCTCTGGAAATAATAAAAATGAAAGCACGCTCAGTGGATCATCTCGCTCTATACATGATCTTCGTTTGTTTATAACTGAACTCTTATTGAACTGAACTCCCTATTCGACGACTGTTTATGGTATTTTAGACAGTTCTGCGCATGTCAAAATGATTTATTCTGATCAACCGTGTGGGGCATGGAAACGTATGTTACAATCGGATTAAATTTTTCAGGGCCCATGTGCACAGTTCTATTCTAATCTTATTTTTAATCTGATCGAAGACATTTTTGACATGAAAACGCAGCTACTGAGAACGAGAAGCTGACAGTGGGGAGTTAGAACAATGGGTGCAATGGATCATGGGTGATCCGTGATCTGTATAGATCACACAGTTTGGTGCGCACACACGTGTACAGACGATTTTCTCCCTTTCTCCTAGCCCACATCATTTAAAAAAGGTTGCTTGTTTTTAACTACTTTATATATTATGTTTTATTAAATATATATATTTTTTTCATTTAAAAAAATGTACTTATTATTTTGTCAATTTTTTCCTCTTTTACCGATCTGAAAAATAGATCCCCAACGTGACTAAAACTGTGAAACGATCCAAACAGTCAGTTTTGTGATTCACTGCACCCCTAGTTAGAATGTTTAAACACTGCCTACAGAAATGAAAGAAAAAATAAATTTGAGAGCTTCAGTTCAGACATTAACTACATATCTTGAGCTGCAGCAGCTATTCTAATTTCTACACCAAGACAAACTGCTGATGTTAAAGAAGTGGTCAGCCTTGAAATTGGAAACAAAGAGGATTTCTACACATGACAGAAGTATCAAAATTATTGAAAATGTACGAGGAGAGCCCGTTTACAAAGACAATTACAAAACACAATGAAGGAAGAATGCTGACCGTGCAGACGCAAATTTTAAACAGTGGAGTGCAGCATTACTGAATTTCAGACAAGTTGTGATTTTTGTGAACCTTTTTTTGTGGCCTCCACATGAGAGGATTCCTGGCTTCAACACAAGTAAAAATGATAGATAATAGGTCAGAAAATAGTGTGCATTTGAAGAGAACTGACGTGACTGGAAGTCTTGTTTTTGCCAATTTAAAAACTCACATGAGGTCAAGAACAGAGTCATTCCGCAGCACCTTGTGGGACACGTCCACTGCCAGGTACAGACCTCCATCCATACGGTTAATGGCAGTTGAATAACCAGGCCACACTTGAAGTCTTCAAAACAAAAAAACAAAACAAACAAAAAAAAAATGCAGAAAGAGCAGGACTTAAACGTACAATTAACTGCTGAATTTCAAAATGAAGGCACAAACCGTTGTTTTCCAAGAATGACTGCATTCTCTGGATCATAATGATTTCGACCCACCAGCCTCAGGCCAATGATTTTCATTACCCTTAAAACACAAATAATGTCTGATGAGTCAAAAAACTTGATATTTTAATTTTAAAAACTATGACAGGAAAATACTTTTACCTCCTGAAAACCACATTGTAGAATGGAATACAAAGATCCGAGTTGGGAGGCAACACCTTTGTCATCTTGATTGTGATTTCTATGTCCTCATCATCAGTTCGTCTCACACTTTTGAGATTGACCACCTGCATGTCATTCAAAAATTGTCTTTAAAACACATGATTAAACATAATAAAAGCACAAAACCTAAAAAGAATAACAATTTAAAAAACAGAAAAGCCATCCCTTCGATCATCACTTGTAATACTCTGTGTGCTAGCAAATAGGGCTGGGAATCACTGGGTACCTCACGATACGATACGCGATACATGGCTCACAATATCGATAATATCGCGATACTGCGATAATTGGTAAAATCCTCTCTAATAACTAGCATTATATAGAACAACATGTTTTTTGGGAAAATATATCCCTATTTATCTTTTTTTAGCTTAAACACAATCATAATAAACAACTTTTCTTATTTTGTGCAACAAATTATAGACAATTTTGTGCAACATTGTATATATGAAAAGTGCTCTATAAATAAAAATAAATAAATTAATTAATTTGAATTTGAACATTGCTGAAATCAGTAATACTATGTCTTTGACAAGCATTGACAACAACCAAATTGGAATTATCTGTCAAATTTAATGTTAACAATAGTAAACATGATCAGCAGTGACACTACTTAGTGCAGAATTGTTGTAAACAACAGAACAAAAATTTAATAATTCAAGTGGCGACAGCTATCTACCTCTAAAAGAACATCACACCAAAGGATGATGAATATAATGTTTTACAGCCTCTCTCAAAATTAACCTAATTTTTCGTGCACTTTTCCTTTACTTGAAAAGGGCTGAGCATCCAAAAATGAAGGCTGATTTACTCAGACTGACACTGGAGATTATTTTTCCAATCTTTATCTATTTTCCATTTGGTCAGTCAGCAGTCAATAGGTAAACACCTTAAAACACACATAATAATGGCAAATATACTTTTAAGTGCTTCAATTAATTAGCAACCTCCCTAATTTTACAGTGAATTCATGTACTATATTTTAATTACATTTAAATTTAAGTTCATACATCAAATCCTGCTTTTTTTTGTTTAAAAATTCTTTAAATTAACATTAGCAACAAGTAATTACATTGTTTGAAAACGTCACATTATAAATTTACCAAAGTTACACCGTACACCAGCAGGTTAAACATTGAAGTGCATGAAAGCGAAAATTCCAACGCTACTTGAAGTGTACACAAACAACTGCGAAGCACGCGCTCAATTCCCACAGCAAACAGGAAGTAAGTGATCGCTGACATTCTAGTGCTCAGACAAAGTCACTTCTTACCGGCTGGATCTGCTACAGATGGATGATAAATGTTGACAGGTAGACATGCTTCACACATATGGAGTCTCGAAAGAGCCAGAATGAAATAAATATATACACCATTAAATAAATAAATAAATGTGTCATTAAATATTTAAAAG